>NC_136417.1:53982127-54554627 GCF_052625555.1 Lactuca saligna
ACGGTGTTACAAAACATATCATCGCCCTATATACCAGGACACCGATGTAATACATCCTAACAGCATAGCAGCATCCTATCTAGTAGGATACCGTTCTAACAGATCATAACAGCACAAGAACATGCATAACAAGATATCAATCTCTTGGGATAGCATTGGTGCCTTCAACCTGCAAGTGCAGTAAGGAAAACTCACCTCGCATTGCCGATCATACAGATGATCCCTGGCTGTTGGCTGCCAGATCCCTGAATTGCCACATCAAGACAGAACCCCATCAATAGTTGATTCCATGAATAATCTCTAACTACAAATTTGCACTAACAGATACCAAAATGACAATCAATCGACATCCAGAAACTGACTCTGTAACACTCTGTTTATTTAAATAAAAAAATAAACGAATAAAAAAAGTAATAATGGCCGTCAAACCTCGAGATGTATTTTATATTGTTTTAATTTAGCTCTAAGGTGATAGTAAGTTGATAAGAGTGGTTGTTATCGGAACTACAATGTATTAAAATCTGGAATGGGGATTAAAATGTAACTTTCGGACCAATTATGAATAGAATTCTGATGCTAGGGGTTGTTTGGCAATTTCTTTGTACATGTGTTGAAAGGAATTTTAGAGTTAGGGGTCTGGAGTGTAAATATTGGACTACAAATGAAAATATTAGAGATGAGAGGGGCGGGAAGTGACAATCCTCACGAATTTTGTATGGGACATGGGTATTAAACCCGTTACTTTCTCCATGCTCATAACCCTAGCATCCCTAACCCTAAAAGTGTAACCCTCCCAGCCGCCACCTTACTCCTTACCTTCAACCGCCGCTATGAGAGATCTTCCAGCCACCGTGGACACTGTCGCCGGCCGGAGACGCCATGGGCCGCTCGGAGAGCCACTGAGATCGAAATTGAAGCTGTTTCGTTATGCTTGGGTTAGCTGCCTTCTCCTTTCCTTCCCTTCTTATTATCGTTCATTGCTGCCATTATTGGGTTTGATTGTTACTGCCTTGTGTCATTGTTGTTGAAGCCGAAGACCACTGAAAAGACGAAGCCACCATCTTTTGCCGCTTGGTGGTCGTGTGGGTGGGTATTTTCTTAGTGCCCGGCCTCTTGTTTGGAGTATGGGTGCATTTTTGGGTGTTTTGTTGGAGTTCATGGAAGAACCACCGCGGTGGTGGCTGCCAACATGGATGGGTGTATTTTAGTGTGTGTGTGTGTGTGTGCGGTTACTTTTGGGATATTCATTGTAGTTCGTAACAAAAGATGGAATAATGAAAAGAAACTAAAACCACCACCTTAGGGTGGTGGCTGCCGCCTCCTGACGCCACTGGCCGCCGTGTCGGGTGGCGGTGTGCTTGCCTTGTTGAGTTTGATTCGTTTGGGTGCTTGAAACCCTAATGGGCCTTGTTAGCCCTAATGGACCCAATGAAGCTTAATGGACCTAAAAGCCCAAGCATGTGACTAATGGGCTTAATGATATTCTAGTGGGCCTAATAGGCCCAATAAAGCCCTAATTGTCCTAAAAGCCCAACAAATTGATAAATGGGTTAGTTTTTGGGTTGGAAACCCTAATTAGGGTTTGGAAAACCCTAATACCAATAAAACCATAATTTTGTGAATTTATCGGGACACAAACGAGAATTATTTAATAACTTGAAATATTAAATAATAATCATTGGCAGAAATTAATCTAAGAAATATTGGACTTAATGGATTAAGTCCTTAATGGATTAAGTCCTTAGTGGGTTAAGTCCTTAATGGGTTAAGTGAGAAACACTTAACCCTAATCATCATTTCATGTAAGAACCCCTAATTTTTAATTGGGGCTTGAGTTGGGCCTTTCCATTGAGCTTTGGTAATTAGATTATTAATGGGCCATTCAAGAATAATATTATGGACTAGAATATGTTGATGGGCTTAGGGTAAGGCCCATATGAAGGTTTGGGCCTAATGTGGAAAATTGGACCATAGATCGGCCATAATTGGGCCTTCATGATTATGTGATATTAGGCTATTAGAATGTCGAATATTGGACTGGACTAAATGGTTGGGCCTTATGGTAAGACCTTATAAAGTTTTAGGCCTAATTTGGAAAATTAGGCCATGTGTTGGGCTTTGACCCATAGTTGACTTTTGGGCCTTGGGCTTGAATCAAGCCAAGATAGGGGTAAAGCAGTCTTTTACCCCAACATGGATTTATGGACATGTGTTGGGACCTAATTATTAATTGGGTGATGTTCTGATATTGACAGTTCGGGAATCTGTCAACCAATAACTGGGATTGTGTCTACGGGACTTCAGCAGTGTGAGGTGAGTTACCTTCTAGTAGAAGTGGGTCTAAGGCCACAATGTCCGCCCACTAGTATAGTTGTTCTGTAGATGATTTTCTTTGTGATAATCATCTAGGTTTGTTACTACCTTATATGTTTATGTGTTAGCATGGTATGACTTTATGTGTTAGTAGTAGTAAGGGGTGAAATAGTCTCTGGATATCGGTTGCAAGATACCGAAGGGGTAGTAGTACCCATGCATGCCTACCAGTATGTTCATGATATGTTATTATGTGGTAGTAGTAGGGGTGAAATAGTCCCCGGATACCGATTGCAAGATATCGAAGGGGTAGTTAGTACCCATGTATGCTTAATAGTATGTACATGATATTTACTATGTTGTAGTGGTAGGGGTGAAATAGTCCCCGTTACCGGTTGAGATAGACCGGAGGGTAGGTAAGCACCCCAGAATGGCTTGACATGGGTAGGTCAGCACCTCAGAATGGCTTGACATGGGTAGGTCAGCACTCCAGAATGGCTTGACATGGGTAGGTCGGGCACCCAGAATTGCCCGACAGTACGTATGTTGTATGGTATGTTGTATGATGGGGGAACTCACTAAGCTTCGTGCTTACGTTTATAGTTTTGATTTCAGGTATTACGTTTCAAAGGAAAGGAGTCAGCTTGGTCGCAGCGCATCACACTATGTTTTCCACACACGAGATCTTTGCGATTATACTTTGATATTATTTTATGATGACATGTTTGATTATTGACGCACTAGTTTTCACATGAGTTAATATTATGAATGTTTTTATACTAATGGTTATATAATAACTTAAATAAAAATGAAATTTTTGGTCTTGAATTTTGGTATGTTACAGAATCATATTATGAGTCCAATTCAAGGTAAAAGTCCTTTTTACCCTTCCTCAAGCTTGACCCGAAGCCAAGGCCCAAACTAGGTGACAAAAGGCCCAATATCAAAATAATCTCCTTAAGTCTGATTATGGCCCAATTTTCCAAATTGGGCCTAATTTATTTCATGGCCTTCACCCAAGAAGATCCATCAAGCCAAAAGCCCAACCATAAAATTCCAGATGGCCCAATACAACCCAGGGCAAACCAAACCCAAATCTTGATCGAAAAGGCCATAATTACTTCAAGGTCCACACTTAGCCCAATTTTCCAAATTGGGACCAACGCCTTATTGGGCCTTATCTAAAGGTTCAATCCTCTAATTAGCCCAAAATACACTTATCCAGTTAGTCCATTAGGGCCCAAGTATCAAACCCCAACAGATGGCCCAATACCCGAAGCCCAACTCCGAAATACAAACAGAGGACGTACGCAGGGCGTACCCCTTCGGTATGTCGGGCGCACATCACCTTACATTAACCACCATCGAGGTGGTTGGCTCAGTACGCAAGGCGTACAACAACTTATGCGGGGCGTACCCTTTCAACGACCAAAATCATGATAAGTGCTTAATGGCTTAAGCACCAAAGCCCAAACTTCAGATCCATGGTCTAAAGGCACATTAGAGTCATAAAGTCTCAAACGTTATGACTTTAGATGTCTAAAATCTCTTAATACAAGGTCTTAATCCATTAACACTTTTCTACCAAATACATGGGACACTTCTAACCATTGGAGCCTCATTTTTATGCCATAGGATCCATCCTAATGTTTGAAAGGACAGCTCAATACATCTAAACAATCCAAGCATAAAGGTAGAAGCTTTATACCTCTTGAAGCTTCCCAAGAAGATGATAATCCCAAATATACAAGCTTGTTTCCTTCCTTGACCCCTTTGATGTATTAACATCTCCTTTTGGCACACAAAACTACACTACAAGCTCAAGATGCTCACAATGGGGGTTAGGGTTCACTCAAAACGGCTAAGGGACTTGGAGGCTAAAAGAGTGAGTCAATATGACCCATAAGAATGCTTAAATACCCCACTAACCCTAAATGTTAGGGTTTTACCTGGACACACCTACGCCCTGCGTACATATGCATACGCCCAACATACTAGTCATGCCTTGTACGCTTAGCGTACTCACATGTACGCCCAACATATAACTCATGCTCCATAAGTTACTTCTTTTCCACTGTGGCTTCCCATGGCCACTTCATTCAATTCCAAGGACCAAAAGTGACATAAATAAAACCCAAGGGGTGGATTTCCATACTTAAATTCGATTTCGTCCCGACGTCCTGAGCGACACACCCACAACCTTGAACATACCATAACCCTCCCAAGGCTACCAGACTCAGTAGAAAATTTCCACCTAAGAGAAAACAAATCCATAATACCACGCAACAAACCAATCCCACTTCATCTGAAAATCTGTAATCTGGAATTTCAAATTTGGTCTGACTCCCCGACAGACCGCCCATACTAACCATCATTGGTTCCATTTACCTTATTCACTAAACTGTCTATTTAACCCTTAAAACTAAAAGTTCCCACCAGAAACAGAATCATAGATCATACGCTGCTGCCGAATATTCTTTACTAGAAAAGAGATTACATATTCTTTCAAGAGAAGCTCATTCACATGGCCAAATTTCCAGGGATATAATGAACAATGGAAGACAAGTTGGAAGATGAACCCTTTTAGTGCTAACAAGACAATGATTCCTTTAGCTCTCGAACCAACATACATATAACAACCAACTAACAAGAAAGAACACTCATACTTGGCCCAATCTGCCTCAGACTGGAATACTAGGCATGCCTACGACGGGTCCAGTCATCCTTAGGATGCAATACCCTCATATTAGGGACATACTTGTCCCAATCAACCCTCAGGTTGGAATACCAAAAACGTCAGGTCCAATCGATCATAGGGTCCAGTCATCCTCACGATGGAATACCCTAGATTGGAATACCAATATATATATATATATATATATATATATATATATATATATATATATATATATATATATATATATATATATATATATATAACTCAGGTCTAAACTCATAACTTGAGATCCAAGGACCTACCCTTGCATTTCACCCAAAATCTTCTGATTCATCGCAACCCCTCACTGAACCTAGATACAAATATTTTCTCAATTGCTGCTGAGACCAACAGTCTCACACCAGCTCCAGCCACCAGGTTCCTAAAACCTGGAAGACATAATCATTCTAACCCAAACAACCTTCGATTACACCATCATGATGACATTACACCTTCCTCCTGGAACTCGCGACTCGCACCTCAAACCAAATAATTCTCCACTTACTTCACAGTCTTCCAGAATACAGACCTTGCATGGATACACTCGCGCTTCACAACGTGAGTTTCCACCAAAATCCCCCTCGAAAATGGCCACCCATATTTTCCTCGCAGAACTAACTTTAAAACTGATGAGCATTTATTTCAATCTATTCCAGTCCCTAATCAGGGATATTACCAGATACACACCCACTTGATCCTCGCAAATGCATCGACCGCGAACTTCACCTAAAACCAAACCATATATGAATAAAACCCTCATACACTCGACCGTTGGTATGCTATTACCAATCACTGCGTTGATGACCAACAAAGATCAGACCCGAAAATTTCCACAATACTACTAACTCCTTATCGACTCAGGTATACCCCCACCTGGGCAACCACTCAAGACTAACATAAGGTACTTAATGACTTGCAACGGCCCCACCAATTCCCAAATTCAAATCAAAATCTCAATAACAGATTGCAAACTAGCGGAAATAATATGCATAGTTCCCATAAATACTTCTTGATACTCCTCGCAACCCTTACTGCTCCCTTTACCTAAACCAGCTGATTGAGAGGTTTTTTCTGGAATCCTCCCACGCCAAACCCGAAAGTACCACATGCAGGAGAAATGAGCAATCATGATTTTTGGGGCCGCCGCCCATAAACACCCCACTTGGCAACATCACCTGAACTTACCACAATGCACATCCTAAGAAAATCCATAACATCAATCAACCAAGGAAGAATTGACGGGGTTCCAACAAAACGCCAATTATCAGCATCAATGGAAAACATCCCCATGAACTATCGAAATAAGACCTCATACCTTGATCAAAACTGGACATATTCCACCAAAATGCATCTAACTCCCGGAGGCTTTCTGAATGCCACCAAAACTTGAGCTTGCTAAAAACAAAATCCCACGCCCTCGAGGAGGGTAACATACCCAAGGCCAAGAGAACATAAAACATACTAAACTTGATGATAGGCTGAATTATCCCTTGGACTTGACCATTACTCCTTGAATCTTTTGTATAACCCATGTTGATTGAGAACTTAACAAACAAAGGTCTAGGACACTTGACACTTAATTTAGAGAACCAACACCCACTTGGACGGATCATGCCCACTTTTGGAATGATTTACCGATCATCATCTGTCCGGAACAAATCTGAGAACCGTAGTCCAACATGAACTGAAAATCCCTCAACGATTGATACTCAACTTGAGGATTCCATTTCTCCCCCACTTAGGGTTCTAACTACCATCTATTGGTTTGAAACAAACTCACAAATCAAACCGGCTCAACCAAGTACGATCATTCCTGGCCATGGAATGAATAACATACGCATAATGATCCTCCCGATACGGATCAATAGAACCCCAAGAGAAACCTAAATTCCAGCTGAAGACGTCTGAATTCCCCACTTATAGTCGCTTACAAGCATAGGCATCTACCAATCAATAACCCAAACATACCTTCCTTGCTTTCAATCCCAACGAAAATCCGACACTTGGCCTTCCCATTTCCCGAGAATATGGGTTCGTGCTTGCATCAAAAGGCACTCATTCCACATCGATCCACTTGTTCACACCGACGTTGCCATACTGTCACCAATCACTGGGTCCAACAGACCTTGAGCTGAAAATACAACCTGACCATAGAGGTCACAAGCCTGCTCACTCCTTCGAACTCGGAACACTAGAAGGGCATGACCCTTTCCCTAAATAAAGACATTCCAATCCATCAATTAACCATTCTACTTCCCACTACAAAACACAAATCGATCATAATCATTGTTCCCTTCCTGAGTCCCACGACTCGCATTCTCAGCCTTAAGCAAAACTCCCTCGAGGCCTTAAACAAAAACTCATTAGATTTGCACCAAACAACTCGAATCCATTACGCCACTAGGATTACAACATATACCAAGCGCATCCCCATGGTTGAGCAGCCATAACCAGAAGATTGACAGGAACAGAACCACTTTCGTGAATCATGGTATCCAACCATGCTACATTCCCTGACCAGCCCTTAGAATTCCCGAGATTTTTCTAGATTCGAGTATGGATCATGTGCTTCCAGTAGTACGGGCCCAATACTACCTTCCACACCTACCCATACTTTCCTCAAGAACTATTTTGGGTCTTCTAAGTCCTAGTCACAAAAAACTCCTGAAACCTGCTCCTCGAAGAAACAACCGTACTAAATACTCCTTGGGCTATCCTAGGACTCATCCACACCCCCTCTTCCATCAGCTGCTGAATAATTGCTACCAATGCTAGCTAACCACTTCACGAATACAATTACATGCAACCAGGCTTAAATAATCCTTTGGCTAAAGGACTCAGCCTTACAACGGTTAGACTCAGACAAGAGCTGTGTAATAGATCCAAGTCCTTTATCCTAAGATTATTTAACCCTCATAGCATGTAATTTAATGTATTCATTTGATGGTTAACTCCCATCAACATGGGTCCCACAAAGCACAAAGCAAGCAACATTTGGGCAGAGAAGCTGACTAGTACTAAAATGCAATAAATTCGGACATATCCTCGTGCAAAATCCTCGATCTTCAACTACCCGGACCACAAGTGCAACTACGCCCTACTCACACTCTCCCCAGAGTATCTAATCATTCCTCGCACTGACCTTCTATACACTACACCCGCTCATGAAACTTCCACCAAACCTGCAGCACTCAAGTATGGTAGCCATAAATAACATTGGACTCTATAGACAGTCGAATACTCGGTCCTTCTCTAAGCCCACAAGCAGACAAGGAATAGGAAATAAATCCAAAGAAAATATTCACAGGATATAGAATAATAGTTATGTACAACTATGATGCATACACTAAGCAACTACAGTAATGATGTCAATCTCGTATAAAGAAGAACCCTAGGCTATCAAGCATCATAGGCAACTCTATCATGCAACTCCTGAAGATCCCTATCCTATCACTAGCATGTCGTTCTAACATAACATGTCATGACATAATCTCAAATAGATGTGTGGTAATTTGGGGTCAAATTACTAGCTCCGTCTGATCGCACACATCACATCCTCCTTGTTTATTTTGAAACCCATTTGAAAAATATTTTAAAACCCTTTTTCCTTAGTTTGAGACTGGATTCACATGAGTGTTCCTCCAATTCATGAAAACCAAGGCTCTTATACCAACTTGTAACATCCATAAAAATTCATAAAATTTAAACTTTTCAAAACAAACCTTTTACTAAAGATGTATTTACAAAAATCATTGTTCCCAAATTATTATTTCAAAATCATTATCTCTTTCAATATAGTTTTCAAAACATTCACATTATCAGAGTTCTCCCAAAAATCATAAGTCCAAAATGTGAGGATGTGTACGGTCACACCTTCATCTTGTTGCGATCCACTAAAGTACCTGAAACCATAAACCAAAACTATAAGCACGAAGCTTAGTGAGTCACCCCAAAGTATCAACACACATATAATAGCACATATACAAAAACATCATACTATGGGTCCAATCAACCATCGGGTTGGAATGCCAACATACTATGGCTCCAATCAATCATCGTGTTGGAATACCCCAGGCCCTCAACCATCGAGTGGGAATGCCAACATACTATGGGTCCAATCAACCATCGAGTTGGAATACCCTCAGCCTGTTGGATTATGTACAAAAAAGTGAAGCCTCAGCCACCGACCGAACATGTTCACATTTGACAGATAAATATATAACAGACTACAGCCAGTCAATAGATCTACAGGTCACTAAACATATCATCTCCCTATATACTAGGACACCGATCTAATGCATCATAACAGCATAGCAGCATCCTATCTACGAGGATAATGATCTAACAAATCATAACAACACAAGAACGTGCATAAGAGGATATCAACCTACTGGAATATTATTGGTTCCTTTGACCCGCAAGTGCAATGAAGAAAACTCACCTCGCATTGCCGATCACACAGAAGATCCCTGATTGAAGGCTTCCAGATCCCTGAACCGCCACATCAAGACAACACCCCATCAATAGTGGGTTCCATGAATAATCTCTAACTATAGACCCGCACTAACAGATACCAAAATGACAATCCAGTGACATCCAAACATTGACTCATATTATGAGTCCAATTCAGGGTAAAAGACCTTTTTACCCTTCCTCAAGCTTGACCCAAAGCCACGGCCCAAACTAGGTGACAAAATGCCCAATATCAAAATAAACGCCTTAAGTCTGATGATGGCCCAATTTTCCAAATTGGGCCTAATTCCTTTCATGGCCTTCACCCAAAAAGGTCCATCAAGCCAAAATCCCAACTATAAAATCCTAGACGGCCCAACACGGCCCAATGCAAACCAAACCCAAATCTTGATCCAAAAGGCCCAAATTACTTTAAGGTCCACACTTGGCCCAATTTTCCAAATTAAGCCCAACTTCTTATTGGGCCTTATCCAAAGGTTCGATCCTCTAATTAGCCTAAAATACACTTATGCAATTAGTCCATTAGGTCCCAAGTACCAAAACCCAACATATGGCCCAATACCCGAAGCCTAAGTCTGAAATCCAAACAGGGGATGTACGTGTCGCGTACCCCTTCGGTACGTTGGACGTACTCCGCCTCATATTGACCACCATCAAGGTGGTTGACTCTGTATGTGGGGTGTACAACAACTTACACGGGGTGTACCTTCGCAAAGACCAAAATCATGATAAGTACTTAATGGCTTAAGGACTTATGCCCAAACTTTAGATCCATGGTCCAAAGGCACATTAGAGTCATAAAGTCTCAAACTTTATGAATTTAGACATCTAAAAGCTCTTAATACAAGGTCTTAATGTATTAAGATCATTCTACCAAATACATGGGACATTTCTAACCATTGGGACCTCATTTTTATGTCTTAGGATCCATCCTAAGATCTGAAAAGATAGCTCAATACGTCCAAAACAAGGCGTGCACTAAACTAGGACTTTTAGGACAAGAAGAACACCAAAAGCAACAAAATAAAGATCTAAACAATTCAGTCATAAAGGTAGAAGATTTATACCTCCTGAAGCTTCCCAAGAAGATGATAATCATAAGCTTGTTTCCTTCATTGACCCCTTTGATGCATTAACTTCTCCTTTTGGTACACAAAACCACACTACAAGCTCAAGATACTCACAATGGGGGTTAGGGTTCACTCAAAATGGCTAGGGAACGTGGAGGCTAAAAGAGTGAGTCAAAGTGACCCATAAGAATGCTTAAGTACCCCATAAACCCTAAACGTTAAGGTTTCACCAGGACACATGTATGCCCTACGTACATATGCGTACGCCCAGCATACTAGGTGCTCCCTAGTACGCTTAGCGTACTCACATGTACGCCCAACGTATAACTCATGCTCCATAAGTTACTTCTTTGCCACTAGGGCTTCCCATGGCCACTTCATTCAATTCTAAGGACCAAAAGTGACATAAATAAAACCCAAGTGATGTATTTGAAATTACTTTAAAATTGGGGTGTTACAAGAACCATACCGTACTTAGACCTTTGATAATAGCAGTCATCCAACCATATTCTTTATTGTACTTGTTTACTAAGGTGACCAACTCTTCCATCTTTGACATGGTGGTCGAGTTGGTAACTGGTTGGGCGTCTTCCTTCTCGGGATACGTATCCTTTAAAGGGTCCGACAGATTTATCATTTTCGGATCTTGTGGTTCGTCTACCACTGGAGTTAGTTTCTCAATGGTAGTGGGTGGATCAAACTCTCTTTCGTTAACCCCCAACATGTCCTTTATAATTTTGTGACGTCTTTCTTAATTTCTTCTTCCTCCATGATAGCCTCTTCCACTTCTACTCTGTCTTCCTCTTCTCTATATAACACTCTTGGGCCATCAAAACTTTCTCATATTTCAAAGGAATGGTGAATGTGCTATTCCATGGTCTCTTTTCAGATGTTAGTTTGTCTTGATCTTCCATTATACTTACAGTTTGAGAAAGTTGTGTTATTTGTTTCTTTAAGCTTTAAGGCTAGCTTGGATTGTTTCCTGGAAATTTAAGGTAGAAGTGACAATGATTTTCATAATGTCCTCTAAGGATATGTTTGGCATTTCAGGTTGTTGAGGTGGTGGAGGATATGGATGTTGGAACTGTGGAGTTAGTTGGTATTGGTCATTTCTACAATATTGGCATGGGCTTTTGTATTGGTTGTATCCCCAAGTCTGGTTATTGTCCCACCATTGATCATATTGAGGTTGATCATATGTTCATTGGTATGACCAGAAGTAGCTTCCCCTTTCTTGCACTTCTTCCCATTCTCCTTGTAAATATGGACACATATCATAACGATGTCTATTTTGGGTGCAATTATCGCAATGAAGAGCAACCTTGTTGCACACTTTGGTCACTTCCAATCATCATAACTAACCGAGCTAGCTCAGAAAATTGGACTTCAATGCAAGGATTATTCATTTCTGAACCATACTTTTGGGGTAGGGGTGTTAAATTATAGTGCCTGCACAATGAGATCTAGGCATAGAGAAACATATTGATTAAATCAAAACCAATCCCCAGCAACGGTGCCAAATCCCTAAATATTTTACACTAAAATAGTGTATAGTGGTAAAGGGGTCGAATCCACGGAGATTTGTTCAATTTTATAACTCTATGAAAATTTCTTTGTAAAAATACTTGTAAAATGACAATAAAAGTAAAAAATAGGGGTTTTGGTCTTTTGAAATACTTGAAATAAACTAGAATTAAACTAAGATTTAAATAGACAATTTCAACAAAAACAAGGGTTTGATGTAAAATCAATATGAGAAAAGTGGTTGGCTTAAGGTTTCCTCACTTAAACATTTGATGAACATATCATTAGAATCCAATTGTGGAATACTTGTTTTAAATCTTTAATTTAGCTATAGTAATCCAAGAAGCTTGAGATTACCTAGACTTTTCTTAGTTGTTAAAATGTTTAAAGAAGCTCATAACAATTTCCATTAAGCATATAATTAGTGAAAGTCAAGTAATATTAAGAACTAAAAAGTTACCAAATCCAAGAGGAGTCAAATGCTTTCACTTCCATGTCGGAGAAAATGTTTTTATGATTGTTTGAAGTAAAACTAACACAAAAATCACTTGTTGCTTGCTAATTTGAATATCGTTTACTTAATCAAGAAATTTAGCCAATTAATCACCACAATCATATTTAAACTCATGAATAAAAACATACAAGTAGTAATAAGATGTAAAAATATAAAACTTTATCATAAAGATTCAAGAACAAGTTCAAAGCGTCAAAGGATTTCACCAAAGTCAACCAAGTTTACTTTACCTTAACATGGCTAAACTCAAGAAAACAAAGTAAGAAAAGCTTGTACCAAACATTTAACATATTCAAGAGCAAAAGATGAGGTTCTTGAGGTGTTCTTGGCCTTTAAAATGCTCCAAAATCTCCAGAGAACGCTCCAAGTTCAGATGTACAAGTCTATGAAAAGAGTCCCACCAAACTTCCTCAAATATAATCCAAAAGTAAAATAAAAATTTTTCCTTTGCATGAATCCACGCAGGCTGCATGGTAATCTTACGCGAGCCTCATGAACTGGTGGAGAATGAGCTTTCTTCAATTGTTGGGCATGCACTGCTTAGTCCACTAGCCCATTTTCAGTCTGATCGGCTTTTAGCCCAGTTTTCTTCAAGTTTCTTCAGTTTGAACCCAATTTGTCTTTTCCAAATCCTCCAAAGCTCACATAATCGCCCGACCATTAATTCATGTACGCTCGAAAAATTCTTCCATATTTGTTTAACTAAGAGACCATCTTCTTTGATGCTCCATCCATCTAAAGCCAATTTTATGTATCACCTGCACTGGATATTAAGCCCAAAAATATTTACTGTTCTCCATGTCCAATTGGCTCCCGAAGATTCCGCTCTGCTAGTCTCCAAAAAAACTGCAATTATGCTCACACAACTAGAGAGTACCCGAAATAGTCATAAAATAATAAAAAGGAAAATATGCATGGAAATTAACTAGAATATGATTGAACTATAATAAAATAAACTATTAAAAAAAAGTAATCAAATCACCCTAAGCTTAAACCTTACTTTTCCTCAAGTAAGACAAGGCTAAAATGAACTTGGGTTGAACTATCCTAAGAAAAAAAAAGAAAGGATAGAACCATATAACCTGATCAACGTCAGTCAACATGGTAAGAATTGATCTTGCTGTTATCCAAAGAATTTTTCATCTGATGTCAATGGAACCTTAAATCATAGCCAGGACAACTCCTCTAGGTGAGTAAGGAAGGACGGTCAGTCGCAGCCCCAATGGAACATGCATATAGTGAAGAACTTCTGTAGTAGGGAGAAAGCAGATGGATGTGCTCACGTGGTGTAACACCCATAAAATTCAAGCCAATTTAAAAAAATTTAAAACATTTAAAACAATTAAGTTATTAGAATTTGCTTTCAAAATAGTTTAAACATCAGAGTTTCCCCAGAATCAATCATGAAAATATAAGGAGGTACAAGCTCATGCCTTCGCCTTCCCACGATCATCAGAAGTACCTGAAACAATAATCGATAAATGTAAGCTAGAAGTCTTAGTGAGTTACCCCCAAAATACCAACTCTATAAAGCATATCAATAGCATATAATCAAACAGCATGCATAATGAGCCTTCAACCTGAATGGACCGCATCGCAGGCCTTCAGCCTATCTGGACCGATCTCCAAGCCTACGGCACGTCTGGACCGCCTCGTAGGGCCTACAGCCTATCCGGACTGCTCGTCGGGCATTCAGCCTGACTGTATCACTTTGCAGGGGCTTCATTTTATCCGAACCACCCTGGGTATGTTGGCCTTCAGCACAAAGAGAGACCGCCTCAACCCAACCCCCAATCAAACAAACATGTGCACATAAATATCATACGCTAGCACATATAACATTCAAACCAATCTAACATATCACTAATCATCACACCATCCTAACTACCAGGATGTAGACCTATCAGGTCAATAAGCATAGTACCATCCTATCTACCAGGATGCAGAATTAACAGATCACTAATCATATCAAACAATATGCATAATGAGCCTTCAGCCTGACTAGAACGCCTCACAGGCCTTCAACCTATCTGGATCACTTACCGAGCCTTCGATATGTCTGGACCGCCTTGTAGGGCCTACAGCCTATCTGGACTGCTTGTCGGGCCTTCGGCCTGACTGAACACCTTTGCAGGCCTTCAGTTTATTCGGACCGCCTTAGGTATGTTGGCCTTCAGCACAAAGTAGAACCGCCTCAACCCAAACATACACATACATATACTGACATACTCATAACACATAATCAATCAACAAACAAGCACAGATCATACAAATCATAACAACATACTATAACCAAGATAACAATCCAAAGAGTCGACATTGGTGCCTTAGACCCTTTCGATGTAGTGAGGGGAACTCACCTGGCACTGCTGAAGTCCCACGGATAAAACTTCAGCTGCTGGTTGACAGATTCCCAAACTCTCAACATCAAACAATACCCAATTAACAATTGGGTTCCAAGCCCAAGGTCCAAGTCACACCCCAAAGGCCCAAAAGTCGAGCAATGGGTCAAAGCCCAACATATGGCCCAATTTTCCAAATTAAGCATATATCTCTACATGATCTTTCCTTAACGCCCATCCAGTTATTCTAGTCCAAACTCTTGGTATTCCTATGGCCCAATATCACGTAATTATCAAGGCGCAGGTATGGCCCATCTATGGCCCAATTATCCAAATTAGGCCCAAGTCCTTCACATGGGCCATATCCTAAAGTCCATCTAATTATTTTGTTGCATTTACTATTGCTTGGATAGCCCATCAAGAGTCTAATCATCAAAGCCTAATAGGAAGGCCCAACTCAAGGCCCAAGAGAAAATAGGGTTTTCACATGAAATGACAATTAGGGTTAAGTGTTCCTACTTAAGCTATTAAGGACTTAATCCATTAAGTCCAATATTGCCTTAGGTTAATTTGCAAATGATTATTAATTAATATATTAAGTTTAAAAAATAATTCTCGTGCGGTCCCGATCAATCAAAAAATTAGGGTTTCATGGCATTAGGGTTTTCCAAACCCTAATTAGGGTTTCCAACCCACTACTAGCCTATTAGTCACATGGTTGGGCTTTTAAGTCAATTAGGGCTTCATTGGGTCCATTAGGGTTTCGTTGGGCCCACAAGGGTTTCATTAGGCCCATTTTGTCTAAGCATCTCAAACGAGTCAAAACGCAAACAAGGCACACTGCCACCCAACACGGCGGCTGGTGGTGGCAGAAGGCGGCAGCCAACACCTTACGATGGTGGATATAAGCTTTTTTTGGTTACACTAGTACTGATTACAATTTACAACACAATCCAAATAAGCCACACACACACACTAATAAAACACACACATACATACTAATAAAACACAAACACACACAACCACCCTTATAGTGGCCAGCGGTGGTAGATGGTGGCAGCCACCACCTCATGGTGGTGGTGGTGGACCTCTTGTGAAATCCGGCCAAGATAACCACACACAGGGTACACACTATCAATATAACACACACCCACACGTCTTCTGCTCACAAATAGAACCCAGCCACCCACATGGTGGTGTATGGAGGTGGCGGCGACTCGGAGTGGCGGGCAGCAGCAACAACACTCCATAGTAGCACTGAGTGGCGATGACCATGGCTCATCAACAGAAAGGGACGGAGAAGATGAAGGTTCTTGATCTCCCACCGGGATGACAATAGTGATGTCCGCGGCAAGGAGTATTCATTTTCAAACCATACTTTTTTTTGGGTGTTAAATTTGAGTACCTGCACAATGAGATCTAGGTATAGAGAAACAAACCGATTAAATCAAAACCAATCCATGGTAACGGTGCCAAAATTTGGTGGTTATCGATGCCAACAAAATTAATAACCCTAAATATTTTACACTAAAATAGTGTATAGTGGTAATGGGGTCGAATCCACAGAGATTGTTTCAATTTTATAACTCTATGGAAATTTCTTCATAAACATACTCGTAAAATGATAATAAAAGTGAAAATGGGAGTTTTGGTCTTTTGAAATACTTGAAATAAACTAGAATTAAACTAAGATTTAAATAGAAAATTTCAACAAAAACAAGGGTTTGATGTAAAATCAATATGAGAAAAGTGGTTGGCTTAAGGTTTCCTCACTTGAACATTTGATGAACATATCATTAGAATCCAATTGTGCAATACTTGTTTTAAATCTTTAATTTAGCTATAGTAATCCAAGACGCTTGAGATAACCTAGACTTTTCTTAGTTGTTAAAATGGTTAGAGAAGCTCATAACAATTTCCTTAGTCAAAGTCACAATTTTCATTAAGCATGTAATTAGTGAAAGTCAACTAACATTAAGAACCAAAAATTCACCAAATCCAAGAGGGGTCAAATGCTTTCATTTCTATGTTGGAAAAAATGTTTTTATGATTGTGTGAAATAAAACTAACAGAAAATTCACTTGTTACTGTCTACTTTGAAGATCTTTTACTTAATCAAGAAATTTACCCAACTATTCACCACAACATATATAAACTCATGAATAAAAATATACAAGTAGTAATAAGATGTTAAAACATAAAACATTCGCATCAAGATTCAAGAACAAGTTCATGGAGTATTCAAAATGTTCCAAAATCTCCAGAGAATGCTCCAAGTTCAGATGTGCAAGTCTATGAAAAGAGTCCCACCAAACTTCCTCAAATAGAATCCAAAAGTAAAATCATGATTTTGCCCCTGTCGGAATCCACGAGGGCTGCATGGTAATCTTATGTGGGCCTCGTGAACTGAAGGTGAATGGGCTTTCTTCAATTGTTGGTCATTCACTGCTTAGTCCACTAGCCCAGTTATAGTCCAATCAGCTTCTAGCCCATTTTTCTTCAAAATTTCTTTAGTTTGAACCCAATTTGTCTTTTCCAAATCCTCCAAAGCTCGCGTAATCCCCCGATCATTAATTCCTGTAAGCTCGAAAAATTCTCCCATCTTTGTTTAACTAAGAGACCATATTCTTCAATGGTCTATCCATCTAAATCCAATTTTATGTATCACCTTTACTAGATATTAAGCCCAAAATTATTTATTGTTCTCTAAGTCCAATCGGCTCCTGAAGATCCTGCTTTGCAAGTCTCCAAAAAAAAAACTACAAGTATGCTCACGAAACTAGAGAGTACCCGAAATAGTCATAAAACAATAAAAAGAAAAATATGCATTGAAATTAACTAGAATATGATTGAAATATAATAAAATAACTATAAAAAAGTAAATAAAATAAAACTATCATAATTAGAGCCCTGGTTCGACTCAAACTAAGGATTTTTGAAAGTTTTCAAAATATTTTCAAATTGTTTCAAATTATTTTCAAAATTTAAATTCAGTTATTTTCAAAAGTAACCAAGGAATGAGGAGATGTATAGGATCAACCAAAGTAAGAAAATGATGGAAAATGTAGGTTACAAAAACTATGCACTAGGCGGAAAAAATGCAAACAATTCAAATGATTAGGGCACATGCAGCCTCTGGATGATCTATGCCTTTCATGCAAAGGAAACATACTATGAACTATCACCCTATAAAACTTTTCTAAAGAAAACTAAATCAATAGGTTAAGAAACTTACTTTGAAGACTGTTATTGTAAACAACCTTTGAATACGTCTTTAAATCTATTGGCCGCTATCACCATAAGCGTCGTGCCTCTAGTGGTTTACACCCAAGACTAGCAACTAAGGATTATGAGGAGGGAGGGAAGAATTTGGCTAGATATCTCTTGAATAATAGGTGCCGAAATTCATAGCCCTAGGGCACTATTTTATAGTGTAGTCAGGAAACCCTAGATAAGCCCAAACCCAATATAAAAGTATTATCTTGAACCGGGTAATTATCCAGCTTCCTAATTATGCACATGGATAATTCTAGAACCCTAAAGTTCCTGTAAAACCGTCCATGCCTTATGGATGGTTCTAGATTTCCTCTAGGTCAACCATTGAACAATTACACTTCAGTCCCTACACTGTTAATTAAATCATTTAATCACCAAACTAATTCCAATTAATTTCTAATTAAGTATTAATTAAATATCATAATTTATAATTAATGTATTATTCTCATAATATATTAACAAATTATATATATATATATATATATATATATATATATATCCTAATTAATTAATAAATCATTCTCTCTCTCCAAAATAATCATGTCCAATTGCCAGCTTTGAGGGCAACCCAAAAGGACTGTGCTACTATCAGTTCAAGTTTATATCAGTTGTAGTTACGGGACTAGACACCTAATCCAACAGTCTCCCACTTGAATAAGTCTGTAACTATAACTAGGGGTGGTAATCATCGACCCAACCCGTACCCGACACTAACACAACATGAAAATAAACTGGTTTGCGTTGAGATTTTTGACCAACCAACCACCAACTTGCCAACCAGTTTCTTTCATGGGTTGGGTTGGTTACCAGTTTCGGTTCGCGGGTCAACCCACCAACCCGATTATATATATATATATATATATATATATATATATATATATATATATATATAATGTTTAAAAATATATTTAATTATTTATCAGTTGTGAATATTTGATTATCGTTTAATGGTTTTCCGAATTCCAAAACTGCAAAACATCTTCGAGTCGACTTAGCGTGCCCTAGCCCCTAAGAAGCCTGTAATCAAAAAGAAATTCATTCTTCAGTCTCCAAACTCACGACTCTGTGTCTCTCATCTCTTTCGATTGAGGCATCGAGTCATCGACTGTCGCAGTTTCGCACGCACAACACTTGTCTTCTCGTCCTCCGGCTGTCGCACACCACTCGTCGGCTTCACTCATGTTTATGACTTTATGTTGAATATTTAAGACTTTATGACTTCGTTTTATTTTTATTTTTTAATTTCGTTTTAAAATGTGTTTCTTATTAAATGGGTTATACGGGTTGGGTTCGACCCACTGACCCACAAACCCACCATCCCATATACTTATACGAGTTATACGGGTTAGGTTGGGTTGATGCTTACAACTCGCCAACCCATGACCGCCAACCCACCAACCCATATATTATATGTTTTGGGTTGGGTCAATGTATTCTGACCCGCCAACCCACCAACCTGAACTCAACCCAATTGTCAGGCCTAACTATAATTACCAATATAACTTCCAAATTCATTAGCAAATTATAGCTACCAAAAGTCGTTGTCAAACTCTAACACGGTCAATTACGTGTCCTAAGATAAGTGAGCACATAATCCTCCGTTCTGCAAGATATCATTCGGACATGAGATATGGAATAGAATCAATCTCATGGTCTAATACTTGTTTCCCGATTTCTGATTTGTAATAACAAAGAACTAATAATCGAACACATCAATTTAGTCCTGGTCGGGACCGACACTAGAAGTCAACACCAAATAATCGAGGGGCCCATGATATCGCTTTTCCCATGAAGGCAAAAGGACCAGATAAACTATAACTTATATGATTGTACCATCTACTCATCAAATTGTACACAATAATACGTTTTATAATATCAAGTTACTGATGCGTTTACATATCATCAATGCACAACCGATTTGTAAGTTGCAACTCATATATCTCCATTTAGAGATTACAAGATATCATCGTATCAGAATTACTCGTGATAAATTTCATGAAGTAATTCTCTGAGCGTGGGTTAATTATATACTTAAAATCCTTATTTTCAAGTACTCATAAACGTTGCATCAAACCATCGCTATGTCTAAACCCTTAGACAATCTACAACCCAATTCATGACAGCCTTAATTCACCACTTACTTCCAAAAGTATGAATAACTATGGAGTTTGAATAATCCAATTATCGTGGAAGTTAAACATACAAAATGAAACACAAAATAAATAATAGGAAAAAGGTAGTAATCCAACTCATAAATAAATCTCTATTATTTAATTACCAAAAGTTAATTACATTTATTTTGTTACAAGTCTCTAAAATAACTATCTAACTACTAAAACTAATATCATCTTTCAGACCAATGCTCCTAGCATGTTGAATGTGCTTAACCCTACTTAGATCCTTTGTGAGGGGATCTACAAGATTCTCTTCAGATGGCACCCTCTTCACGATGAGGTGACCTTCTTCTACCCTATGTCTAATGAAATGGTATTTTTTGTCGATATGTCTTGATCTCCCGTAGTCTCTTGGTTCTATTGTCGAGCAAACCGCCCCTTCATTATCACATAAAATCTCCATTGGCTCCTTGATGGCTGTAACAACTCCAAGGTCTCCAATGAAGTTCACCAAATCGCCTCCTTTGATGCATCACTCACTGCTATGTACTCTGATTCACAGGTAGAATCAGCATTTGTCTCCTGGTTGGAACTTTTCCAAGCTACCGCTTCTCCATTCAAGGTAAAAATCCATTCAGATTGAGACTGAAACTTGTATCTGTCTATCTAAAAGTTGGCATCACTATACCTAGTTACTCTCAACGTATCACGGCCACCAACACAAGGACCCAGTCCTTAGTTCTTCGCAGATACTTGAGAATATTCTTCATTGCTATCCAATGATCTCTACCTGGATTTTGTTTGTAACGACTAACCATGCTCAAGGCAAAATCCACATTAGGATGAGTACATGCTATATCATACATGATAGATCCAATATCAGAAGCATATGGAACTCTACTTATTTCTGCTATCTCTACATTAGTACTTGGGCTCTCAGGATCCGAGTCTTACTCAGTTTGGTATTACTCTGTATAGGCAGTTCTCTTTTCTTGTAATTTTCCTTACTAAAACGTTTTAGTACCTTTTCCAAATATGTACTTTGACTAAGTGCAATTAGTCTTTTACTCCTATCTCTCAAAATTCTTATCCCTGTAATATAAGCAGCCTCTCCTAAATCCTTCATAGAGAAACACTTTCCAACCCAAGAGTTAACCTCTCTCAGAGTCGAAATGTCATTCCCTATAAGATCAACATACAATACCAGGAAGGTTACTATACTGTCACTAGCTTTGACATATACACAAGATTTATCTTCACTTCTAAAGAAGCCAAACTATTTGACCTTCTCATGAAAACAAAGATTCCATCTTCGAGAAGCTTGTTTCAATCCATAGATTGATTTTTCAAATTTACACACTCTATTCGGACACTTTTCATCTGCAAAACCCTCTCTCTAATTCATGTAAACACCCTTAGCCAAATTCCCGTGAAGGAAAGCGGTTTTGACATCCATCTGCCAAATTTCATAGTCATGAAATGCACCTATGGCTAACATTACCCTAATAGATTTTGTATTAGCTACTGGTGAGAAGTTCTCATCATAGTCAACCTCTGGGGTTTTAAGTAAATCCCTTCGCAACCAGTCGGGCCTTGAAAAGTTTGTACGTTTCCATCTATGTTGGTCTTCTGCTTGAAGATTCATTTACATCCAACTGTCTTACAACCTGGTACATTGTCAACCAAATTCCAAACTTGATTGTCATACATGGAATTGATCTCGTTGTCCACTATCTCTTTCCACTTGGTAGACTCAGTGCCCTTTATTGCTTCCTTGTAGTTATAAAGTTCATCCAAATTTACCAGTGTACTATAACTGGTAAACATATCACCGTCTATAGTAATATGGAAACCATAAAACTCAGGTGGAATTCTAAATTTACTGGAACGCCTAAGAGATAACAACTCGTCAATCGGTTTAACTAGAATTTCTTCCTCAGGTTGAGCCTTAGCATTTTCAGAGGTTTCTTCATTGTTTGACTCTTGAATTTTTTCAAGATCAATTATACTTCCACTAAAATCTTTACATATGATCTCTTTCTCGTGAAAGACTCCCCTTCATGCTACGAAGACCACTTTCTCACTAGGTCTGTAGAACAAATATCCAAAGGAATTACGTGGGTAACTGATTAAAATACATCACTCACTTCGAGGATCAGGCTTGTCATGATTCTCTCATCTAATGAAAGCTTCAAAAACCCCAAACCTTGATATGTGCTAATGAGGGAACCTTCCCTGTCCACATCTCGTGAGGTGTTTTGGGAACCTTCTTAGTTAGGAAAAGATTAAGAATGTGGGTGGAAGTCTCTATGGCATACCCCTAAAATGAGATTGGAAGTGAAGCTCAACTCATATTGGAACTAACCATGTCCAAAAATGTTTGATTACGCCTCTCAGCGACACCATTAAGTTGTGGTGTCCTAAGAGGTGTCAATTGTGAAACTATTCCACATTTCTTGAGGTAGTCATGGAACTCGATACTAAAATACTCATCACCTCTATCAAATCTAAGCATCTTCATTTTCCTATCCAATTGATTCTTGACTTCTTGTTTAAACTCTTTGAACTTTTCAAAGGTTTCTAACTTCTGATTGATTAAGTACATATAGTCATATCTGCTATACTTGTCAGTAAAATTCATATAGAATCGATTTGCATCCCTTGTGGTGGATCTCATGGTCCCATACACATCTGTGTATATGAGATCCAACAATCATTCACCTCTTTCACAAGAACCAATGAAATGTGATTCTTTCATCTTTCCCAGTAAACAAGACTCGCATGTATCATCTGCCTTAAGTCAAATGATTCCAACACTCCATCCTTTTGGAGTTGGGCGATGTGTTTCTTGTTAACATGTCTAAGATGACAATGCCACAGGTATGCTTTGCTTATACCATTAGACGAATCAATTTGAAAAACACTATTACCTAAATTATCTACAGTCATCACAGTTTCATACATACCATCACATGGTAAAGCTGCAAAATCAAAAACACTATTTTTAAAAGCATAAATAGATCCATTCTCATCATTAAAATAATATCGAAAACCTTGTTTAAATAAAGCATAAAAGAAATGATTTTTCATGTCATTTATAACAAGTAGCAACAATTTATCAAATCCAAACCTAACCCACTACTAAGCACTAAGCTATAAACTCCAATCTTGGTAACAAGTGAAGATCGCCTATTACCCATGATCAAGTTCATCCTTCCATGATCCACATCCTCACTTCTTCATAGCCCCTGCAAATCAAAACAAATGTGAAAACCACATCCTATATCAAGGACCCAAGAATGAGAATATGGTGATTTATTAGATACGATAGTGTAAATACCACCGAGGTTGGGTTCACCTTGCCATCCTTGATATCTTCCAAGAACTTCGGCATCTTCGTTTCCAATGCCCTTTGTTGTGGAAGTAGAAGCAAGTGGCTTCCTTTGGATCGGAGGTAGGGGACCTTTCCTTTGGGTCCATTGCTTGACAACACATCTTGGGACTTTCCCTGCCAATTATTCTTTAAACGACATTTCCTCTTTTTTCCCTTTCCATGCCCAATAGCTAAGACTGTAGTAGTAGCAGGAGTAGAGGAAATGCTTTTTCCCTTCATTCATGCTTCAACCATTCGTAGGAGGTTCTAGATTTGAGCTAATGTGGTCTCTTGGTTGTTCAAATGATAAGTCAAGATAAACCGATCATAACAACTGGCCAATGAGTGCAAGACTATATCAATTGGTAATTCCTCATCAAAGTTCACATTTAGCTTCAACAATTGATCAACATATCATTGCATCATCTACACATGGCTATTAACAAACTCCCCATCCTTCATCTTGCTAGTAATGAGGGACTTTACTACCTCATACTTTTCTTGACGATCTCGTTGATGGTACTTTTCCATCAAGTCCTTGTCTATCTCATACGACTATTTATCCTCATAGAACCTTTGTAGCTTAGGACTCATAGTTACCACCATGATGCAAGAACCTTTTGTTGCATCATTGTACTGCTTCTTATACATAGCTAGTTCTTCAGGAGTAGCTTTTGTTTCGTCTATTTCAAGGAGTTCCTTTTCTAGGATGTACTCTTTGTCTTCAAAGTGAAGATCCATCTTTATATTGTGCATCCATTCATTGTAATTGGTGCCATCTAATGTCACCCTTGAGCAGATGTTAAGCAATGAAAAGTTGTTGTTGTGGTTAGAGGAGGAGGAACCAGAAGCATCGTTTGGAGTAGATATATGAAAGAAAAGAAAGACACCTTTAGTCAGATAAGAATAATCCTCAATATAACACCTAAAATGAAATATCAAGGCTGGGATACAACTAAATAATTCACAATTTAGAAAACGGATAATGTAATCTAATTGTGAATTATATAAAGGTATGTAAATGACGATTTACCAATTTCACCATCGAAAAACAAAATTTGAACGAATTAGGTTTTTTTAAATGAAATTCCTAGATATTTTGAGATTCACTGAACTTTTCAATGTCATGTTTAATCTCAATTATGTTCTTTCGTTTGTGACTAGGATGCTGAGGATCACAAACAATATGTGAATAACCATGCAGATTAGTTTGGTACTCTTGATGTCATTAATTTATCATCTCCTTTTAATGTACCGGTTAACCACACGCACTCCATTAATCAATGATAATTTTTGAGACACCCATTACGACACTTTATTAGTCCCTATTAGTGTGTTGATTAACCACACACGCTCCACTAACGACTTATAAAGTGTGATGTGCAATTTCATAGGTTAACATACAATTTCACATTTTTCCTAAAGTAACTAATATTGGGAATTAAATAGATGTTTAGTTACTTTATAGTTCATCATACTTATTAATGAGAATTAATTTGTCCTATCAAACCCATTCGGCTAACGTTCATCCACCAATCAAGGAAGTTGTAGGTAATAGTGGACACCCGTTCAATTTCCATTTTATAGGTTGTTTCCTTATATCCCCTTATAGATAGGCTTCATGAATGAGGCGTACTAGCGATTCGACTGACTCGTATTATACATATAGTAATATTAGACTTTTAACGTTACATATAGTATAAGGGTGTATTTTTTTAAAAACTTTTCAAAAAATACTAATTTATATTTTAAATTTCGAAAATTAAACCTTTTAATTTAAATTTAAAATAAACCCAATAATATTTGACATTAGTTATTAAGTCCAATTAATATCCAAATTAATTATTTAATTACTTAAAAAATCAATCATATTAATCACCAAATAAGAAAATTTGGATTTTGTAGGTCAATATAGCAGATAATTATCACACTAAATCATATTAGGTAGATAAGTACAGAATTTCTAGGCATTCATATTATCTTGATATATTAAGAAAAATTGGATTTTGCAGGTCAATATAGCAGATAATTATCACACTAAATCAGATTAGGTAGATAAGTACAGAATTTTTAGATCTGAATCGAGCTCGCATCATAAGCCACTATGCTCACATCATGAGTAGGAGTTTTTTTCGAAAAATTTGTTTCTTTTGTTTGATCAATTCACCAATGTGAAAATACATGAAAGATATCCATAAGGCTCTGAGACCACTGATGGAAAATGTAGGTTACAAAACCATGCACTAAGCGGAAAACATCCAAACAATTCGAATGATTAGGGCACAACAACCTATGGAAGATCTATGTCTTTCATGAAAATGCAACATACTATGAACTATCATCTAATAAAAATTTTCTAATGAAAACTAAATCAATAGGTTAAGAAACTTACTTTGGAGATTGTTATTGTAAACAACCTTTGAATCCTTCTTCAAATCTTTTGGCAGCTAGCACCAAAAGCATCGTGCCTCTAGTGGCTCACACCAAAGAATAGCAACTAAGGATTATAAGGAGGGAGAGAAGAATTTCAGCCAGATATCTCTTGAATAATAGGTGCCGAAATTCATATCCCTAAGGGCCTATTTATAGTGCAGTCAGGAAATCCAAGATAAGCCTAAACCCAGGATAATAGTATTATCTTGAACCGGGTAATTATCCAGCTTGCTAATTATCCAAATGGATAATTCTAGAACCCCAAAGTTCCTCTAAAAACCTCTAGATTTCCTCTTTCTCAACTATTGAACAATTACACTTCAGTCCCTACACCTTTAATTAATTCATTTAATCACCAAATAAATTCTAATTAGTTTTTAATTAAATATCATAATTTCTAATTAATATATCTTTCTCATAATACATTAACAAATTATATACATAAATATATATATATACATATATACATACATACATACCAATTTATTAATAAATCATTCTCTCTCTCCAAAATAATCTTGTCCAATTGCCAGCTGTAAGGGCAATCCAAAAGGATTGTGCTGCTATCAACTCAAATTTATACCAGTTATAGCTATGGTCTTAGACACCTAATCTAATAGAAAATTACCCTAAGATAAACATATTGTTATTTGTTTATGATGATATGATAGAATTGCATGCTAGTTGTAGGCTAGGGATCTTCAGGAATTGCATGATAGAATTATATGATAGCCTATGAGAATCTCTTATATGCTAGATGAAATTGACATCATTACTATAGTTGTTTAGTGTATGCATCAAAGTTGTACATAACAAAGATTCTATAGCTTGAGAAAGTTTGATGTAGCTTTATTTCATGTTCTTGTCTGATAAAGGGCTTAGGGTAGAGTCAAGTATTTGATTGCCTATGGGATCGAATGTTATATATGATTAGCATGCACAAGTAGTTGTAGGATTGGTCGAAGTTTCATGAGTCAGTGCAATTCATAGAGGGACAGCGTGAGGAATGGTTAGCCACTCTTGAGGGGCATATAGAGGATGAATGTGTATTCTAGATGCTTAGGCCTAGTAGTCATGACTTTCGTATGAGGATATACCTAGTTTTATAATGTCATAGTGTCAGTCTACTCCACTACTCGAATGTTAAATTACATGCTATGAAAGTTAAATAATCTTAGAGTGAAGGATTTGGTCCTATTGTGCAGCTCTTGTCCGATTCTAACCGTTGTAGGGTTGAGTCTTTTAGTCGAAACATTATTTAAGTTTTCTTATATGTGATTGTATTCATTAAGTGGTTGTCTGACATTAATAGGGGTTCTTCAGTAGCTGATAGCAAGAGAGGTGGGGAATCCTAGGAGAGCCAAGGAAGTGCTTTAGTATGATTGTTACGTTGTTCAGCAGGTGTTGGAAGTACTATTATGAGTAGGTAACTTGGAGGAGTCGGGATGATTCTTGATAAAAGTATGGATAGGTAGTGTTGGGGTTATACTACTTGAAGCATAGGATCCATACTCAAATCAAGGGAGTCACGAGGATTATAAAGAGTTGGTTGAGGGTAGGTGGCATGGTTGGTACCTTGATTTATAACAGTGTTATTGTATATGCTAGTCGTTTGGTTATGATTGTGCAGGATGAGGATGAATTTGGTGATTGTTTGGGCTTTAGTGGTCATGTCAATTTGGGTTTGAATGGCGTAAACCTAGGTGAGATAGATGATTTTGAGGTCTTGAGAGACTTGCTCAAGTAGTACCATTTGAGTCATGGGACTCAAGAAGGAAGCGATTGTCATGATCGGATCAAAGATCTCGACTGGAGGATGAGTGATTGGCAGATGGATGAGAATTTTACTGCCTGTGGCTAGGGTTATGCCCGGCGAGTTTTCCAAGTCTGGAGGAAGGAGTGAGTAGGAATATGACTTTCAGAGTTGGAATGTAAACCCAGCATGGGGCTAGTTGCCTGCGGTTTTTTGCGGTAGTATGGCAGCATGGGAATGCACGAGATGATTGTTGTGGTATGGATGCCTTGAGATGAGACCAAGGATTTGATTCTTGGGATATAGATAGGTCAGGTGCTAGCTGATGGTTTCAGTAAAATCGGGAGCGACAACTTTTGTTGTATCTAATGTATCCTGACTATGAGGATAATGCTTTTTGTATTTGCAAACAGTTTTCATGGTGATCTGACGGTTGGGGATTTGCAGACGAGGAGTATGGTAGTTAGTTTGTTTTGGATAGGGATTTGGTGTTATGAATGAACTTTCGGAATTATTGTTGTGCATCCTGCATGGGATTCTTGATATTAGATGTGGTTGTGGTTGGGGAAGTTCCCAAGGTCTCCATCTGAGATTCATAACCTCTTGGGGTATGCATGGTTTTTATTTGGGAGATCATCTGGCATTTTTTGTACATTCCAAGGGTCAGGATGCTATGTACCTGGTTGAGTCGGTTTGCGATATGGTTCGTTTGCAACGCTAGCTGGTGGTAGTTCGAACCCTAAGTAGGGAAGAACTCAATATTCTGATTGGAAGAACATCGGTAGGTTCAGTTTAACATATCGGAATAATGGTTCGTAGGGATATACGGTTCGGGTATGTGAGGCTTTGGTTCATGATTTGGTCAACACGGGGGTGCAGAGCAAGATTCCATCAGATGTATGTGTTTAGTAATACAAAGAGTCGTCTTCACAGAAAAAAGATTACAGGCCATGGAACTCGATGTAGCCAGTGGTTCCTTTCGAAAATGTCAAGGAATAGGTCAAGAGGTTTTTGGTCACTTAGGTTGGGTATCGATTGTTGAGAGATTTTTTCAGCTTGTTGTATAGATTAATATCTATAGCCTAGGATGGGTAATTGAGGATCAGTCAATCAGTTTCAAATTTTGTATGTTTACTCCTTCATGGGATTTGTTCAGTAGTGTGTTGGACCAGTGGAAAGGTTTCAATGAACTCTCGATCGTTAGACTTCTCGTCCTTCGCCAATAGTGAAAATTATTTGGAAGTTTCAGGATGTATTAGGTGAAGTGCAATAGATGTGTCAACCTATCGTCAAGTTCGGCTCGAGTTTGGAAGATGTCCTTGGTTATTGGAAATTTATAATTTGGGACAACGTTGTTAGTTTTTTGGGTATGAATTTGGATCTGGGCAGAATCCAATTTTTGCATCACGCATCAGCAGGGTTGGTAGCTGGACTAACTGACCAGGGTTTTGGTAGCATTTATGATGGCTCTGGAGGTTTTATTGAGCTATTTGGGTATTTGTTGTATCTGTTTTCAATCAAGTTGTGGGAACTTAGTATTCGGCCATTCATGAGAATGTTTTCTGTTAATGATTGAGGTTCATCATCTCGTTAAATCTTCTGGTACTTCAACCATTGGGTGAGGCTTTGGGTTCCCTTAATGGTGTGTATTGTGGTAAATTCATTAGAATTTGTCGTTCGGAACTTGGATGCAACATGAAAACTCTTAGATGGACCATCATTATGCTCATAGGAGCAATGGGATGATTTATGTTTCAAAGTTCAGTTGTAATCTTGGATGTGCAGTTGAATGGAATTGTCCTATTTAGCTCTATTCTAATTGATTCCGCATTAAGAATGGAGTAATTATCTTTGCTCTCGATTGCATGCGTGATGGAGTTTGTGAATGTGGTATGGAATTAGAGCCTCTTGGGTATCTGTTTATCAGTGGTTGGGATCAAATAATAAAGTGCAAGTTGGTATGGGTATTAAGGATTGTGAAGTTATCAGTTAGTGGGTCAGGGGTAAGCTTGAGTGTTGTAAGTGGATAGCTAAGCAGGGTTGTCGGAGCCGAGTAGGAGTGTGGCTTAGTTTGATATATGACCCGTTGCTTCTCATCGCGATGATGAAATCATGTGCAGGATTAGCATGACGAGTATTGGTCGAGGAGGTTTAAATCCGATCAAATTTGCATGTTTTGGTTAGTTTGGTTGATGTGAGCGGATACACAATGAACTGGAAATGAGAACTGATTTTAAAGACGAAATCTAATTTAAGTGCGGTGAATTGTAACATCTTGTTTCCTGTCATTTCTTATTTTAGGTTTGTGGGCCGGAAGTCGATGGTGTAAGGCTTTGGGCCTTAATGAGGCAAAGTTTAGTCATTATGGAAGGAGCTAATGATAGTTGAGATTAACCCTTGAATTATTTTTTGGGCCGAAGGGTAGAAAGAGAAAAGTCATAGGTTGGGTTCTTGCATGAAATATGGATTTTTGTTCGAGAAGTTTTTATTCCAAGATATCTAGATAATATTATGGGGTTCTTCAACACCTTTTCTGTGGATATAAAGAACATCAAAATCAGAGTTAGAATGAAGAAATTATGATTGTTCGAAGTTAGAAGGGTTATGGGTTGAGCCTAGTATGTTGGGCGTACTAGGCAAGGATGATCATGGGATCCAACCTAGTACGTTGGGCGTAAGAAATCAGGTGCCAAACCCTAATTTGAGGGTTTTGATCCCTATTTAAGCTCCTTAACTCCCCAAACCCTTTCTATTTTTAGCCTCCACCCCTTCAAGATCCTCCCTTAAAACCCTGACCCTAGCTTGAGCCTTGTGAGCAAAAAGAATGTGTTTTTAAGTGCTTTGGAGTGTTCTTGGTGCATCTTGGAGAAGAAGAGCTCATTGGAGAAGTTTTGGTTGCATTAGAGCTTATAGATCCATACCTTGTTCACCTTGATCCTTCTTCTAGTGGTATAAAGCTTGAATACTGATGATACATTTGTTAGATCTAGATAGTTTTGGGTGTTATGAGCTTTTGGTAATTTTAGTGCATAAAGTTTAGATCTTGAAAGTTTGTGACTTTGTTATGGATAAACTTGGAAACTTTATCCATCTAAACATCATTTTGATTCAGATTGGAAGGTTGGAGACTTAAACTTAATGGATTAAGTTGAGAAAGATGTACTTTTGGTACCTTTGAGACTTAAAGACTAGATCTTGGTTGTTTGAACCATTATAATGGATAAAGTTGGAAACTTTATCCATCATGGAGTTATTTTGAAGCATAAAAATGTAATCTTGGTACCTTATTCCCTTCCATACAAATATTAAAAATATGTACCATGTGTAAGTGTATTTGATATATAAAAATGTTAAAAGAACAACCCAATGCAACAATTACCCAATCCAAATCAGTATACATAAACTTGTAACATCCTAAAAATAGTGCTAAATTTTTTCATTATTCAATCACTCCAAAATACAATCAAATAGTTTCAAAACAACCATAGTATAAATATTGTCATCATTAGAGTAAAATCAAATGTCTATGCATAATACAATTGAGGGGAGTGTTGTGCGGTCACGTTAGGCCCTTCCCTTTTGAACCAGAAGTAAACCGTAAAACCGTAAACACAAAGGTTAGTGGGTTCCCCAAAATACCACTACCATACATATAATTTCCATGGCCTACCCTTATGGTCTTGTCCCTAGAATTCCATGGGCTACCCCCAAGGTCTTACAACTAAGTGTTATGGGCTACCCCCATGGTTTTTCCTTGGAATACCATGAGCAAACATCTAAGTGTCATGGGCTACCCCCATGGTCTTTCTTGCAATTGTCATGGGCTACCCCCATGGTCTTTCATACAAATGCCATGGGCTACCCCCAGGGTCTTTCATGCAAGTATCATAAAGACACCTAGCATAGAACACAATTCAGTAGGCAGGCATGCCTTTGACCCACAAATATAGTAAGAAGACTCACCTCTCAAACGATAACCAACTGCTACTGCTCTCACACCCAAACTTACATATGTTATACAACACCTATACAATCACACACGGTACATCCTTAGCCTTGCTCCAAAACTAGGAGTTTGACGAAAATTAAACTCAAGTCAAAAATCAACGGTCAAAGTTGACTTCAGTCGGTTGGCACATCGTGGCCATCCATGACAACCTCGTGGCCCACAAACAACAAAACAGATGAAGATTTCCCAGACACCACGTTGTGGCAACCTAAGTCCATGTTGTGGGCATTGGGTTCTTAACAGCTTAATGGGTTAAGCCTTTTCCTTTAGTCCTAAGAGCTCCAAAGCTCAGATCTTGTCCTTCCTATAGTCTAGATGGATAAAGTTTCCAACTTTATCCCTTAAGACCCTCCAAGAGATCAAGATCTCAAACCCTAGGTCCAACAAAGGAAAAACATGACATGGACTTAACAATTATCGATTAATCTCTAAAGCTCTTTGTCCATTCGCACCAGAAGAGTTTCTAACACCAAAACTAACATAAAAATTTGTGCTTTGCATAGATGCATGTCTTGAACTCATATTAGGTCTTAATAAGGATTTTGACCAAAAATATCATGCATGGCTAAAAATCCAACCAAACTTCAAATCTAAACCCTCAACCACTCCAAATGACCCATAGCTTCAAAAGTTGCAACCTTTATGGGATCTCAATATCCTAACTAACAAGAACAAGAGTATGGGGCGAAACTAAGGATCTAGCAACTTAAAAACATAACGGTGGAGTCTTGGACACTTACAGAGATCTAAAATTATGCTAAGATGAGAAATGGAAACTTGCTTGTTGGATCTTGTCTCACTTCTTCTTCTTTCTTCCTTGAAGATCTCCAAAAGCACCAAAATGAGCTTTAACAATGGAGGAAAGAGATTAGGTTTACTTCAGAGCTTAGGAGGGTGATGGAGGTTGAGGATAAACAAACCCTACCTTCCGTATTCCTCTAAATAAGGCTCAAACCCCGTGGATTAGGGTTTGGCCAAAAATATTCGCCAGGTCGTGGACACCTAGCGCCACAATGTGGCACTCATTTAAGATTCGTGGGTCCAAATCATTTTTCCACGTCGTGGTGATGTCACCACCATGTCGTGGCCATCCAAATTTTCAAACTTAAACAATTAAAATTCATACCTTGGGATTCGGATGTTACAAAACTAACAAAGGATTTATGTTTTTTGTTTGGATTTATCTTCAGTGCAAAGCTAGCATCTTCATTTCATCACCACACAAGACTGAAGATCAAAAGGAACCTATAGGAAAATTCAAAATCAAAACAATGAACAATTGAATCAAAAGGGTATTAATGTAAATTACCTGATTAAAAAACATTATTGTTAATCTTTCTTTCTTATTCCATCTGCTAATTCCCCTGCTCTATAAGTCTTGATCTTATACTACTTGTTCACTTCACACTTTCCTTCAGCTTAGACCAGTTTACTTTCTGAACATATTTTGAGGGTATACGCATGTGTGCACCAGATCTGAATGAACATTATAAATAGTTAATTCCATGGTTTATTGAATGAATCTTAATGATTATAAGTTTTAAAAAAAATGTTACTTATCTGGTTATGATTCAAAACCATCATCACAACATAATTAGCAAGTTGATTACTGTTCAGAGCTAAATTAAGCTCTTGTTGTACTAATTTTTGCATATCCACACACGCCTCCAGCATCCTCTGCATTTCATTCATTCTTTCTTCAAGTGCATCCATATCAACTCTTAACCCATTGTTTATCTCCCTTTCCTCCTCTGTTTAGGGGATGACAACATCTTCTTTTTGTGATTCAAATTCTTGATTTTGTCAATTCACATATGATTCCATCAGCACCTGAGCCAGTCGTGCACCAAAATCAATTTGAAGAAGATTAGAAATTATTCTCCTACAATCGCGAATGGTTTTCTGAATTAGATTGATATTTTAAATATTATGGAATTCGACTGTGATTGGATCCATCTATTTGCTTGTTTGTAAGTTGCATGAATTCAAATCTGTTGTGGTTATTATCATCATCATCAGATCAATAGAATGTGTTACTCCTACTTTCTACGGTTTCAATCTACTCTTGAGAATCGCTTCTTACTGGTGAGTTGACATCTATACCCTTGTCTGAGTTTGTACGAGTTAAATGATGCCATTAACTCTGGTGATCTTCTTTTGATTCATCACAATCTTCATCTGCCTGTGAAATTTCTTGCCAATTTAAACTATATGTACTTGTCTGTAAAGAAATTAAATGCGCTACTTCATCATCTACTTGAGAACCTTGTGGAAATTCACTTTAGCGTGATGAGTGATTTGATTTGTTTCTTCCATTGAATCATCTATTTCTTCATATCGCATGATAAATAATCGAGTCTAGATCAATTCCTTTATCATGAAGACTTACGCCTTGTTCCTGAGTTTTTTTTGTAAATTCATATTAAAGGAAAGGGAAGGAAATTTTTGACATAAAGAAAGGAAGGTGAAGGAAAATATCCATTATTCCATATTCCCTGGTTTGAATGAAATGAAAGGAAAATTTTAAGTTTTTGTGTTCCCGAATTTAGAGGAAAAAGAAAATAAAACTTAAAATTTTCCTTCCCCTCACTTTCTTCCCAAATCCGCCCAATTTGGAAGGAAAATATGTCTCCAAAATCCTTTCCCTCCCCTCACTTTCCTTCCATTAATGAAACTCGGGAGCATGATTTTCCATCGACACCCCTCACTTTCCTTTTGTATCCTCTCATTTCTCTCCTTAAGTAGAACTCCGGAACAAGACGAGTAACAATCCTTTCCTTAGGAATCATCCAAAGCTAAACATTCACTTTTGTAGGAATTAAATTATTCCATCTGGTAGACTACCAGGAGCATTTTCTAGAAAAAAATCCAATAAAGTTCTATAGAAAAAAAAATCCAATAAAGTGTTCTCATAGAAGAAACTGAGAAACATCCAACAAACTCAAAGTCCCAAATGTAAAGATCTGGAGCATCCAAGAAAACAACCTCGTCAAGCTTGGAACACAACTGGTGGAATTGGGAAGTTGTGATCCCCACTCTTGGTTCCCTTCCTCTTTATGAGTTGAAACTAAAGCAACGGTCCTTATTCTTAGCAACTCAGTATTAAGGACTAAGATATGGTTTATATTTTTTATATATTTATAGATATTGAGGTGTAAATATTTAGTCAACTCCAGCTGTATTCTCCCTGTATCATTCCTAGTCTATAGCTGTAACTTTGGCTATATACAGCCACTCGGTTGTACATGTTAGAATGAGAAAATACAATGAAATTATTATACATCGATATGGTATCAGAGCATCAATAACTCTCACGAGTTCTTTGATCCGCCTCAACTCAAGCTGTCTCCTCTCTTACTTACATCTAGGGCTATTCAATGGCCAAAAACACCCAAATCACAGCCACCACCCATCTGACCACAAAGCTCACAGCAACAAACTACCTGGTATGGAGAAAACAGGTTGAATCGACCCTGATCAGCCTCGAACTTGAAGACTTCATCATCAGTCCCTCCACCAAACCTGCAAAAGAACTCAATGACAAGGATGGCAAGCCCATCCCTAACCCAGAATACCTTCCGTGGTACCGCAAAGACCAAATGATTTTCAGTGCAATCTTAGGTAGTTGCTCTGACCCAATTCAACCTCTAATTTCCTCTGCCTCCACAGCCCGTGAAGCATGGGAACGACTTCACTCAAGCTTTGCCTCCTCATCCAGATCTCGTATCATCTCCTTAAAGTCCAAGCTAGCGAAAAACCTTAAGGGCAGTTGCTCCATCACAGAGTTCCTTCACGAGATGCGTGCAATTGCCGATAACCTAGCCCTAGCACAAAGTCCTGTTTCAGAAGAGGACCTCATGATTCACATCCTATCTCAATTAGGCGACGACTACAACACTATTGTTGCAGTTATCAAGGTGAGAGATAACCTAGTATCTTATTCTGAACTCTTTGATAAACTCATTGATTATGAACAAGCTCTTAAGGAAACGACATTACCACCTGAATCTATCCCCACCACAGTCAACTACACCAATCGGCAACATGGGTCAAATCTCCGTAACCCAAATTCATTTTCCAGGAACAATCGGTCCTACAATACCAGGTCACAACGAGGGGGCCATGCTTCTAACTGGTACAGTCATAATTCTCAAGGAAACCGCAACACCAGAAACACTGAGTTTTGTCAGTATTGTAATATACCTGGACATCTCACCCGTGACTGTCGCAAATTAGCTAGGTTTCTGAGAGACAACAACGTTAACATAGACAAAACCACAAACCCAGTAGCCAATGTTACTACTTCAGCTCCAACATCTCCTTCTTGGCTACTTGATACAGGAGCCTCCAACCATGTTACCTCCGATCGCCAAACACTTCATAGTGTTTCAGAATATAGCGGTCCTGATGAAGTCATCCTTGGTGATGATACAGGTTTAACAATTTCTAACATTGGCAACACTTACATCAAGACACCTCACAGAAACTTACTATTGTCCAAAGTCTAACATGTTCCACGCTTACACAAAAACCTTGTTTCTGTTTCTCAATTATGTAACACTAATCTTGTTTCGGTGGAATTCTTTCCATCTCATTTTTTGTGAAGGATCTGTGCACGGGGGCGCGTCTCATGCGAGGAGAGATAACTGAAGGCATCTACCACACCAGCTTATCACCTACAGTTCAAATCAACACCACCTTCAAGAATTCTCCATTGAGCCTTCATCACAAACTTGGCCATCCATCAGTCCGTGTTTGTAAGTCTATTATTTCTCAACTACATTTAAGTTCAAATTTCAATGTTCATTGTCCTTCTTGTTCGATTAATAAAAGTCACAAGTTTTGGTTCCAATTCCTTTGTTGCAAACCATCCACTTCAACTTCTTTACACTGATGTATGGGGTCCTATTCAAACATCCATAGATAACTTCCGTTATTATGTTATCTTTGTTGACTACTTTACAAAGTACACATGGATATATCCCATCAAGCACAAAAAACGAGGTAGCCAAGGTATTCCCAACCTTCAAACTACTCGTTGAAAAATACTTTCAACATCCAATTGTGTCAATATTTAGTGATAATGGTGGGGAATATCTAGGCCTCCTTCCATTCCTACAAGCTCATGGCATCTCCCACTACACTACCCTGCCCCACACACCTGAACAGAATGGAATTGCAGAACGACGCCACAAACATATTGTGGAAACTGGTCTAGCCCTACTACACTATGCCAACCTACCCCTCACATATTGGTCCCATGTATTTGAAACTGCAGTTTACCTCATCAACAGACTTCCAACCCCCCTACTTGATCACAAATCCCCTTATGAGTGCCTATTCAAACAGCCACCAAATTATTCCAAACTCAAACCATTTGGATGTTTGTATCACCCATGGCTACGCCCCTATACCAACTCAAAACTCCAACCAAAATCAGCACCATGTCTATTTCTTAGCTACTCAAATTCCAAATCCGCCTACAAATGTTATGACCTCGAAACCAAACGGCTATATCACTCCCTCCATGTTGAGTTTATACCCGATCTTTTTCCCTCCAGTCGCGTACCCCCTGATACACCTCTACCTACACCAGATGTCTTTCTTACCTCAACCAAAACAACCAAAGCCACACCCACTTCTAACATCCTAACCTCCTCACCCTCAAATATGCCACTTGTCCCAATAATAATAGAAGAAGCAAATTCCCATCCCCCCATCTCCACCCATACCGACCACCTCTCATGACACCCCGCCTACCACTCCCACTGCTGCCCCTCCTATCTCTGTGACATCTTCGACTGCATCCTCACCCAGTACTCCTTCCTCATCACCTCCCTCACCTCAACCACAACCACAACCACCCCTACCTGCTACCCGTCCCCGCAAACAAAATCCTAAATACTATAACCCATCATTTATAAACACTGCCACCCTTCACCCAATACCCCCAACTCATGAACCCAACACACATACACAAGCTCTAAAAGACCCAAACTGGCATCATGCCATGGACCAAGAGTTTAATGCATTAATCGCTAATGGAACCTGGGAACTAGTTCCAAAATCCTCTCACACTCCAATTGGCTGCAAATGGATATTTCGTATCAAAAGAAACCATGACGGAACCATTGCAAAATACAAATCCAGACTAGTCGCCAAAGGGTTCCTCTAACAGTATGGCAAAAATTACTTTGATACCTTCAGCCCAGTAACCAAACCAGTCATTATTCGAACAGTTCTATCCATTGCTCTCTCTCACAGTTAGGTTATTCGCCAACTAGATGTCAACAATGCATTTCTCCATGGCACCCTTCATGAAGAAGTATTCATGTCTCAACCACCTAGATTCGCTCATCCCTAATTTCCCAACCACATATGCAAACTTAAAAAATCCCTATATGGCCTTAAGCAAGCACTGAGAGCGTGGTACATTGAACTCACCAACTTTCTCACTTCTGTAGGTTTTCGCAAGTCCAGAGCTGACCCATCTCTCTTCGTCTACAATAAAAATCATATCCTTTGTTATCTTCTTGTTTATGTAGACGACTTTGTTCTCACTGGCAACAATTCTTCTTTCCTAAACAAGTTTGTCACGAACTTAGCCAATAGGTTCTCCATCAAAGATCTAGGTTCACTACATCACTTTCTTGGTATTGAGGTGATACCGACTTCTACAGGTCTGTTTCTATCTCAACATCGCCATATCCAAGACCTCCTCACTCTCTTTAACATGTACGGAGCCAAAGAAGTAGCCACCCCAATGAACGCCTCAGTCTCTCTCACAGCACACGACGGGTCCGCAAGCACAGATCCTACACCATATCGGAAGTTAGTCGGCTCTTTACAATACTTGGCATTTACGAGACCGGATATTTCTTTTGCTGTCAACAAACTCTCTCAGTTCATGCATGCACCGACAAAAATTCAATGGCAGACTCTCAAACAATTTCTCAGGTATTTGAAAGGCTCTATTCACCAAGGTCTACTTCTTAGCCGCAAATGCTGCCTCTGAAATCGCTTGGGTTAAAAACTTGTTACTGGATTTGGGTATCTCATCCTCACATCAGCCAACACTCTACTGTGACAATACGGGAGCTACCTAACCTAGTTTATCATTCTAGAATGAAACATGTAGCTTTGGACTGTCATTTTGTTTGAGAAAAAGTTCAAGATGGATCCTTGCGCGTTGGACATATCAACTCCTTTGATCAACTGGCTAATGCTCTCACCAAACCATTAACTCGTGCTCCGTTTCTCCGACTGCGTTCCAAGCTTGGAGTATCTGATGGATCCTCCATCTTGTGGAGGCGTATTAAGGACTAAGATACAGTTCATATCTTTTATATATTTATAGATATTGAGGCCCTGTATCATTCCTAGTCTATAGTTGTAACTTTGGCTATATAAAGCCCCTCAATTGTACATGTTAGAATGAGAAAATACAATGAAATTATTATACATTGATACTCAAGTGCCCTATGCAACAGTTTGTTGTTTCGAATTGGTTGTTTCTTGTTTTATATTTTAAGCATGTCCCGATATTTAGTTTGAATCATTGAAATGGTTGTATTTTGAACTAATGCTTTTGTCTCTAAAGCAATGTAACTCAAGTTGTACTTATTTCTTGTCTTTTAAAATGATATGTACCCATGTATTCAAGGAATAAGATGATGGAGTAGTAGCATTGCTTTTTAAGTAGAAGACCTTTCTAGTGAACTTAAAAAACATGGAATCAATTAATTAGCATCAGAACTTCTGTATAAACTTCATGCTATCATTAATAATTTTGTGAATCTAACGTACCATGTGCAAGTAAGTGTTTTCAATATATAAATGTTAAAAGAACAAACCAATGCAACAATTCCCCAAATCCAAATCAATATACATAAACTAAAAGATGACGCATGTTCTTTTTTTTTTTGGGATTTGTCATCAGTGCACTAAGCTAGCATCTTCATTTCATCACCACACAATATCAATGATCATAAGGACCTGAAGGATAATTAAAAATCAAGAAAATAAACAATTGAATCCAAAACGTATTAATTGTAATTACTAATTACCTTGATGAAAATTTGAAAACACTGTTAACTATCTTTCTTTTTTATTCCATCTGCTAATTCCCATTCTCTATAAGTCTTGAACTTATACTACTTGTTCACCTCACGCTTTCCTTTAGCTTTGACCAGTTTATTTTCCGAGCACATTTTGAGCATATACACATGTGTTCACCAGATCTGAATAAACATCATAAATAATTAATTCCATGTTTTAACGAATAAATCTTAATGTAATGATTTTACGTTTTAGAAAAAATCCTTACCTTTCTTCAGGTAATGATTCAAAACCATCATCACAACATAAATAGCATGATAATGACTGAGTCAGAGCTGAATTAAGCTCTTGATGCACTGATTTTTGCATATCCACACAAGCTTCCAGCATCTTCTGCATTTCATTCATTCTTTCATGAAGTGCATCCATATCAACCCTTAATCCATTGATTATCTCCCTTTCCTTTTGTGTATGGGGGATGATAATTATTGATGAATCAACAGCGTCATTTTGTGATTCAAATGCTTGATTTTGTCGATTCACATATGATTGCATCAACAGCTGATTCAGTCGTGCACCAAATTCACTTTGAAGAAGATTAGAGACTGTTCTTCTACAATCGCGAATGATTTTCTGGATTAATTTGATGTTTCAGGTATCATGAAATTGAACTGTGATTGGATTTATGAATTTATCTACCTGTTTGTAAGTTGCGTGAGTTCTAATCTGCTGTCGTTATTATCATCGTCATCCAACCAATAGAATGCGTTACTCCTACTTTCTAGGGTTTCGATCCACTCTTGCGAATCGCTTCTTACTGGTGAATTGACATCTATACCCTCGTCTGAGTTTGTACGAGTTAAATGATGCCATTCACTGTCATCGTCTTCATCTTCTTCTGAATCGGATTCATCCCACTCTTCTTCTGCATGTGAAATTTCTTGCCAATTTAAACTATCTGTACTCGTGTGTAAAGGATATAAACGCACTTCTTCATCCGATTGAGATCCTTGTGGGAATTCAGCGTGATGAGTGATTTGATTTGTTTCTTCCATTGAATCATCTCTTTCTTCATATTGCATGATAAAGACGTCGTCGTCATCATCATCATCATCATCATCATGTCTTTCTTCTACTTGTGAAGAGAATTGTTGCGGATTGTAAGCTTCCTGTTTGCTTGTTAAATTATTTGTTTCAAATTCTTCACCAATTTCATGAACGATTTCTTCAGCTTGTCGGATGTTGTCATTGACCTCTGAAGCATTTTTGTCATAGTTATTCAATTTAGAAAGGAAGCCTTTCCTGTAGTCATATTATGAAAGGACATAATCAGATCAAAAACTGAATGAAAAAAAAAATGGATAAAATGTATACCTTATATCAGATACAGAATGTGTTTGCCTCAATAACCCTAATTCACTTTCAGCAACAGAAGCCTGTTTTTGATCTTCTACAAACCTTTGATTCCTCAAAAATCTACCTTTCAGCAATGACTACAACAGAATCATAGCATTAGTATTTAGTACAACAAAGAAAGAAAGATAAACCATTTTGTAATATTTACAAAAGTTGACCTGAATTCGAGGGCGATGAGGGAAATTTGATACGAATTGATTTTTCAATAAATCCTCAACCTCTGTTTTCCTTTCTCTCATAAACTTCGCTAACAAGTCCAGAACAGCCTGTCTACCATATATCCTACGGATAAATACCGATTCTGCCCTTGAACAATTATTCATACGTGAACTATACAGTGTTTGACCTTCAAAGCTTTTGCTTCCCCAATCATGGAAAACTTTCCTCACGCGCTCTTTTGCAGGAAAATCAAGAGAAGGAGAACGCTTCAAGCACAATCTATTATGAACTGCTTCTTGATTTTGGTGTTGAGGACACTCATTTTCAATTTCACTGGTGTCTGTGTCCCCTAATTTCTCATACTTTCCCTCGCTTTCAAGATCACGCCACATTTTCCTGATGGATGATGTTTTTGTCACTTCCATTTTCTTCAAACTTTACCACAACGATTCTTGAATATAAATTAGTCTGTTTTTCATTCTTGAAAAATCCAGGATCAATAATACATTTCACCTGGATCACAACAAAATCATCAGATATTCAGATTCATGTTTCGGAATCTGAATTAGAAAAGTATCACAAAATGTTATCTTAACGATTTCAAAGGAAATAAATACTGAAAATAATTAGTTGGTGTTAATGTAGGTGTATAGGCCAAAATTAATTCGTATGTTTTGCCTTTGTAGATTCGACATAACAAACAAAAACAAGACATTCGTACAGAAAATAACAAAATCAATAAAGAATATAAAGCTATTGAAATAAATACAATAAATAAATCGACTGAGAATAATTAACAGACATGTGAAATGTTCTATTAAACACTTTACGTCTCCACAAATTCTTCTTTAGCATTAGCGAAATCAAATCGCCTAATCATAGAAACGAATAAAAAATTATACGACTTAAATAAATAAGTTCATAAAAACTATAACAGACTGTCTATGTAGATTCAACATTAAAAAAAAAAAAAAAAAAAAAAAAAAAAAACGTCCTTGAAAATGATAAACCAAAAAACTTACGAACGGATTGAAAAAACTGAATACAGCAAAATAATCAAGACCTGTGAAATGCTCTGTTCATTATGTCTCCAAGTTCTTCAGTAATAAGAGTAGAATCAAAGTGGATAATCATAAAATGAACGAAGTACAATCCGATTGATATGATTATAATCATTATATAAATATTTTTCGTAGAAAAAATAAATCTATGAACCTGTGAAAATTCTTATGCTGTTTACCTCTTTTCCTCTTTACACCTCCAAATTCATCTGTAACATGACTGAAAAGTAAAGAACCCTGTCATAAAAGCAACAAAGAATCCACCGTTTGAAATAAATAAGTTCATAAAAAGTGAAAAATCTCTGTTTATTACCTCTTTACGCATCCAGATTCTACAGTAACATGAATGAAAATTAAACAACCCTTTCAATAGTAGGTATTAGTCACACCATTGTAGAGAGAGAAAATGTGTGTGTGTGTGTGTGTGTGAGAGAGAGAGAGAGAGAGAGAGAGAGAGAGAGAGGCAAGGGGGGGCACGTTTTCTCTTGAAGTCGCATAAATTGTGCCTCAACTGCAACGTCTAATTTTGAAGGCGGAGGAAGAATGGGCTATTGTAAAAAGACTATTCTGTCCTTTCCTATTTAATTTTGAGAATTTGCCTTTTTACTTGCTTTCCTGCGAGGAATTTGTTGAGTCTTGAATTCAACGGTAAGTCTGAGAAGATGACGAGACGGGTCCATAGTAAAGATAAATACGGTGTCGTGCGACTCACTGTTTTCCTCCTTTTCTTTTTTCTTTTTTATCTTTTACTTTATTATTCTCACGTTTAAACCGAATAACTATTTTATAAAAATTAGTATGATCCCACATTTAAGATAAACCGAATAAAATATTTTATAAAAGTTAGTATGATCCACAACTAAGATAGTACCAAACCGAGCATGCAAATCTAAGTTGTAAAGTGCCTAAACCATCTTATCAGTGTAACTGTGTATTTGAGTTATTTTGTTTTATTGAATAATTTGCTAAATATTGTTAAGTTGTAATGGATTATTTTGATGCGCGGGACAAGTTTGATTGATCAGTTGTGTTCCTGAATAATATGTAAACGTTTTTCAGTTTTAATGGATAATTTTGATGAAAATTCGTTTGTTTTAACTTTATAAAAAAAATTAAAATGATGTGAGGACTAATGTTAGATAATAGAATGTTTCATTGATAAATATTGAGGTTAAACATCATATAAATAAAGATACATAAGAGACTTAATTTAAAATCTAAAGCATGGGCGGATCCAATGTAGAGCCCGAGGTAGCTCGGGCTACCCTTCAAATTTATTTCGGTAGTGTAATTTGTCTAGGAAAAATTCGTTTTATATGGTGTATGTATACGTTTCCTTTCACTTATAAACACAAACAAATATGTGGTCTGCTAGATAAGGCATTAGTATATAGTAGCAGAGGTCTTAAGATCAAATCTCTCTCATAACATGTTCTTTGTATATCTTTTATTTTTATTTTCCCGACTATTCTATCTCACATCGCCAAACACATAAATTCAACCATTTTCGTCCATTATATTAACCTAATATCATCATGCTTCATTAGATATTTACATTGATTCTCACATCGATTCAGGTATCAAAAGATACTTCAACTTCATCTTTATATAACAAGACTTGAGGTTACATAAGGATTCGATTAAGATTTAGGTTTAAAATCGAAACCGAAGTACCCCAAAAACAATTTCAGGCCACCTGAAAAAAATTTAGGATACCCCTTTATTTTGATTCTGGCTCCGTCACTGCCCTAAAGGACCCTAATTACTAACATCCCCCGCAGTTTGATCGGGAGAAGGCGATTAAACTGGGAAAACAAAAATATAAAACATAACATAAATAACGACCACGGCAGCGACGGCAACAGAGCTCTAACAATGACGGCTAACAATAATTGCTCGTTGGAGAATGAGAGAGAAGAAGCGGCAGCCAGTGGCGGTTCCTTTGTATAAGAATAGAGTATCGACAGCGGTGACGATCGTGCACCTGGCGGCAAAGGAGTCTGGAGAAAGGCAGTGAGAAGAAAGAGGGTTCGAGTTGCGGCGGATGGAGCCAATACCAGCGAGATCGCGACTACAATGTTGATAGAGAAAGAAACGACGCAAATCAAAAGTTGCACAGATGAGAAGTGTCATATGAGGGAGGCAAGAGTAGCATCGAAAGGAGCTGAATCAGAAAAGAGTTTTGAAGAAGTGGTCAGCCGAGGAGGAGGCAGAAGGCTCATGAGTCATTTGAGGAGGAGTCAGAAGCAAACGAGGCCGATGAAAGAGTTCTAGTTTGATTTCGGCGACTGTTTTATTATTTAGGAGAGAGAGAGAGAGAGAGAGAGAGAGAGAGAGAGAAAAAATATGGAGCATAATGAAGGCACCTCCGACGACTATGAGAGAATGTCGTCAGAGGTGGATGCCGACGTTTGCGGGTTGTGATCAGTAGTAGAGTTTTTAACCTATAACTCTGATATTATATTAGATAATAGAATGTTTTATTGATTAATAATGAGGTTAAACCTCATATAAATAAAGATACATAAAAGAGTTAATTTAAATCATAAAGGGTTTGAGCTAAACCCTAATCACTAACACCTAAGGTTATATTTTTGTAATTTGGATAACCAACTATGTTTTTTGTCGCTTAACTTATCCAGACACCTTATTAAGGAAAAAAAAAAAAAAAAAAAAAAAAAGTAACATGTTGAATGTTTAATATGATCCGGCTTGCTTCTGTGTCGTTGCCAAGGTGTTATACATGTTTAGTGTGGATTTTAACTTATCCCACAACGGGAACACATTAGTTAGAGAATGGAATCATAATAGTAAGGCACATTATCAAAATTGTGTAACATACCTTGACGTTATGGCCTTAAGATTGGTACGAGATTGGACCATTATTGGTATGATTTACTTTTTGTGTGTATGGTTATTGTGTGTGACTCTTAACATGATGGGCGTTAAACGTACAAGCTCTTACAACGACTTTTTCATTTTATTTATTTTTTGTCTTTTATTTTATATACGTATTTACTTTACCAATGACAACGATAACAAAGAGTACATAGCCAGGGCTATGAGGTGCAAAACAGAAGAAGAAAAAATACTGAAAAAAATATGGCAAAATTAAATCCTGCGATAACATTCTAAAATGGGATTACAGCTCCATTCTATCCATCTTAATTGTAGACCTTTCTGTTTACGAGCATTAATTCATAAGTATGAGAGGGATTGAAGCTCGTGAGTCAGCACCAAATACAACTTCAACTTTGACGAGTAAGCTTTTAGGCTTCTGTAACTACAAACCACCCAAATGAACACCAGCATTATGGCTTCGTGTATCAGTGACAATATTTGGCGACCACCTAGCTTTGATCTACATTTGAGCAACTCATGCACCGAAACAGAGGGATACTCAAACAAACGCCACCAACTGCATACCTGTTACCAGACGTCTTTCGAAGTCAAACACTCAACAAAAGTATGGTCCATCGTTTATGGGGCTCCGTTGCATGTCTTACAAATGCTCGTTGACCCATTACAGAGTGGAAACGATGACGTAACACCCACCTAATGATATTTAATTCCTTTCTCTTGAATTGTTTTATCTATTTATATACCTTTTAATGTTAATAAATAAATAAACAGTTAAAGAGAAATGGATTAAATATCATTAGTTGAGTGTGACGTCATCGTTTCGACACGCCCTACACACTTGACTTTGTGGAATAGCTGCAATTACTTCAAGACATATGCGAGTCAGTCGGGCTTCAGGCACAAGAAGAAGTATTTTTCGTATTTCGTTGAATGAATACTTATTGGTATATATACTTTGTGGACAACTAATATTCAAATTGAGTTTAGTCATTTGATGTATAAATCTTGATGTCCAACCTTATATAACATACATTATTTTGGAACCTTATATAACATATATTATTTTGTAAACGATACCATCAGCTGCCCTTCAGTTGTATATTTAAAGTTTTTAGATTTTTAACGACAATAACTTTATTCACCATTTGTCTTTTCAGTTCAGGTTATAACTAGCAACCATAGGTGGGGCGGTCAACCCATTTATGATTTATACATAACATCCTTGCTCGCACGATATTATCGGTTATAGGCAGAGAAATTTACTAAATTTTTATATTTAGTTGGTGAAGAAATATTTCATGTAGACTTCTCGGTTCCAACAATGATTGTGTGTGTCTAAAACCTTAAGTTTCCAGACTAAAGACTTAACCGGATATTAAGTTCTAAAAGTGTGTGATCATATGCCCTAAACTTCAAGTTACGAAGTTTACTAGACTGTTTGTTCATTTGTCCATTTCAAATCGTTCTAGTTTATTTGTTCGGTTCAAATCGTTCTAGTTGTATGATTGTGTGTTCAAAACTTTAAGTTGTAAAGTTTACTAAATTTGTTGTTCGCTCGTCATCTAAATCTATATTTTAGTTTTTTGACGACATTTGGACAGCATAACAGCTGTATTTTGATTAGATCCAGATTTTACCCATTGAAAAACCAACGATTCCAAATAAATGCACAAGTTCAAATAGTTGTATGATTTTCATTTTTGGTTTATTTTATAATTAAACGAAAACTAATAATAAATATAGTTATAAACTCATAAATAAACTTTTAACATTTGTGACTTATATTAAAACCATATTTTTAGTTATTTAAAACACAAAATATGATATTGAGTTCTTGTAGTTCAAAACAAATATATTTAGTTTTTGCATTTTAACAACCCTATATATATATATATATATATATATATATATATATATATATATATATATATATATATATATATATATATATATATATATATATAACACAACATGGAATTATATAAACCATTACTCTAATGTTTTTATTGTTATATAAAGATAATAATGAGTTATGCATGTATTCTGCCCCAAAAACATAAAAAATTTAAAAAGGGGTCGTACAACTCACTTTCTGTAACACTGTGATTTTTATAAATTTTTGTTTTTAATTTTAAAACTATCTGAATACGTAGCAGAAGACTTAGTTATTTATTTCAGATATTTTCAAATCATAATTGCAAATCATTTAAATCAAAACAAAATTAAATGTTCAAGTTGATAAAACATCAAACCTGTCCAAAATGGTATCATCAAATTCAACATAACTACCCCATAATTAACCCCTCTCTCACCAAGGCCAAATTCCTAAGTTGTCTGCATAAATCATAAGTCACAGAAGATAAAAGTCACAAGTGTCAACCTCTTCTGAGTGAGTTCATAAAGGTTGCATATAAGCATACAAACCCCAAATGGGTTAATCAATCATTTTATGATGAAGCATAAAAATGAGAAACGAATACCACTTAGCAAACAACTCCATATCATAGTCATTCAATAGTGTGTTCAAATGCATACATGCATATATGTTTAACCATAATTCTATCACATAACATATATAATCATCCATATACCATATAAACAACCGCATAACATATAAGCGATCGCATTTCATATAAACAACATTTCATTATTTTTTCAACCTTTATTTAAATAACCAAACATTTTTAATCCTAATTGGGTTTCAAAATTCAATCTCAACAGATAATAACTTAACAAGATAAGCAATCAACTATTAACAAAATTAATAAAACAACAATCAGTACTCACTACTTATTTTCTCGAATTGATTTAGATTTTTAGATAAATTACAAGTTAATCGGTGTGGTAAAGTTGGAACACTCCAAATCAGGTATTACTTTTGGAACCCTTGAAATTATAAATATTTCATAATGGTCCCTTCAGTACGTTGGGCGTACTTCAGGAGTACACTTAGCGTACCATGCATGGATGATTGCGGAGGGCCAGCACGTATGTTGGGCGTACCAAAGGGTACGTCGGGCATACCAAAGGGTACGCCGGGCGTACGTGACAAATGTTCAAACCCCAATTTTCGGACATAAGACCTATATAAGCATCCTTATCTCATTTGAGCAACACCCTAATCGGCCTCTTTCACCCTTAAACATCCTTGAAAACCCTAAAATCATTAGAGTGTGGGTTCTTGAGCTTGTGAGTGATTAAACACCATCCTTTTGGTGTGTTAGCTACAAGGAAGAGGAGGAAACAAACTTAAACATCGAAGAGATCATGGATCTTACATTTTTTAGCAGCTTAGGAAGCTTGAGGAGGTAAAAAGCTTTCACCTTGGTCATCATTTTCATTTCTGTTTTCTCTTTAGTCCCTTTTTGTGTTCTTGGACCACCTCTTAAGAGTTTGAGCAACTCTAGAGCTTATGGAGGATAAGTCTGAAGTCCTTTGGTCCATTTATAGTATAAAAATGGAGTCTTGATGGGTGTTTTGACCTCATGCATGGATTAAGACTCTTGGAAAGGTCTTAATGGGTTGTTGGGAGCATATGGAACATGCAAAAGCATAAAGTTTCCAACTTTATGCCTAAGGATGTCTTAATGAACTCGGGTCTAAAGATTGGACATTGGAACATCAAGCAATAAGCACTTAATGGAAAAAGTGCTTAATCTGTTTGTACGTTGGGCGTAGTATAGTGTACGCAGCGCGTACAACTCAGGGACTTTGTACGCTAAGCGTACATGAGTGGTATATAGGGTGTATGCACTCAGATGGACTTGGACTTGTTTTGGGCTTGAAAGCCCTTTAGGCCTTAATCAGTCATTAGGCCTAGACATGTTTTGAGTTAGTGGGTCAATTTATCTGTTTTGGTCCATGGTTGCTAAAGTTAGGCCTAAATGGGCCATGAGGCCCATTAATGATTTTGGACATGGACTTTGGGCCCATTAGCAAAGAAAGACTTTTGGGCCATTGTGAAAGGACTTGGGGTTTGGGTTCTTTAATTGGATTATGTTCAGCCCTATCTTGGGGTTAATGTGGTATTATTGTTCAACACAAGTGTTCACGGACTATTAGGAGAGCAGCTTTCGGATTCAGCAGATAGAGGTGAGTCACATCACCATACTAATGGGTCGAAAGCACCAAGGCTAACACATTATGTGAAATGTGGTACACTCGTTGGTTATATGTTAGTTGGTATGCTAGTTGGATTATATGTTATTACTATGTTAGTTGTATATGTGGTATACTTGTATGAAAGACCATGGGGGAGCCAATGACACTTGGATATCAGACCATGTGGAGAGCCCATGACTTTCTTATTAAAGACCATGGGGGAGCCCATGACACTTGGATGTAAGACCATGTGGAGAGCCCATGGCTTTCCTATTAAAGACCATGGGGGAGTCCATGGCACTTAGGTGTAAGACCATGCAGGGAGCCCATGGCATCCTGAAGTAAGACCATGGGGGAGCCTACGACATCCCTATATGTTGTATGCACGACTTATGTGGTTCATGTAGCTTTTATAGCTAATATGGTATATGTGATTATGTGGATTGTGTGGGGTATGCTCTGGGAACTCACTAAGCATTAGCTTACAGTTTGTTGATTTGTTTCAGGTACTTCTGAGCCTAAGGGAAAGGGAATGGCTTGATGGCGCGGCAAGCACTCTCTGACATTTAACTTGATGGGAAACTTTGATATTTGAAATAAAATGCTGATGTTATGGATTTGAAAAAAAAATTCATTGATATTTCACATTTTATGGGAATGTTTTGGTTAATTAAAAATGAAAATTTTATTTGGAAATTTGGGTCGTTACAAGTTGGTATCAGAGACTTGGTTTGAGGGATTCGGGCACACTCTCGGGTGTGTCAGGACTCAAACTAAGGAAATGGTAAAATTGTTTTCAAAAATCAAAAGTCCATTTTACCCTTCTAATGATCCAAAAGTCCAAGTGTTGACCCAACCCTAAGAGTCAACGAAAGTTAATAGTCAAACTTTGACCAGACTCATCGAGTGCACATAGGTGACTCAGCGAGTCCAAGCGTGTCCTCTGAATCTTTCTAAACCTCACTCGACTCGTCAAGTGAACCCTCCACTCGACGGGCTACTACCGATCACGAGTCGTGGGGTAAACCGACTCAACTCGTCGAGTCCTCTTATGGACCCGACGAGTTTCTTCCATGACAATCACCCAAACGACCTTCTGAGGTCAAATCTACTTCTCTAACCTATAGATCTGACTTCCCCATGTCTAATAATCACGTAAAGGTCAAATCTTGACACTCATGCAACGCATCCAAGGCTTCTTTTAGTGAAATGGCTTCTAAAATGGCATCCTAGGTTCATTTCCTCCATGGAACAACATAAAGTAGGATAGATAATGCTCTCTGGACCTCTAAAGGTCCAGATCCAGAGTCTAACACTCAAAGGGACAACATATGCATCAATTCAAGCCCATAAAGGGGGTAGAGAAAACCCTAAATTTAAGGATCTTGTACAATACAGAAGAAGGGATCGGTTTACTACCTCAACAATGAAGACCCAAGCTTGAAAACCACAGAATCACAATCCCCTTTACCTTCTCTTGCTGGAAACACCTTCTTCTTTGCAAAGACACAACAAAAGGATCAAAATAGTTTTCTCTCTCTCTCATACACACACAACTCACTCAAGATCTGTAGGGTTTCTCTCTATGGACTGGTAGCCGCAAATGAGGGCTATAAGGTCCCTTAAATAGGGCACTGATGGCCCGGAGATTTAGGGTTTCTAACCTCAGCACGGACTCGTTGATTCCACCCATCGACTCGTCGAGTCCGTTCATTAATCCAGTCAGCAATCGCGATCCTACTCGATGAGTCTAAGCGTCAACTCGTCAAGTCCCTCCTCATAACTCAAAATAACAATTAAAATATGATTCCTGGAAATCCGGATGTTACACAACTTGTTATAATTGAGTTCTGGTTTGATATGGATTGAGCAAATCTTAGGATAGCCTAGGATTTGAGCTACGCAGTAGCCTGAGAGATATGTTTTGTTTGGGGACGAATTAGAGTCATCAGATAGAGCCTTGGGGAAGGTACAAGTAGGTGTGGAAGGTAGTATTAGGATTGTACTACTGAAAGCATAGGACCTGTACCTGAAAAAATGTTAGATATGGAGGCTCTAAGGAGAACCGGTGTGGAAGGACCCCCTTTTTAGACATCCTGAGCATTATGTTTCATGGTACTGTAGTACAATATAGTGGTGACATGACAGGGAGTTGGGGGATCGGGATACGGATCTGGAGCTGGGTCAGGCGATGGTACCAAGCCCATTGATGAGAGACTGCACGAGCTTATTGAAACAGAGGTTATAAGGGGTATCCTTGATGCTACCCCAGTGATTTTTAAGATTGTCAAGGACGAAAGATGGAGATCATGGAGGAGCGGCTCAGGTCCTACTGAGTCAATTGTGTTGCGGGAAAGTATGGGGCATGAACTACCTCATTCAAGGAGTTTAAGGCGTGCGGGGTGTCGAAGTTCTTCGGAGTCAGGGACCCCATACTTAGCCGATGCTGGGTGGTGGACATGGAGAACACCTATCGCACAAATTCTTTCCCTGATGCAGAAAAGGTGTGTTTTGCTTCATGTATGCTGAGGGATTGAGATCGGGATTGGTAAGGAGAGGTGACTAGCCAAGTAGGAGCAGTTGTGTGGCTAAGATAACATGGGTAGAGTTCGTCAGATGTTCCGATTTAGATTTTGCACCACTTATTAAGGTGCAACGGCTAGTGAGGGAGTTTCATGAGCTCCAGCAGACCACCGAGACTGTGGCGGAGATCACTGTCAAGTTTCAGGAACGATCACTGTTAATCCCATAGTATGCTACAGACGAGGATATGAGGAGGATGAGGTATCATTCCATGTTGAGGGATGATATCCAAGAGTTTGTGAGCTTTATATGGTGAAAAACCCTAAATGAGATGGTGGAGAAGGCCCATGAGCGAGAGGTGGAGTTGGACTTCTGCTCTAAGCGGAAGCTTGAATAGGTACAAACAACAGTAGGTCAGGCTAAAAAGCCTAAGACCACAGATTCTTCCAGTAGGGGCCAGCCGGGTCGTAGCGGGTGTGCCAAGTGTCGTAAGCCGCACAGTGGGGCTTGTTGAGCGGCAGGATCAGGATGCTACACATGTAGCCAGTTAGGTCACGTGATCAGGGATTGCCCCAAGAAGGGCTTGATTTGTTTCCACTGCAACCAGACCGACCACAAATGGGTTGACTGTCCGAGGTTGCAAGGAGGAGGAGGAGCAGTGATGGTGCCTGCGTCTGCTACAATGAGGATCACTGATGGCTGCCATGCTAGGGTGGATTCTCCTGCGGTGAAGATCCGTGGGTTTCTGTTGACTACCGAGGAGGCTCGAGCAATGCCAGAAGTCGTGGTTGGTATGTGTTTTATCTTTCCTATTTGATACTGATTTGTATTTCTTATGTGTTTATATGTGCTTATGTATAGGGACCTTTTTGGTCAATGGTATGTCGCTCACGTTCTATTCGACTCGGGTGCTACCCGATCGTTTATATCTCTTGCACTTAGCAAGAAGTTCCCGGATGCACCGACGACCTTGGATTCCCCGCTTGAGGTTGAGATTGCAAATTACCGCAATGTGAGGGTGTATCAGGAGTGTGTCATGGATGTGCTTGGGGAGAGGTTTCGTGTTGATTTAGTCCTGATACCATTGCGAGGGCTGAAGGTGATCGTTGGGATGGACTAGTTAGGGGCTAATGAGGGCAAGATTGATTGTGAGTGCCAGCTAGTGAGGATTCGAACCCCAAGTGGGTGAGAATTGGTTGTTCATGGAGAGAGGGCATCGTAAGGGCCAACCATCTGTTCAGCTGCGAGGGCTAGGAGACTTCTTCAGCAAGGTTGTTCAGGATTTTTGGCATATATCTCGGATACGAGGGTTTAAAACTCGACATATTTGGGCAGTGTACTGGTTATACAGGAGTATCGGGATGTCTTTCCCGAGGAGTTACTTGGAGTGCCTCCGGAGAGGAAAGTGGAGTTTCACATTGATTTGGTGTCGGGTGTCGCTCCGATAGGCTAGGCACCGTACCGGCTAGCTCCACCTGAGATGCAGGAGCTATCTATGTAGCTTTTGGAGCTGCTAGACTGAGGGTTTATCCATCCGAGCAGTTCCCCGTGGGGAGCACCGATCCTGTTCGTGAAAAAGAAGGATGGGTCACACAGGATGTGTAATGATTATCAAGAGCTGAACAAGCTAACGATAAAAAACCATTATCTGCTTACTGATACGTATGGAGAACTTAACCTAACCAAGGCTGTTGAATCGGATTCCTTGTCGCCTCTGCAAAATATCAAGAGAAGAAAGTCGTCAGCCGTTCCTAGGAGGGTGCTCCCGGAAGAACGCTCTGACGGTCAAGTTAGAATGCTTCTAGGGTTTTTCTGTGTGTATCTTAGCAAGGAAAGAGTGCTTACCTTGTGAGTCCAAGGGCGCATCCTTTTATACCTAGCGTTCTTGCCTAGTCCGTACTAGACAAGATCGCCTTTTGGGGTGACAAGATCAGGGGTGCTGATTGGAGGATCATGGGCCTTTAACTGTTAGAGCACTCTCATTAGCCCTGACGGTAATGGCATGATTTTGCTATTTGTATCATGACCGTATCTTTTGTCTTGGAGCTGGGAGCGTCCCTTGACTGGCGCGAGCCTTTCGTTGGGAGCCCAGAAGTCTTCCTAGCGGGTGCTGGCATTTTGTCGAGGCGCCCTGCCCGCAGGGGAATCAACGGGCGTTGAGCTTACTGAGCTCGACCTAGACGACACGCTAAGGCCTTAGCCAGGGCGTGGTTCTGACGTGCTGGCTTAGGCACGTCATCAAGTCCCCCAGTCTGGTAGTTGTAGTGTTGCAGTGCTAGTTGCGGCGTTCCGGGGTTGATGAGCCTACACGTGTTTGTTTCTTGTTTGCCCGCCATTCTGTCTTTAATGGCAACATGAATGCACATGATGGCTGGCGATTACGTCATTGTCAGACATTTTAAATGTCCCGCCTCTCCCGTTTCTGTATAAGAGCGTCTATACGGTTTTCTTTTTATTTTTACCTCTCGTCCTTCTTTCTTCGTTCTCTCTTTTCCTGAGTTCCCCTTTCTTCATTCTCTATGGCGAGTCTTCCTGGTATTCTTCCCTCCGTTACTGAATACCGTCATCTTCAGACTACGTACGACTTATCCTCTGTGGAAGGCGTTGAGTATCCTTCACCTGGTTCTTGCATCTCATCCCCCTGGCAAAATCGGGGTTTTTTCTGAAAACCCTAGATGATGGGATCCATTTCCCATTGACGTATTTCCAAGAGGAAGTACTTCAAAAAGATGGTTGCAGTCTGCAGATGCTGACCCCAAATGCTGTCAACAAGGTAGTGGCTTTCGAAATGATCTACAGGGCCAACAACTATCTTCCCGACTACTTTGTTTTTAAATACTTCTTTAGATTATACGTTACCGGAGATAAGTACACTTTCTCAGTCTGGCGAGGGGGACACGCTCTAGTTCCCAACGGGTGGACGCCTAAGAATTGGCAAGACATGTGGCTCTGGATAAATCAAGAGTTGGTCGGGAGTGGGTAATATCGTGTGACTGCCTTCACTGATACCATCCCCAAACTTCTCCCTCACGATTGGGGTGTCGCCAACAACCTGAAGACCGTCCAAGTGTCTCCTGAGGACTACTATGAGGCCCTCCTTTCCGTTGTGGGGATGAGTCCCTCTTGTAGATGCTGTGGCAGGATATCGGTGTTCTTTTGTGTTGTCGATGGTAATTGCTTTTCCTTTTCTTCTCTTTGTCCTCTTTTTCCTCTTGTCTCCTTTAGGCGGCTAACATTTCATGATCTGATATCTTCAGGTGTTGAGTCTTCTTTATCTATGGATGAGGTTTTGCGGAAACAGTACCAATGTAAGTTGGAGCACCGTGAGGTGGATCTGGTTGACCTGCTTCCTCCTGCTCACCGGATGGACCGACTTGCCTTAACTGCTGCCTCTTTCGTTCCTCCTGTGAGTGGTTCAGCACCGAAGATGGATCCTTTACATGCCCACCCTTTATCCGTTGTCATGCCTTTGAGCGGTACTCGTTCCTCCTCCTTGGAGAGTAGTAAGGATAGCAAAGAGGGGATTACCGCTGATCTCCGGCGCATGCAGGCAAAAAGGAAAGCTGTCTTAGCTATGGGTGAGCCGGTCGTCGGTGCATCTAATGTTGCTAAAAGGGTTTAGACCACGCGTGACTTTTCCCACCTGTTAGATTCTATGGCTTCCACCCCGACCAGCATGGTGGTGATCTCTGATGATGACAACCAACAGTCTGAAGGGATTAATAGGGTGCGTGAACAGCCCATTGTTTCATCTGTTCTTGCTCCATCTGTTCCAAGTGTCCCAGTTGCAAAGGTCCCAAAACTATCCCATGTCAATGATTCCAACGTCCCCGGCCAACCCTAGATCCCTTCAGGGGGTGTTACTAGAGAGAGTTCCATCAAGCCCCCTGCCTTTGTCCCTTGATGGAATCTTCACAATGACTCCCAATTATCTCTCCGTGCTAATGCTCTTGAGTTTTCTCGCCATGCCTTTCCCCCAGTTGTGGTTAGTGATATGGAGGCTATGGGGAACCCTGCTCTTGCCCATAACATGGCTTACACCGCAGTGCAAGCCATGTTTTACCTTGTCGCGGTCTCTCGATGTATCCACTCTTTGGGCGAGATGGAAGCCGCCCATGCCACCTGTGAATCACGTACGGTGGGATTGGAGCGTCGCGTTGGTGAACTTGGTGAAGACCTCCAACTTCTTGAACAAGAGTGTCAACTTCATGCTTCTAAAAATTCTACTCTTGAGGATACTAAGGCCACTTTAGAGGCCAATGTTGACTCCCTTTCCCAGATCAATGAAGGCTTGATGATTCAAGTTGAGAGCCTTGAACGTGATGCTGCCGACCATGATAAGCTAGTTTCTTCTTGTTGGGTTTTGAGCATTCTAACACTCCTAAGTGTACATGCAACCCTAAATACCTTGGATTTATGTTTTCTCCATTATACATACAAATATGAACTTTCCAAGGTATTCATCCTAACTAGCATAATAACATGATTCATATGAATATATCAAGTTAGAATTACATACCTCTTTGATGTAGAAAGTCTTCATGAAGCTTGAGTGCCTAGTTCCCCAAGTGTGACACCTCAAATGGTTCACACAACACCAAATACACTTGGAATAACTTGAGAGAAACTTGAACACTCCTTGAAATCGTTTAGCCCTCACACTCACACATAGTGCATGATTTCTTGAGCCGTGGGATTCTTTTATATGGTGGATATTAGGGTTACACCATGTAACTCATGACTTTACCCATTCCTTATGCTCCATGGATTTTAACCTCCATGGAGTATCCATGGGTCACCCCATGGACTTAGTCCAACATAAGGAATCTTGGATCACAAGCCCACATATATAAAAATGAATGATTTACACAAGCAACCCATATATTTAATTAGTCTTCTTTTGATCACTTAATTAATTCCAAATTAATTTTTGATCAATACTAATTAAATAACCTTATTAATATATTAGAACTTATAATATATTAACAAACCTTAAGTGTTATTACTCTCATTTTAGTCTATCCAAATGCATGATGCCATACAACCCAAATGGACCATGCCGGGTCGGGTCAAGTCTTACCAATTATAGTTATGGACTTAGACATTAATCCAATAGTCTCCCACTCGGATAAGTCTAAAACTATTATTGCGTATGACTTCAAGAACCGACTAGCAATCGTAGCTCTCAAAAGCTTCTGTCGAACTCTGACCTTGTAGATAAACTCTGACCTTGTCCATTAGATAAGGAATCATATATTCCTCCATTCTAGATATCATATGGACTGAGACATGGATTATAATCATTCTCTCTGTCCATCTGTTGTTTCTCGATTTCCGATTTATGACGACTAACTAATTGAACAAATCAAATCAGTCCTAGCCCGGCCGAGCACTTCCGTTTGTCATCATCAAATCATCAAGGGGCCCACAGATATCGCTTTTATACCGAAGGTAAAAGGAATGGATAAACTTCAACTCATATGGCTTGTTCTACTACTTGTTGAATCATACACAAAGGCACGTTTTATAACACCGAGTTACCGAATGCATTTTCGTGCAATCAATGTACAACCAACTCATAGTAACAACACATATCTCTAGATTTGAAGAATATAAGATATTATCGTCTCATGATCACTCGTGATAAAATCCATGAAGTGATTCCAGTGAGCGCGGGTTGAATCCAATACTCAGAACTTATGAGCACTCATGAGTGTTATAGCCCTTTGTCCAACATCTTAGACCTCTACAAGCCAACCCATGATAGTCTTAATTCATATCTACTTCCAACATATGACCGACTGTGGATGGTTTGAATAACTTAGTCATCCAGAACAACGGCCTAGTTATTCTGGAAGTTAAAACATGCAAAAATGAAACACAATAATAATTGAATCCAATATGGTATCAAAACTTATGAACATAAATAAAACACCTTTTATTTATCACCATATGATTACACATTATTCATTGTATACTATTTCAGCTATGAACTTTATTCTTGAATTAAAACACTAGTTGTCCCATGCTCCGAGCATGTACACTATGTTTTCTAAACACTAGTCAGGCCATACACCAAGTATGCATACTATGTTTGTCTATGATCTTTACTTTTTGAATTAGATCAATTGAACATAACTCCAATGATCCTCTTTTCATAGTCCCAAATCCTTACTACAAATGCAAGAATTCCAAATTCATGCCATTTACTGAAATCTGTTAGATTCTAAACTTATATGCATAGATCCTCTTGTAATGATTATGCATAAAGTCGCAAAGACTTGACAATAAACATTACAGAGCATTCCAAAGGAGATCAACTCCTTGGAAACATCCTTCTTGCATTAAGTTTCCTAATCTTACACAAATTGAATAATTTCTAACTTTGAAACATTTCCATATTCCATTTTGACTATCACTTCTAAACAAGAGTTGCCTCCTTACATATTATGTCAATATGGTCCTTCCAGAATTATCATTATACTTCCAACTATCCTTGAGCAACCAATCTTTGGTAAACCTTAGATTTTCCTCGAAAATTGTTTAATCCTTTTAGTCATATCCAATTCTAGACATTTTCCCTTCTTAATGCCCCAGGCATTTGGAAAATTTTAGAACAGATGAATACAACACATGTAATCGATCCTATATCCGAAGCATATGGGACACGATTCATGATGTCTCACATAAAGACTAAACCAGTCTTTTGCTATAATATTTCCATTTCAATTTGCTAAGTTCTCATAATTCAGATTATGAAAAGGGATGCCGTAATCATAATCGAATTTTAGAACGCAAATAATGGACCCATATACATAATTTCCTTATGTTGAGCCAATCCAACATGAAATTCATATATATTTCCTCGACTAAATATGATTAAAACCTCAATCTAAGCTTTTAGATTTGAGATGAAGTATAATTTCCTCTCCCTTAATTATAGCAAAACAACTCTTTCCCAATTGAAACTTTTGTTTTCTATAATTAACATTGCTAACTTGCAACTTTTATCATAATTATCATGCTCCCACTAACATGATGATTATTAGCATAACACTTATGCTCCCACTAGCTTTGACATGTAGTCAGAAATCAGATGGACTTCTAGAAATCAATACTTTATTGACTTTCTTACCAAAGTTCAGATTTCTGATACTTGATTGTTTTGATAAAACTTTATTAAAATCATATACCTCTCTTAGATAGCTCACATGTGTGTCTAAACAATTTTAGAACTATGAAAAGGGATGCCGTAATCATAGTCTCAATTGTTTAGACCTTTTCCACTTCTCACAAATCCATGTTAGTGTGCCGGTAAACCACACACGCTCCACTAACGACTTTAAGAATGCAAATATCACAATTGCTATCTAGCTAAAATCTACTTAGTGAAAGTGTCTCCTCACCATCATTTTCATGAATCGGAGAGAAACCTTATGACACTTAGATTTAATAGTGTATGTGTTCTTATCCATGTGAATTTGTCAAAACCGTAATCACAAGACAAGGTTAGTGACAAATCCAAACTCATATGGATTAAACTTGTGTAATCTTAAATTCTTGCCATCTGGCAGCTGAAGGGCCTGCCATTGCTTTCAAGTTGTTGTGCAACCAATTGAGAACTCTCAGAACTCCTATGCAAAGCCAACTTGAATAGGCACAAAAATTTCAACATGATAGGTTATAAAGCTCAAGTCGTGTGCTAGTGAAGGACTTTAGGTTTTATTCTTGATTAAGTCTTGAAACTTTCAAGAGCATTAAGACTTCCACTGTCCTCTTGACATATAAGACTCTCTTGTCAAATATTTAAGAGATAGTGTGGATTCTAATCAAGACAAACACTTCACACAATTGGCCTTATTTGGTCTTGTTTTATCCAAAACATCACAACTTACCAATTTCAAATGTACAGGAGTAGAAAACTTTTACTCTTACATTTGAAAAGAGTTTTAAACCTTCTTTAAGACATGTCACTCAAGTTACAATTTTAGAGTATAACTCTAAGACTTGTATTGGAACGAAGTATGACTCATCTTCTTCATTTAACCACTTCAACAATACTCCTCTTCTTAACTATCAAAATGCACTTAGAGGATGAATTGTGATAAGGTCTCTAAATCATTAGGATGATCATATAACATGATACTAAAGTACTCTCCCATCTTTTCAGACTTGAGAAACTTTTATCTTTCTGCCATACTTTGATTCTTCTTATTCGTTCTGTCTCACATTGAAACTTCTCCAATGCTACAGACTTATACTTAAACTTATAAGTAATACCATATTTATTGAACTTATGTAAATCATGACAAATAGTCTTCTTGATCTTTTGTGGTGGACTTGACCAGTGCACAAGAATGTGTACTCGATCCCTTAGTCCTTTCCTTATTCACATAAGGAATTAGTCTTAATTTTCCAAGTTGAAAGTTCTCATTCATCATACTATACAACTTGCATGATTCCAAGTTTCGGTTCAATTTAACTTTGGGTGATGAAAATCTTTCCTTATTTGGTAATATTAGACACTACCACAACCGAAAGAATCAAATCCATTTTTCTAATATTGTTATCAGTGGAATCTTATAAGCAACAACTTTTCACAAATGTCATTGTAAGGATACTTAAAATAAATAAAATCAAAACCTTTTTCTTTTATTTTAAAACCTTGCGGAAAAACTTATCCTTACAATCCATATGAAAACCTTGTTGTTATCTATTCATAAGCAATATAAATATCATAACTCTTAAGTAATAGCCCAAAATTCTGATCACCGAACCATGCGATTGAAATCCATCTTCGCGAGCATGTACTTAATAGAGTTAGACAATGGACTTTACCTGAAGTAGAGCCAAACTTATTGACTTTAACATCCTTAGGTAAATTTGGCAGCTTCGCAACCAATGCCCCTTCCTTTGGCAATAGTTACCTATGGACCCTTGATAATGGGACTATCTCAGACTTAGCCTCTCTCTTTACCATTTGGTCAACCAAGTTGACTATGGCCGATCCCTTTCCATTGGGAAGAGAGAACTTTACTGGATATCCAATGTCATTATTGTCAATGTCCACAAGTTTTAGGAAGTTGATCTTAGCAAACAAATAAGATCATTAAGGGTCTTGTCATAGTCTGTTTCATAGGAGTCCCAAAGGAACTCACTATGTGACTTTGAAAGTGATTGAACCACCAACTTTCACAAGACTTTGACACCCAACTCTCCCTACTTATCAATATGTGACTACATCTCCAAGATGTGATCACACATAGACCTTTGCTTGCCAATAGGGCTTGAGTGACCTTAAACTTTTCAAGAACTTGTGGGTTAGGGAGAATAATTGGAGGAGGTGAAAGAAGTATGATTTCCATGGGGCATCATCTTCATTTAGGAAAGCTTGTTTCAAGAGATTTGGGAAGATCATAAATGTCTAAACCAGACATCTTTTTGGGAGATATTCAAGCTAGTTGATTTAAGTCCTTAATATGACACCCAATATGAAATATTAAGTCTAGGAGCCAACACAATACTTTTATAACTTGGAAGAGGGATGCCGTAATCCAAGCTATAAAATATTTGAAGGTAGGTGAATGACGATTCACCAATTTCCACCAAGATAAACTAAATGTATTATTAGGTTTTAATTGGTTTTGAAACTCCTAGATCTTTGAGATTCATTGAACTTTTCAATGGCATGTTTCAATCTCGAGTGTGCCCTTCAGGTTTTGTAACTAGGATGCCGAGGATCACAAAACAAGGTGTGAAGTAACCATGCAAATATACTGGGTACCCTTACTATTTACCCCTTAATCGATGTGTTGGTTAACCACACACGCTCCGCCGATACTATGATAAATATTAAGTTACCCTTTGCCTACCTTGTTAAGTCCAGGTTAGTGTGCCGGTTAACCACACACACTCTACTAACCGACTTAAACAAAGTGCAAAGTGTAATTTCATGGATTAGCACCTTATTCACATTTTTCTAAGTAACTAAGATTGGTTATTTATAAAAGGTTTAGTTAGTTAGTATTTATCAGTAATACTTTTAATGAAGGGAAAATTATAGTCCTTGTCCTACCCGTTTGGCTAACGACCCTCCACCAGTCAAGGAAGCGGTGGGTGAGAGTGGACACCCATTAAACTGCCATTTTATAGGCAGTAACCTTATACCCCCTTATAGATCGGTTTCATGAATGAGGCCTACTAACGGTAAGACTGACTTTACTCTTATACATATATATATATATATATATATATATATATATATATATATATATATATATATATATATATTATTAACTTATAATATTATAAAGAATAAGGGTTGAATTTTAACTTTTAAAATTCTAAAGGGCTAACTTGGAATTAAAGTATTCATAAGAGAAAACTTTTCAAATTCCAAAACTTGAGGGCATGTTTTGAAAATATTCAAAACTAATTAATTCCATAACTTATGTGTTTAAAGTAGTTTTAATCCAAAAACTCTTCAAGTTCCATAACTTGAGGACAAGTTATGGAAGACTTTAAACTAATAAAAGAATGTAACTTTTTCTTTATTTGTAACATATGGAATTAATTAAGGTTACACATTTTAATGATTTAATGAAGTGACTCTTGAACCTCCATAACTTGAGGACAAGTTATGGAGTCATCAAATCATTCAATGAAAACAAGACTCTTCATTTTTGTAACCTATGTTAACTTTTATGAGTTTTAGGATTCATAAATGTGACTTTTAAGTTACATAAACACATTTTATGAACTTTTTTTGGATTAATTTGGATTAAAACCAACTATCACATAATTTTTTTCATTAATCTAAATTCACTCATAAAACAAGGTAACACAAAAAACTTTTGGTGATCCATAACTTATTCTTAAGTTATGGAATTCTTTAAAACATTAACACCAAATTTGTAACTCCATAAAAACTTTGAATCAATTTTTTTTAAAACCTTTTCATATCCATAACTTATGGAGGTTTCAAAAAATAAAACTCTTTAGATCAAACTTTTAAAACTAATAAAATAATCATATCATTTTATCTTTTACTAAATCTGACCTAATTCAACTCATATAACAAATTATTCAAATTTTACAAATAATTAGTTTTTCACAAGAACAAGTACTTATGTTAATATTTGACAAACTTCATGTTTTTTTTTCTTTTTTTTCAACTTTTAAAATAAAATATTTGCATCAATATAATAGAAAACAACCCGTGTCTTTGATACCACTATTGGGTTTTGAGCATTCTAACACTCCTAAGTGTACATGCAACCCTAAATACCTTGGATCTATGTTTTCTCCATTATACATACAAATATGAACTTTCCAAGGTATTCATCCTAACTAGCATAATAACATGATTCATATGAATATATCAAGTTAGAATTACATACCTCTTTGATGTAAAAAGTCTTCATGAAGCTTGAGTGCCTAGTGCCCCAAGTGTGACACCTCAAATGGTTCACACAACACAAAATACACTTCGAATAACTTGAGAGAAACTTGAACACTCCTTGAAATCGTTTAGCCCTCACACTCACACATAATGCATGATTTCTTGAGCCATGGAATTCTTTTATATGGTGGCTAGGGTTACACCATGTAACTCATGACTTTACCCATTCCTTATGCTCCATGGATTTTAACCTCCATGGAGTATCCATGGGTCACCCCATGGACTTAGTCCAACATAAGGAATCTTGGATTACAAGCCCACATATATAAGAATGAATGATTTACATAATCAACCCATATATTTAATTAGTCTTCTTTTGATCACTTAATTAATTCCAAATTAATTCTTGATCAATACTAATTAAATAACCTTATTAATATATTAGAACTTATAATATATTAACAAACCTTAAGTGTTATTTCTCTCATTTTAGTCTATCCAAATGCATGATGCCATGCAACCCAAATGGACCATGCCGGGTCGGGTCAAGTCTTACCAATTATAGTTATGGACTTAGACATTAATCCAACACTTCTTTGCAAGCAAATGTTGATACCTAACATCGGGATTTGGATTGGCTAGTGCATGTTGGTGTTGTTCGTGTTGTTGAAAAACCGATCGAGCATCCATGTTTTACAAATGTTATAAGTCTTATTTGAAACGTTGCTTTTTTGGCTCGGGCTGAATCAGTTTAGAAGGCTGCCATTGGCATTGGGTCTGAGGGTGTCGGTGCTTGCATTCCTACTGTTGGTCCTGTAGTCAGTGTGAACGATGCTCTGCTATCATTTACGAGTATGGACCATGCATCTTTATTAGGTTAGGAGATTTAGATATTGAGGGCCTTCAGGAGTTGTGTTCTTTCTCCAGGTCGGGTGGTATCCCAGAGGGTATGGTGGTTGAAAGAGAGGAAATTATGGAGGTGATTGAAGATAATGTTGGTAAAGATGGTCAAGGTGTCGAAGATGATAGTGATTGCAACATCGGAGTAGGTTGTGAAGGTCCTGGTAGGGATGCGATAGGCGTGGTGGTGGGTATATATTTTGAAAAAGAAGATGCTTCGGCATCGTGTGCTACCCCTTCTGCAGCGTGAAAATATTCCTTGTAGTTCCCTTCTTTATGTTTTGTGTGTTTGACGGTTTGTTGGTCGTTTTGTTATGCTTCTGGACATTCTATTTTCTATTTGTTTTACTTTTGGGCATGTAATGCATAGACTTTGCTAAATATTGTTTTCCTTCTTCTTTTGTGTATGTAAGAATGTTTGGTATATTGGGTACCCAGTTGCATGCCCTAAGCATTGCTTTACTTGTCAGTATTTTGATGTGCTAACCATTTTGTTTTGCCCATATTAGTATTGAAATGCTAAATGTCAAGGTTGGGAGCTCTAAGTACCCAACACTCAAGTTTAATGCATCAAGAATTTAGACGTTTTATAAAATTTAATACACTGAGTACCAAAGTTTGGCATGTCGGCCATTCAGTTTTAACAGTGAATTTTCATAACAATTTTTCATTTTTCAAACAAAATAAACCATCATATAATATTCTCAAATCTCATGTTTAGCAATGTCATCATAATAAAAATACATCCTAAGATCATAAAATAAATCTTCCATCAGTGTGTACAGATCATGCCGGTGCCTTCCCACGGTCCTCGCTAGTACCTGAAACACATAACACAACAACTGTAAGCATAAATGCTTAGTGAGTTCCCCATGATACCACTTACACACATACGCCCTTCCAGGCCATGACCTTCCGGTCCATCTGTCTCAGGGGACTTCTGTCCCAACCCGGTAAACCTTCCGGTCCTACCCGTGTCGACCTTCCGATCCATGACTCCCTAACCTTCCGGTCCACATCATAATGCCTTCCGGCCCATAACGTAATGCCTTCCAGCCCATAACGTAATGCCTTCCGGCCCATAAGAAGCATATCATACATAACACATACAAAACAGTTAACTAATCACATACAATGCATACATCTTATGGTATATCCGACCTTCCGGTCACACATAGGTACCCTTCCAGGTACAGTACAGTGAGAAGGCTCACCTCTGATATCTCAGTAAATCACTGCCTCGGTAGAAATACGATCTAGCCTCCACCTAAACACATAAAACAAATACTCCCATAAATATAACTATATTCCAACCTTTCTTAACATCCTCAGAAGGGTAAAAGACTATTTTACCCCTCTTCTGGCTCAAAAGGCCTCACTGCTAACCAAACCCTAAAAGTCCACCAAAGTCAACGGTCAACTTTGACCCAACTCGGCGAGTGCACTTGGGCAACTCGGCGAGTCCACCTGTGTCCACTTAACTTCTTAGTCCCATTTAACACCTCGAGTCCCTCCCTTTACTCGACGAGTCCCCAGGTAAGAATCGCGGGGCTACCTTGACTCAACTCGCTGAGTCCCAAAAACAATTCGGCGAGTACATCCCATGCACAAATTCTATTGACCTCCTGAGGTCAGATCTGTTCCTCAAATCCATAGATCTGACCTTCCCAAGCAATATAATCACGTAAAGCTCGAAACGTGACGCTTATATATATACATAATGTCATCAAATTTTGGTTTAGTCCCAAAAATGGTAACCTAAGTCTAATCACCCCACAAGGACTCATAAAGCTTAATGGATTGAAGTCTCTGGACCTCTTTGAGTCCAGATCCAAAGCATAGACTCGATAAGGGACCAATTGCTCCACATAAACATCCTCAAAAGAGGTTAGAAAACCCTAATCTCTAAGTTCAATACCAACACTGAAGAAGTTCTGAATGAATACCTCAAGTTGAAGTCTCTGGACTTTGAAACCACTTGAATCACACCTCCTTCAGTCTCCTCTTGCTCTTGATCACCTTCTTTTTTCCAAACCAAGGATAAAAAGATCAATTATGGCTTCTCCTTCCTCCCAAACGATATAACTCACTAAGGGTGCTCTCAAGGGACTGGTAGCTGCAATGGAAGGCTAAGAGTTCCCTTAAATAGGCTCCAACCCTGGAGGATTAGGGTTTCATTAAACAGTGTGGACTCGCCGAGTCCATTGCGAACCCGGATGATCAACCACAACCCTACTCGGCGAGTCTACGCATTGATGTGTGTAAAACTCACTTAGTTTTAATCCTACTTTAATTATCAAATAACACACAAAAGGCAGTGAACCTATCAATTGTGGTATAGCTAAATAAGCAGGGTATCGAACACAGGGAACGGCAAATTAAATTAAAAACTAATTCTATCTAAATTACTTTAGCAAATAAGGGTTTTTCTCTAGTTTTACAAGACTAGAAACTTACTAACCAAAACTAATGCAAGACTAGAAAAGAATAAATTAACTAGATTCAATAATGGGAAAGAAACTTCTGTTTAGTTCAACTCGGTTAACTTTATGGTTGCTTTTAAGGTAATAGTGCAATGGATTAATTCTTTCGTTGGTTACCGATTCAAGTGATTAAGTTGTGTTCACTACCCTAATCCTTAGCAAATAAACTAATTCAAACAGTGGCCAATTGCTTAATTTAATTATATTTACTAGATTAATTATTCGGGTTAAGTTAGACTTGCAATAGCTAATTAATTCATTATTCTTAATTAACCTCTTGTTCGATGGTCATCTTACAAGCTTGCACATGAGTTTACTCAATTTCCTTATTAATCCTAGTTTCATATTCATTAATCCTAGACATATGATATAGTGGTCACATATCATATGAGGTTGATAATCAATAGATGTTCATGCTAATCAATTATCTTCCTATTAACGGAAAATTAATTATCATTCATACACAAGGTTCTTTAGCAAGCTAAAATAACAATTAATCACCAACTTAGAATTAATCCTACCAATCAATCAAACCATATTGTCAACTTTGTATCCCCAAACAGAAGTATAAAGAAATTAGTTCATAACTAAGGTGAATAACAGCAAGCAAATAAGTTCAAGTTGCTTAATCATATTGACAAAACAAAAGAATTAAGTAGAATGGTGAAATTACGCCTTAATTACTCCCGGAATTGGATTCTAGCTTCTTTGGTCGACTTCTAGGGTTCTTCTGGCTTCTTATTCACAGCTAAGCACTTCTGAAACTTCCCAGAATTCTCCTTTCTCGCATTATAGAGTTATCTTTATATATGCGTCCCGACTCGTCGAGTCATATGGTGACTCGTCGAGTCCCTCTCACATTAGTCGTAACCTGATAACTATCTTGACTTCCGAATGCTTATCTTTCTGAATCCGCGACCGGACTCGTCGAGTCAAGGGGCAACTCGACGAGTAGAAGCCTTTTATGGGTGTTTTCTTTCTTCTTTCCACTCTTGAGCTCCTAACCGCTTCTCTTGCTTCCTTTCGCTTCCGAGCTTCATCTTTGGACTGAAAAACATAATTTAACACTTTTAAGTACCTTTTGTCTATAATATGCAACAATTTAGCTAATATATGAATAATAAACTACACTTAATACACACTAAATATGCACATATCACGCATCAACTCGCCAAGTTCCTTCACATAATCCAAAAATAAATATTAAAGTAATATACCTGGGATTACGGATGTTACACAGTTACATTAGCTCGTGGTCTCCAATACACTAAGTAAGAGGATCATGTCGCTAAGCACGAAATCAAGTACACTAAGTACCTAGGATGTGGTACACTAAGTACAACATCGAATAATCTGGAATTATCTGTTGCTTCATTTTTAAAAGAAAAACTTCTTCAAATTTCTGGCATTCTAGGTTCTTGGGATTTTCCTTCCCTCCACTGTTTCCAAGACATACGCGCCGTTTCGATTTACTTCTATGATTTTATATGGACCTTCCTATGTTGGACCCAGCTTGCCCTGAGGCTGGGCTCGACTTGCCTCATTCTTCCTTAACACGTATTCGCCTACTCTGAACGCTCTCTCTTTTACCCTTTGATTGTAATATCTCTCCATTACACGCTTGTAGGCGGCTTGGCGTATCTTTGATTTTTTGCGGCTTTCCTCTAGTATGTCTCAGTTCAGCCTTAGGTCTTCGGCAGTGCTTTCTTCATCTGCATTGGTTGATCTTAGCGTACCTACCATCATTTCCATAGGAAACATGGCTTCCGTCCCATACGTCAAGTTGAATGGTGTTTCATGTGTGCTTGTTTGTGGGGTGGTTCTGTATGACCATAGTACTGCTGGTATTTCCTCCACCCAATTCCTTTTAGCTTTACCTAAACATTTTTTAATTCCATTCACAATGGTTCGATTAGATACTTCTTTCTGTCTGTTTTCCTGTGGGTGTGCCACTGAAGTGAACCGCTGGCTTATTCCTTTACTGGCGCACCATTCTCTGAAGGGGTTCTCAGCAAACTGCAATCCGTTATTGCTGATGAGCACTTTAGGTGTTCCAAATCTTGTCATGATGTTTTTCCATACAAACTTTATCATGTGCCTCCCAGATATGCAGGCTAGAGGTCCAACCTCGATCCATTTCGTGAAGTAATCCACTATTACTACCATGTATTTTAGCCTTCCGGGTGCCTCTGAGAACGGTCCCACGATGTCTATACCCCACTGGTAGAATGGCCATGGGCTGGATATGTTGTGTAGTGTCACTGGTGGGTTCGCTTGTACTGGGGCGTACGACTCGAACTCCTCGCATTTTCTGGTCAACCCCAGTGCATCCTGATGCATTGTGGGGTAGTATATTCCCATTCTAAGCACTTTGCCTGTTAAAGCTCGTGCTCCTTCATGCGCACCAGCTTGGCCTGCGTGCGCCTCCTGTAGCGATTCCATTCCTTTGGCCTGGTCTATGCACTTCAGCCATGGTGTCGTGAATCCTCTTCGGTATACTTCCCCATTTACCAGTACGTATGAGGTCGCCTTTATACGTATTTTCCTGGCTTTGTCGTAATCGTCTGACAACATTCCGCTTTGAAAATACTCCATAAATGATGTCATCCATGTGGGCCCGGTGGTTGTTAAGGTGTTTACCTGCCGCTCGTCTATACTCCTCTCCTTAAGAACCTCTACTAAAACCTTCTTCAATAAATTATCAAAACATGTAGACGCTAGCTTACATAGGGCATCTGGCCTTCTGTTCTCGCTTCGAGGTATTTGCTTGATCGTGAACTGTCTGAAAGATTGGATTAATCATCTTACTATTTTTCCATACTTCTCCATTCTTTGATATCTTGTCTCAAAACTTCCATTGATTTGGTTCACAGCTAGCCTTGAATCTGTTAAGGCTTTTACAATCTTCGCACCCATTTGTTTAGCTAAGAGCAACCCTGCCAGCAAGGCCTCATACTTGGCCTCGTTGTTTGAAGTATGGAAGTCGAAAAAAAGGGCATAAGTCACTTCTTACCCCTCTAGGTTGGTCAAGATTAGACCCGCCCCTTAGCCTTCCCTATCGGACGCCCCGTCAGTATACAATGTCCATGAGCAGTTGCTAGCTGAGACTTCCTCCATTGCCCTGATTCCTTCCTTAGTCGGACCGCCTTTATCCGGGATCTCGATCAAGAAATCGGCCAGTGCTTGCCCTTTAATGCTTGTCGTTGGTCGATAACTTATGTCATGTACCCCCAGCTCGATCGCCCACTTTGCTACCCGGACCGACGTTTCTGGCTTGAGCAGTATTTGTTTGATGGGGCAATTCGTTAGTACTTCAACTTGATGTGCTTGGAAGTAGCGTCTCAAACGTCGTGCCGCATAAATGAGCGCCATGACTAATTTCTCTAGGGTGGGATAATTGAGTTCAGGGCCCTGCAACACCCTGCTCACAAAGTATATCGGCTTCTGCTCTCTTTCTCTTTCCATGGTCAACACTGAGAATATAGCTTTATTCGATGTCGAAAGGTACATTTGCAGTATTTCCCCTGGAATGGGGTTGGCTAGCGTAAGTAGCTTGTGTAGCACTTCCTTGATTTTCTGGAGCGCCTCCTCCTCCGTGATCGTCCATTGAAAGTTGTTCCTTTCAATACAACCTTTTAGAGTATGGAATAATGGCATAGCCTTGTCAGCGGATTTCTAGATGAACCTACTCAGGGCTGTGAGCTTCCTGTTCAAGCCATGTGCATCTCTCAAAGTGCCCGGGGGTCGTGTCTCCATAAACTCATCTACTTTAACTGGACTAGGTTGAATGCCCTGCTTGGTGACGTAGTACCCCAAAAACTGTCCTTCCTCTACCCCAAATGTGCACTTGGTCGAGTTCAATTTCCTTCTGGCCTTTTCTAGCGTGCGAAAAGTTTCCTCGATTTCTTGCAACATTCTGTCTTCATGTGGGCTCTTGATTACCATATCATTAACATACACTTCAATATTCCTCCCGATTTGCTTGGCGAAAACTGAGTCGACCAAACGCTGGTATGTGGCTCCCGCGTTTTTTAAACCAAAAGGCATCTTGGTGTAACAAAAGGTGTCGTGATCCGTATAGAAAGTCGTCTTCTATTCGTCTTCCTTACTCATCAAAATCTGATGATACCCCTTATATGCGTCCAAGAAACACTTTAGCTTGAACCCTTGCAGCGACTCCACTTTCTGATCGATCTTCGAGAGAGGATAGCAGTCCTTAGGGCATGCTTTGTTTAGGTCGTAAAATTCAATACACATACGCCAAGACCCGTCTTGCTTGCGTACCATAATTGTGTTAGCAATCCAGGTTGGGAAAATTGCTTCCCTTACTATTCTGACCTCCGTGAATTTAGCTACCTCTGCGTTAATCGCCTTGTTATGGTCCCCTCCATGTACCCTCTTTTTCTGCTTGACTTCTTTTACCCCTGGTTAATCATGAGTTTATGCTCGACGACCTTCCCATCTACCCCTACCATGGCCGTATGGGTCCATGCAAACACATGTTTGTATCGCTTGAGGAGGTTAACCATTGCTTCTCTTACATGGCCTGGGAGATTATGGCCAATACTGACTAGCTGATCGGGATATCTTTCGTTAATTACTTCTTTTCCTTTTGCAGGATCATGTTGCAGCTTCTTTGTCTCCTTGGTTATCTTTGTTGGTTTCATGAATGTAAGGCGTTGTAATTCTTTGGGTGGAGTGGCAAATATTGTACCCGGACCAACCGAGGTGTCGAACTTCATGATTCCAAGTATGGTCGACGGGACCGCTCCTAGCTTTATGAGGGTTGTTCTCCCCAAGATGATGTTGTGCTCCGCAGGGTGTCAGGTGACAACGAAGTCGATTAGAACCATTTTCTTTCGTAGCTTGTCATGGCTATTTATCTTCAGGGGGAGATGAATTGTTCCTAACGACCATAGGTTGTGACCAGTGAATCCGACCAGCCTCCCCGTCGTAGGTCTTAAACTATCTTTCCAGCAATCTGGGAGGAGTCTGAAACAATGCTCGTAAATTATGTCTGCCGAACTCCTTGTGTCGATATAGACTCTATGTATGATCACATCCTTAATGGAGGCCTGGATTACCAGTAGATTATCGCCTCTCCATCCCTCCGGTCTAGGTTCTTGCGCAGAGAACGTGAGTGTTCTTTCCGGGAGCCTGGGAATCCATTAGTTGGCCACTTGCTCCTCCCTACTCCGTTTTTTGTGTACCATGAATATCTCCTTTGGTTGGGCCCCGTCTCGCGGCGTGTTCTTTGCATTTTTTGCATCGAATTTGGCGTGTAGGCTCCATGCTATTTCCACCAGGTCTCCCTTGAGCTGCTTTTCTTCCATTTCCTTCTTGAGCACCGAACAACTAGCAGTATCGTGTGTCTTGCTTTTATGATACTCACAATATCGACTCTTGGGTGACTTGTCTGGTTGTTGTTTCTCCGAAACCGTGTATACATCCGGTCGACGACCCCGCCTGTCGTCTATGATAAATGGTCGGAACCGTGCCTGAGGCCTCCTTCCTGGGCCGAAATGTCTACTTCCCCCACGAAAGTATGTATGGCCAGGGTTGTGGCGCATGGTTGTCATAGCATTTAGGTATGCCTGCTTTGTTGCCTCGCCTTCTTCCTGCCGTAAATATCGTTCCACCATCTCTTTTAGCTCTACTCTCGTTTGGGGTTTCTTACCCATAAGTTTTTGTGATAAGGGGCCTGGTAAGAGTCCCCACGTGAAGGCACCAGCTATGAGCCCTTCGTCGTGTCCCAACACATCTAGTGTGGCGTTTATGAAGCTTCTAAAATATTCTCGTACAGTCTCACCCTCCTTCTGCTTGCAGCCTATTATGGAGTGGGAGTCTCCCTTGTACTTACGCAACTGCATAAAGTTGGTGATGAACAAGTACTTGAGTTGTGAAAAGCTGGAGATGCTACCTGGGCGCAACGTCTTAAACAACGTGCCCGCATTGCCATCAAGGGTCATCGGAAAATAGGTGCACCAAAACCACTCGTCAAGCTTCAGGGATGTCATCGTCCACTCATATGTGTCAATATGGCTATCTGGGTTAATGGTGCCATTCTAGGTCTTGAGTGTTGGCAGTTTAGCTGTGTTAGGTATTTTGTAATCCAACAATTCCTTGACGAATAGGGATGTGACGCTGCAAGAGAGGCAGTCTTGATTTGGGATGGTTGTCACCCCTTGCAGTTGGTATTGATGGTTTGGACCGTACGACGACGACACATGATAGCCAGGACTTGGGCCATAAAAGGAGTGTTGTTGGAATGGCAGTTGGAGAGGATAGCCAGAAGAGAAAGGGTGTATTGGTGCTAATGGCGTAAGCATTGAGTTCAGTTGTAGGTTGTGGCTTGGAGCAATGGTAGGTCCGGTCCATGTTACCACCATGGAATATACGGGCGGTGTATGGGCTACCATGGTTTGTGCTAGTGGTGGTAGCGAAAGAATTGGACCCGGTCCATCGGACATTTGTTGTAACGGTGACACCAGGAACGGTGGTTGGACACTGAGGACCTGGGATGATGGTAGCGACGTTGAATGAACCGATGGCGGTTGTTGTGTTGGTGGTACAAAGAACGGCGACAATTGAAGAGAAATGGCCAATAATGGCCCCGCCTGGGTTGCCGTCGGCCGGTGGGTTGTGGGTTGCGGGATGACACTGGTAGTTATTGTGGACCTTCCCTCGCCTAAGGTTGCTCTGTTGGTTGCCGGAGGCGGCGGTGTTTCGTCCAACGTTGGCATGGAACGTATGGGGCTAGTCTGACGTCCACCGTGTCCCTCGCTGCCATCGGATGCCATTGATTCTTCATAGGTGCTTTTGGTTTGTGTTCTTCGTCTCACCCACGGATGGCGCCAAATGACGCGTATGGCAAACTTGACCTATCCAAGGCTGTTGAATCGGATTCCTCATCGCCTCTGCAAAATATCAAGAGAAGAAAGCCATCAGCCATTCCCAGGAGGGTGCTCCAAGAAGAACGCTCCAACGGTCAAGTCAGAATGCTTCTAGGGTTTTTCTTTGTGTACCTTAGCAAGGAAAGAGTGCTTACCTTGTGAGTCCAAGGGCGCATCCTTTTATACCAAGCGCTCTTTCCTAGTCCATACTAGACAAGATCACTTTTTTGGGGAGACAAGATCAGGGGCGCTGATTGAAGGATCATGCGCCTTTAACTGTTAGATTTCTATCATTGGCCCTGACGGTAGTGGCCTGATTCTTTTGTTTCACTCCTGACCGTATCTTTTGTCTTGGAGCTGGGAGCATGCCTTGACTGGCACGAGCCTTTCGTTGGGATGCCAGAAGTATTCCTAGCGGGTGCTTGCCTTTTGTCGGGGCGCCCTGCCCACGAGGGCGTCAGCGGGAGCTAAGCTTGCTGAGCTCGGCCTGGCCGGTGCGCTAAGGCCTTAGCCAGGGCATGGTTCTACTGTGCTGGTTTTGGCACGTCATCACTTACAATGATCGATGATTTGTTCAATCAGCTGCAGGGTGCGTCTTGGTTTTCCAAGATTGATCTTCAGTTGGGGTACCATTAGATGAGGATTCGGGATGAGGATATACCGAAGACAGTTTCCCGGACTCAGTATGGGTATTATGAGTTTGTGGTGATGCCATTCGGGCTCACAAATTCCCCAACAGCGTTCATGGATCTCATGAACATGGTGTATAGTTGGATGTTGGATCGGTTAGTGATCATGTTTATCGATGATATTTTGGTCTATTCTAAGACCAAGGAGCAACACGAGCAGCATCTGAGAGAGATATTAGAACACTGAGGATGGAAAGGCTTTATGCCAAGTTCTCAAAGTATGATTTCTGGTTAAGAGAGGTGTAGTTTTTAGGGCACATCATAAACCAAGAGGGTATTCGTAACATCCCAAATACCGAGGCCAAAAATTTCATTTTTAATTAAGAGATTTATAACATAGTTTACCAAACATTGCCAATGTCATAACAATTTGTAAATAAAACATAACAACGTGACTAAAAATCCATGGAATCAAAGTAATGAAAATTAGAGTACAATCCCAAAAAAACTCCATGCAGAAACCATACACGTGAGTGTGTGTGATGCGCTGCTACACCACCGACTCTTTCCCCTTAGACGAAGAGGTACCTAAAACCAAAACTAAAACTTTAAGCACGAAGCTTAGTGAGTTCCCCCATCATACCACATACCATACGATCACATAGCATCCATACTACCGGACAATTCTGGGGTGCCCGACCTACACATGTCAGCCCATTATGGGGTGCTGATCTACCCATGTTAAGCCATTATGGGGTGCTGACTTATCCATGTTGAGCCGTTCTGGGGTGCCGACTACCCTCCGGTCTATCTCAACTGGCAACGGGGACTATTTCACCGTTACCTCTATCATACAAAGACAAATATAATCATACGGTCAAGCATATCTGGGGTACTGACCTACCCTTCGGTCCTAACGACCGAGTCAGGGAAAAACTACTCCCTGCTACTACCACTAACTCATACAGCACATCACATAAGCATGTCTCGTAAGCATATCACATAAGCATATCTCATAAGCATATCACATAAGTATACTAAGATAATTACCACAAAGACAATTATATATCAATCACTCTTGTTGGTGGGCCGACATTGTGGCCTTAGACCCAACCCTACTGGAAGGTACCTCACCTCGATGTTGTGTAGTGTCTGTACTATCCTCGGTGTGAAAGCCGGCTCTCCTCGACTCCTCAATTCCTACACGACAACCCTGCTAAGTTATCAATTTGTACTCTCAACCCCTACAAGGGTTAACTTGAATCCAAGTTAAAGTCAAAGTCAAAGTTAAACCCTGGTCAAGTCAACTCTTTGGTTGACCAGACTCGTTGAGTTGGTCTGCCAACTCGTCGAGTCCCTTCGCCCACATAATACGACAAACCCATCCCCACTCATCGATTCTAGCAAGAGCTCGACGAGTTCACCTTCAGCAACACTTCAGTCAATTTTCAACCGACTCGGCGAGTTCTTCCTTAAACTCGTCGAGTTCATCTTCAGCATATGAATGCGACCAGTTTATGACTCATCGAGTTTTATGAACAACTCATCGAGTTCATCTTCAAATATTGGAAGATTGCCTTGGACTCGTCGAGTTTGCTCGAACACTCGTCGAGTCCCATGATTCCCAGGTCCCGTATGAGCCTAAACAACTGAGCAACCTTCCACACTATCATTTGGTCCATCGACAGAAAGGATTTGGTGGTCATTACACCCTGACTTTCCGAGTCCCAAGAACAACTCGTCGAGTCCATCCTTGATTATCGCTATACAGCCGATTTAAACGGGTCTTAACACATCAAAACCATAGATTTAGCCTCCTAATGTCCATTTTACACGTAAAGTTCCAATTTTGGTGCACATGCAAGGGGTCTTTGGCTCAAAAAGACATAAAATATGTTCTTCAAAGTGCATGGGGCTCTCATGGCCATAAAGTTGGCACCTTTATTGTAACACCCGTAGTTTAGGGCTAGTCAATTTAGAGACGATAAGCATCAAAAATGACTTTTTGATGGAATATTATTTATATTTATTAATCTTAACTAAGTTATAGTATATATTACAAGGATTCCGTACATATAAACAACGTCGAAATCCGAGTTATAACGAAGAAGTTATGACCTGTCGAAGTTTCGCGACAAAACCGGCACAACACAACGCGATGTAAATAGTGAATTTACGTTAGAGTAATATTTGGTCATAGCGATCTAACTAAAATTCGTAGAATACGTTAAACCGAGAGCGTGCATAGAAAGAACGTCTAAATCTTGGTGACTTGTCTGGTTGTTGTTTCTCCGAAACCGTGTATACATCCGGTCGACGACCCCGCCTGTCGTCTGTGATAAATGGTCGGAACCGTGCCTGAGGCCTCCTTCCTGGGCCGAAATGTCTACTTCCCCCACGAAAGTATGTATGGCCAGGGTTGTGGCGCATGGTTGTCATAGCATTTAGGTATGCCTGCTTTGTTGCCTCGCCTTCTTCCTGCCGTAATTATCGTTCCACCATCTCTTTTAGCTCTACTCTCGTTTGGGGTTTCTTACCCATAAGTTTTTGTGATAAGGGGCCTGGTAAGAGTCCCCACGTGAAGGCACCAGCTATGAGCCCTTCGTCGTGTCCCAACACATCTAGTGTGGCGTTTATGAAGCTTCTAAAATATTCTCGTACAGTTCACCCTCCTTCTGCTTGCAGCCTATTATGGAGTGGGAGTCTCCCTTGTACTTACGCAACTGCATAAAGTTGGTGATGAACAAGTACTTGAGTTGTGAAAAGCTGGAGATGCTACCTGGGCGCAACGTCTTAAACAACGTGCCCGCATTGCCATCAAGGGTCATCGGAAAATAGGTGCACCAAAACCACTCGTCAAGCTTCAGGGATGTCATCGTCCACTCATATGTGTCAATATGGCTATCTGGGTTAATGGTGCCATTCTAGGTCTTGAGTGTTGGCAGTTTAGCTGTGTTAGGTATTTTGTAATCCAACAATTCCTTGACGAATAGGGATGTGACGCTGCAAGAGAGGCAGTCTTGATTTGGGATGGTTGTCACCCCTTGCAGTTGGTATTGATGGTTTGGACCGTACGACGACGACACATGATAGCCAGGACTTGGGCCATAAAAGGAGTGTTGTTGGAATGGCAGTTGGAGAGGATAGCCAGAAGAGAAAGGGTGTATTGGTGCTAACGGCGTAAGCATTGAGTTCAGTTGTAGGTTGTGGCTTGGAGCAATGGTAGGTCCGGTCCATGTTACCACCATGGAATATACGGGCGGTGTATGGGCTACCATGGTTTGTGCTAGTGGTGGTAGCGAAAGAATTGGACCCGGTCCATCGGACATTTGTTGTAACGGTGACACCAGGAACGGTGGTTGGACACTGAGGACCTGGGATGATGGTAGCGACGTTGAATGAACCGATGGCGGTTGTTGTGTTGGTGGTACAAAGAACGGCGGCAATTGAAGAGAAATGGCCAATAATGGCCCCGCCTGGGTTGCCGTCGGCCGGTGGGTTGTGGGTTGCGGGATGACACTGGTAGTTATTGTGGACCTTCCCTCGCCTAAGGTTGCTCTGTTGGTTGCTGGAGGCGGCGGTGTTTCGTCCAACGTTGGCATGGAACGTATGGGGCTAGTCTGACGTCCACCGTGTCCCTCGCTGCCATCGGATGCCATTGATTCTTCATAGGTGCTTTTGGTTTGTGTTCTTCGTCTCACCCACGGATGGCGCCAAATGACGCGTATGGCAAACTTGACCTATCCAAGGCTGTTGAATCGGATTCCTCATCGCCTCTGCAAAATATCAAGAGAAGAAAGCCATCAGCCATTCCCAGGAGGGTGCTCCAAGAAGAACGCTCCAACGGTCAAGTCAGAATGCTTCTAGGGTTTTTCTTTGTGTACCTTAGCAAGGAAAGAGTGCTTACCTTGTGAGTCCAAGGGCGCATCCTTTTATACCAAGCGCTCTTTCCTAGTCCATACTAGACAAGATCACTTTTTTGGGGAGACAAGATCAGGGGCGCTGATTGAAGGATCATGCGCCTTTAACTGTTAGATTTCTATCATTGGCCCTGACGGTAGTGGCCTGATTCTTTTGTTTCACTCCTGACCGTATCTTTTGTCTTGGAGCTGGGAGCATGCCTTGACTGGCACGAGCCTTTCGTTGGGATGCCAGAAGTATTCCTAGCGGGTGCTTGCCTTTTGTCGGGGCGCCCTGCCCACGGGGGCGTCAGCGGGAGCTAAGCTTGCTGAGCTCGGCCTGGCCGGTGCGCTAAGGCCTTAGCCAGGGCATGGTTCTACTGTGCTGGTTTTGGCACGTCATCACTTACAATGATCGATGATTTGTTCAATCAGCTGCAGGGTGCGTCTTGGTTTTCCAAGATTGATCTTCAGTTGGGGTACCATCAGATGAGGATTCGGGATGAGGATATACCGAAGACAGTTTCCCGGACTCAGTATGGGTATTATGAGTTTGTGGTGATGCCATTTGGGCTCACAAATTCCCCAACAGCGTTCATGGATCTCATGAACATGGTGTATAGTTGGATGTTGGATCGGTTAGTGATCATGTTTATCGATGATATTTTGGTCTATTCTAAGACCAAGGAGCAACACGAGCAGCATCTGAGAGAGATATTAGAACACTGAGGATGGAAAGGCTTTATGCCAAGTTCTCAAAGTATGATTTCTGGTTAAGAGAGGTGTAGTTTTTGGGGCACATCATAAACCAAGAGGGTATTCGTAACTGGCAACGGGGACTATTTCACCGTAACTGGTTAAGAGAGCCGTTCTGGGGTGCCGACTACCCTCTGGTCTATCTCAACTGGCAACGGGGACTATTTCACCGTTACCTCTATCATAGAAAGACAAATATAATCATACGGTCAAGCATATCCGGGATATTGACCTACCCTTCGGTCCTAACGACCGAGTCAGGGAAAAACTACTCCCTGCTACTACCACTAACTCATACAGCACATCACATAAGCATGTCTCGTAAGCATATCACATAAGCATATCTCATAAGCATATCACATAAGTATACTAAGATAATTACCACAAAGACAATTATATATCAATCACTCTTGTTGGTGGGCCGACATTGTGGCCTTAGACCCAACCCTACTGGAAGGTACCTCACCTCGATGTTGTGTAGTGTCTGTACTATCCTCGGTGTGAAAGCCGGCTCTCCTCGACTCCTCAATTCCTACACGACAACCCTGCTAAGTTATCAATTTGTACTCTCAACCCCTACAAGGGTTAACTTGAATCCAAGTTAAAGTCAAAGTCAAAGTTAAACCCTGGTCAAGTCAACTCTTTGGTTGACCAGACTCGTTGAGTTGGTCTGCCAACTCGTCGAGTCCCTTCGCCTACATAATACGACAAACCCATCCCCACTCATCGATTCTAGCAAGAGCTCGACGAGTTCACCTTCAGCAACACTTCAGTCAATTTTCAACCGACTCGGCAAGTTCTTCCTTAAACTCGTCGAGTTCATCTTCAGCATATGAATGCGACCAGTTTATGACTCATCGAGTTTTATGAACAACTCATCGAGTTCATCTTCAAATATTGGAAGATTGCCTTGGACTCGTCGAGTTTGCTCGAACACTCGTCGAGTCCCATGATTCCCAGGTCCCGTATGAGCCTAAACAACTGAGCAACCTTCCACACTATCATTTGGTCCATCGACAGAAAGGATTTGGTGGTCATTACACCCCGACTTTCCGAGTCCCAAGAACAACTCGTCGAGTCCATCCTTGATTATCGCTATACAGCCGATTTAAATGGGTCTTAACACATCAAAACCATAGATTTAGCCTCCTAATGTCCATTTTACACGTAAAGTTCCAATTTTGGTGCACATGCAAGGGGTCTTTGGCTCAAAAAGACATAAAATATGTTCTTCAAAGTGCATGGGGCTCTCATGGCCATAAAGTTGACACCTTTATTGTAACACCCGTAGTTTAGGGCTAGTCAATTTAGAGACGATAAGCATCAAAAATGACTTTTTGATGGAATATTATTTATATTTATTAATCTTAACTAAGTTATAGTATATATTACAAGGATTCCGTAGATATAAACAACGTCGAAATCCGAGTTATAACGAAGAAGTTATGACCTGTCGAAGTTTCGCGACAAAACCGGCACGACACAACGCGACGTAAATAGTGAATTTACGTTAGAGTAATATTTGGTCATAGCGATCTAACTAAAATTCGTAGAATACGTTAAACCGAGAGCGTGCATAGAAAGAACGTCTAAATCTGACTTCGTATGAGGAAGTTATGATTTTTCGAAGTTTCACCATTAGCAGTATGCAACCCGAAATTCGAGATTGAGGCTGAGTGATATTTAGCCAAAACTTTCTAAATAAGAATTGAAGATCTCATCAATAATAGTCCAACGATAAAAAGACAGACGAAAACGGAGTTCAGATGAAGGAGTTATGAATTTCGAACGGAGTTTTCCTGTCCCGGCCTACTAAAAATAATATATTAAAATTATATTCAAAATTAGCCGATGAAGTCTAAATGAAAGTTGTAGATATTGTTTTTACCTGCGCGTGGATATAAAGAACGTTAAAAACGAAGTTCGTATGCAAAAGTTATGAATTTCTGAAGTTCGGGGCGCGAAACCCCAAAAGTGTCAGAACTCACGAGGTGAATATTAGAAATTCACGAGGTGAACAGATGATGGACGTCTTCTAGGGAAAGTGGCCATGACGAACGCAATGACATATCGAGCTCATGAGGTGGATATTAGAAACTCACGAGGTGAACCCAGAAAATTCACCCTATAAATAGAAATCAAGGGTCAGTCGAGTTTGGTTGCTTATCTCTTACTCTCCCACTCCCGATACTCTCTCTAAGCCCTATTTTAACCCCCTGAAGCCCCGATATCATCTCGAGACACGAAGCAAGTCCCGAAGTTCCAAATCTCCCGAGAAGAAAAGAGTTTCCGAGCCGAACTCTGTCCACGAGAGGCCCAGTGTGTGAAGAGATCACAGTTTCACTGAAAAATACTATTTCTATAAGTCGTAGTGTTTTCCAATCATCTTCTGATCAAGTGAGTGTGTGGTCACTTTCTTCTAACACATAAATATTAAGTATTTGCAATGAAATACATGCTATGTGTATAATATAAAGTTATTTATATGCGTGGGTGTATAGTCACTTTAATAAACACGATAATAATACAAGTATTGTTTGAATGTATTAGGTATACTGTTGTTTATATGTGTGAGTGTATAGTTACTTTCTTCTACCGCATAGATATGAAGTATTTGCTATGAAATACGTGTTATGTGTTTATACATTGTTTGCTTATTGAGATGAGTGAGGAATGGACGTTTTATATAGTTTTTAAATGAGTTAAACTGTATATGTATTTTATATCTACAAATATGTTGGGTAGAACGTGGGTAGATGAGATAGTTGGTATGTGATAAAATGAGGAGGTATGAAAGATGATTAAGAATGATATTGGCAGATGCACCAATTAGAGAATGTCATAAAACTAGCAGATGCGCTTAAGAATAATATCGGTAGATGCACCAAGTAGTGAATGTCGTAATCCTGGCAGTTGCGCTTACATGATAATATCGGCAGATGCGCCAAATAAAGAATGTCATAATACTAGCAGATGCGCTTATAGGATAATCCCAATAGCTATTGTCTTAGTGCCAAATAAAGAATCCCGACAACTATTGTCTTAGTGCCAAATAAAGAATCCCGGCAGCTATTGTCTTCATGCCAAATAAAGAATCCCAGCACCTATTGTCTTACTACTAAATAAAGAACCCTGGCAGCTATTGTCTTAGTGCCAAATAAAGAATCCCGACAACTATTGTCTTAGTGCTAAATAAAGAATCCCGACAGCTATTGTCTTAGTGCCAAATAAAGAATCCCAGCAGCCATTGTCTTAGTGCCAAATAAAGAATCCCGGCAGCTATTGTCTTAGTGCCAAATAAAGAATCCCGACATATTTGTCTTAGTACCAAATAAAGAATCCCGGAAGCTATTAACTTAGTGCCAAATAAAGAACCCTGGCAGCTATTGTCTTAGTTTCAAATAAAGAATCCCGACAGCTATTGTCTTAGTGCCAAATAAAGAATCCCGGCAGCTATTGTCTTAGTGCCAAATAAAGAATCCTGGCATCTATTGTCTTAGTGCCAAATAAAGAATCTCGTCAACTATTGTCTTAGTGCCAAATAAATAATCCTGGCATCTATTGTCTTAATACCTAATACGTAGTAAACGAATAGATGATTCTTAGCGTAGACCCTTAAGAGTAAGGAAGATAATGGGGATGAGTAATTGGGTTGATTGTTTGATGATTAAATATAATAATTATATTATTGTGGGTTGAAAACCCTATATGCTCACCAGGCTCCCAAGCCTGACCCACTCAGTTTCTTTGCATTACAGGTAATGGCACAAGAGTATAAGTTGGTGGACTTGACGAGAGATTTTGTAACATCCCAAAAATATGGGCAAAAAATTTCGTTTTTAATTAAGCGATTTGAAAAAGCGCTTGTAACAAAATATCATACGATCATAATTTTTTATAAAACATGTCTCATGGCCGTAAACCAAAACATAAAACATGAAAATGTCAGAGTACAAAATCCCAAAATGACTCTTGGTGCGGAAATCAAAAGAGCGTGTGTGATGCGCCACTAAGCGTAGACCTTTAAGAGTAAGGAAGATAATGGGGATGAGTAATTGGGTTGATTAAATATAATAATAATATTATTGTGGGTTGAAAACCCTATATGCTCACCGTGCTCCCACGCTTGACCCACTCAGTTTTCCTTGCATTACAGGTAATGGCACAAGAGTATAAGTTGGTGGACTTGACGAGAGATTTTGTAACATCCCAAAAATACGGGCCAAAAATTTCGTTTTTAATTAAGCGATTTGAAAAAGCGCTTGTAACAAAATATCATACGATCATAATATTTGATAAAACATGTCTCATGGTCGTAAACCAAAACATAAAACATGAAAATGTCAGAGTGCAAAATCCCAGAATGACTCTTGGTGCGGAAATCAAAAGAGCGTGTGTGATGCGCCGCTACCGCGCCAACTCCTTCCCTTTGATAGAAGAGGTACCTGAACCAACAACTGAAAACCGTAAGCACGAAGCTTAGTGAGTCCCCCTACTGTACCACAAACCATATAATCACATAGTATACATACTGCCAGGCAATTCTGGGGTGCCCGACCTACCCGATACGACCATTCTGAGGTGCCGACCTACCCGTGTCAAGCCATTATGGGGTGTTGACTACCCATGTCAAGTCGTTCTGGGGTGCTGAATACCCTTCGGTCCTAACAACCGAACCTCGGGGACTGCTCCCCTCCTCCTACTACTAACACATATAATAGATCATACAGGCATATAAACATATCATCACATACTGTCAGACATAGCTGGGGTGCCTGACCTACCCTTCGGTCCTAATGACCAAACTCTACTACTATCACATGTTATTGCATCATATAACGTATCAGGTAGTAGCAAACCTAGATGATATCACAAAGACAATAATCTAACATACACCTCCTACTGGTGGGTCGGCATTGTGGCCATAGAACCACCACTACTGGAAGGTAACTCACCTCGAAAGTAGCTGCTGAAGTCTACTTGCTAAGTTCCTGATCGCTAAATCGCAAATCCTCCAGCTATAAATCATAAACATAGGTTAGCCTCTCATACACACCCTTAGGTCAGATGACTGACCCACCCCTGGTCCAAGGTCAACTCCTTGGTCAAGGTCAACTTCCAGTTGACTGGACTCGCCAAGTCATGACACCAACTCGCCGAGTCCTTCTCCCACTAACCCGGTCCCACTCTACAAGTCCCTTTTCCCACTCATTGAGTTGCCCTTACTCACTACTTGGGACGATATCACCGGTTCATGATCCGACTCGCCGAGTCCAAGAATAACTCGCCGAGTCCATGCGAGCAGACCTCCCACTCGCTTCCAGATCCTCATCCGAGCATCCTTCATGAGGATTTGGGTTTCTGGGACTATTTTAACACGTTAGATTGCTAATTCTACGTGCAAACATGAAGGGTTTGACTTTCAACACTTAAACCCCTCGTACTCAATAACAGTTCATACGACTCGCCGAGTTTGAAGAACAACTCGTCGAGTACCAGGAAATCTTCATAGGACTCGCCGAGTTGTTCATCCAACTCGCCGAGTCTAAGGCCATCTTCATGGAACTCGCCGAGTTCCACTTTGGGACTTGCCGAGTCCCTTGACCCATTTCCTATATAGGCCAAATCTGAGACATGCAACGCTTCAAAACCACAGATCTATGGTCCTAGGCCTGGCTTAACATGTAAAGTTGCAAACTTTACGTGCATGCATGGCCCTATAATCTCAAAAATTCAATTCCAAGCTCTTTAAGAGGCCATAGACTCAATGGGGACCTCAATCACTTCAACCACAAGAACTTTATGCTTCTAATACGTCCAATAAGTTTAGATCTGTAGTCCTTTTGGATCATTAAGCACAACACATGGAGTTTGGTGTTTTAGGGCTTCAAAACCTCCAAATTGGGACACAAATGGTATATAATGACCTAAAGATCAAGGTAGGAACTTTTCTACCTGAATGGAAGCTTCTCCCTAAGTAGAGTTCGGATCTACTCCTTTCCTTGCACTCTTCAGCCACCTCTTTTTTCTTCTAAGCTCTAAACTTCCTTCACCAAGCAAAACACACTCACAAGAACATTATGGGGGCTAAGGTCTCTCACTACAGCTCTCTGGAAGTGCTAAGGACAAGGGAGGCCGAGTTAGTATGCTTAAATAGGGTGTCAATACTCGGGTTAGGGTTTTTTCCCAAACAGGGCCTACTCACCGAGTCGGGGAACCGACTCGCCGAGTTCAAGGCTCAGACCCCGTGTCTCATCCCACTCCTACTCGGCGAGTCGGTCCTTCAACTCGCCGAGTCCAAGGCAAAAATGCATGAATTATGAATTTTAATTACAAGAAATACGTACCGGGAACCAGGTGCTACAGATTTTGGATTATAGATCAGTAGTTATAAATAACTGTTGTAAGGTCTATTTTATACTGTTTATGCTTTTGGTCTGTATCGGAACATGATATCCCGAGATTTTGTTATTTAATGAAAATACATTTCTTTAAAGAAATGCTTTGATAAATTCTTATCATATTTTGTTTTGGGAACAAATTCCGCAACTGTTTTCTTTAAAAGATTACTCTGATTTTAAAACAAAGCATAAACAAATTGGTCTTTTCTGGCCGTGAAATTGGGGATGTCACATTTATGCCATGAGACCCTTCCAATGACCTAGATCTAAAGTCAAAACTCCATATAGCCCTTCACAAATTTGAAAATGGCTTAGAAAGCCCTAAAGATACTCAAAATCCAAGCCCTAAGGATAAATAAACACATGGAAGGCCAAGACAGGGGCATTTTACCTTGAATGAGCTGGAAATGGAACAAAATCTCTGGATCTCCAAGCCCCAACTTGGACTCTCAAGCTTCCTTCCTCTTTTCAAGCTTCACAATCCACCAAAATGCACCAAAATAGCCTTAGGACACTCACACAAGGATAGAGTTTTCAGATAATGCTTTCTAGGAGTAATAGGGATTGTGAAGGCTGAGATAAGTTGTTTAAATAGGGCACAAACCCTCAAAGTTAGGGTTTCACCCAAACATCACCTACTCGCCGAGTCAGTCTCCCAACTCGTCAAGTAGGTCATTTAAACTCCCCGCGGATCACGACTCTACTCGACGAGTTAGGCCACCAACTCGTTGAGTCCCAAAGAAAAACATAAGAAATACTTGAAAGGAAGCATACCAGGGATCGGGTGTTACAATATTTTGGTTAATCTAGCCAAGATTATGGTAGTGATGCGGTGGAAAGTGTCGAAGAATGCATCAGAGATATGTAGCTTCTTGGGTCTAGCAGGGTACTATCGGAGATTCATCCAGGATTTCTCCAAGATTGTGGTGCCTTTGACCCGCTTGACCAAGAAGAATGTGACATTTCAATGGGGCCCAGATCAGAAGTTGGCTTTCCAGACCTTGAGATAGAGGTTATGTGAGGCTCTGATTTTAGCACTACCTGATGGGTTAGATGATTTGGTGGTGTACTGTGATACGTCTATCATAGGGTTAGGCATTGTACTGATGCAGAGAGGGCATGTGATCACGTACGCCTTCAGGTAGTTGAAGCCTTACAAGGTGAATTATCCTACTCACGACCTGGAATTAGGGGTAGTGGTGTTTGCCCTCAAGATTTGGAGGCACTATTTGTATGGAGTTCGGTGCACAATCTTCACTAATCACAAAAGTTTGAAGTATTTGATGGATCAACAAAACCTGACCATGCGGCATAGGAGGTGGTTGGATGTGCTAAAAGATTATGATTACGAGATCTTGTACCACCTATGAAAGGCCAATGTGGTGGCCGATGCTTTGTGCCGCAAGGCACCAAATGCTCCAATTAGGGATGTCTGTTTGAGGATGACAGTGATCCCTTCATTGTTGGATATGATCAAGGAGGCTCGGGTGGAGGGTATGAAGAAAGAGAAATGGAAGATAGAGCGGATTCGAAGTCAGTTTCCCTTATTTGTTTGGGATATTCGAGGTCTTCTGATACAGTTTGGTCGGGTGTGGGTACCGGTAACCAGGGGTGTGAGACAAAAGATCTTGGAGGAGGCACACAAATCCAAGTTCTCTATTCACCCGGGGACCACAAAGAGGTATATGGATCTGAGGTTCACTTACTGGTTGCCCTGCATCAAGTGGGAGATTGCATGGTTCATGGAGCGGTGCTTGACCTATAGGAAGGTCAAGGCCGAACATCAAAGGCCTCATGGCAAGGTTCAGCCGTTACCTATTCCTATGTGGAAATGGGAAGAGATCACCATGGACTTCATCATGAAGTTACCGAGGACAACAAGGGGTGTGGATGCCATATGGGTTATTATGGATAGATTGACGAAGTGTGCCCACTTTATTCTGATCTTCGAGAGCATCTCCGCTGAGAAATTAGCAGATATTTATCTACGAGAGATGGTGGTTACGCATTGGGTGCCAGTGTTAGTGGTCTCCGACCGGGATGTCTGATTTACATCCAGATTCTGGAGGAAGTTCCATGAGGAACTGGGCACTCAGTTACATTTCAGCATGGCTTACCACCCCCATACATATGGACAGAGTGAGAGGAAGATCTGGACACTGGAGGATATGCTTCGGGGATGTGTATTAGACTTCAGAGGGAGTTGGGATACATACCTCCCACTAGCAGAGTTTTCATATAACAATATTTATCATGCTAGTATTGACCGACCCCCATTTGAGATGTTATATGGTTGGAGATGTAGGACCCCTGTTTGCTGGGGTAAGGTTGGACACCAAGGTGGTGCTCAAGACTACTGAGTTGATTCAGCAGGTACATGACCGGCTGCGAGTCGCAAAGAGCCATCAGAAAGGCTATGCTGACCGACGCCGATCGGATCTTGAGTTTCAGATGGGAGACTTTGTTTTGTTGAAAGTGTCGCCATGGAAGGGGGTCATCAGGTTTCGGAAGAGGGGCAAGTTAGGACCCCAATAAATTGGTCTATTCTGGGTTTATTCCCGAGTAGGCAAGGTGGCTTACCATTTAGATCTGCTGGACGAGCTTAGCCAGATTCACAACACCTTCCATGTGTCTCAACGTTGGAAGTGTGTCACTGACGAGGCCGTAGTTATTTCATGGGACGACATTCAGGTTGATGAAAGCCTGAACTACATTGACAGACCCATTTTAGTTTTGGATAGGAAGACTAAGGTTCTTTGTAACAAGTAGGTGAAGGTGCAATGGCAGCACTGAAGAGTCTCCAAATAGAAATGGGAGCCGATGAGATGCGGGAGCATTACCCCAATCTGTTTGCATCTGCGGACTTCGAGGACGAAGTCTAGTTCAAGTAGGGGAGACGTGTAACACTCCGAATCAGGTATTACGTTTGGAACCCTTGAAATTATAAATATTGCATAATGGTCACTTAAGTACGTTGACGTACTTCAGGAGTACACTTAGCGTACCATGCATGGATGATCGCGGAGGGCTAGCACGTACGTTGGGCATACCAAAGTGTACGCAGGGCGTACATTAAAAATGTTAAAACCCTAATTTCCGGACTTAATACCTATATAAGCATCCATATCTCACTTTATCCTCACTATATCTGGCCTCCTACACCCTCAAACGTCCCTAAAAACCCTAAAATCATTAGAGTGTGTGTTCTTGAGCTTGTGAGTGACTAAACACCATCCTTTTTGTGTGTTAGCTACAAGGAAGAGGAGGTAACAAACTTGAGAACACTTGTGTGAATCAAATCTCAAACTAAGGAAAAAGGTTTTTAAAAATTATTTTCAAATATTTTTCAAAATAATCGAAGAGGATGCGATCTGTAAGGTCAACCGGATCTAGTTAGTAGACCCGAAATTACCACACTGTTATTTGATATTGTGATATGTTAGAAAAACATGCTAGTGATAGGCTAGGGATCTTTAGGAATTGCATGATAGAATTTTCTGGTTATATGATGCTTGATAGCCTTGGGTTCTTCCTTATATGAAATTGACATCATTACTGTAGTTGCTTAGTGTATGCATCATAGTTGTACATAACTAAGATTTTATAGCTTGGGAATGTTTGGTTTAGCCTTATTTCTTATTGTTGTTTGATGAAGGGCTTAGGGTGGAATCAAGTATTCAACTGCCTATAGGATCCAATGTTATGTATGATTAGCATACATGAGTATGACAGTGTTGGTGGAAATTTCATGTATGAGTTTTGTGGGTCCTGTCGACTAGTCGCGTAATGTTTAGCCTTCCTCTAGGATGTGAGGATAGAGTGTATGTGTATGCTAGTGTGTAATGTTAGGGTTGTTGTGATGATCCTATGAGACAAATATAGGTAGGTATGGAAAGTAGTATAGGGCTCGTACTAATGGAAGCATAAGACCCGTACACGTAACAGGGAAGTCACAACCCTTATGGATTTGTTGGGATTTGACTCCTTGGTATGTTTCTATTTATTGTTCTATTGATTATGTTTTATGTTATGCTCATGTATATGCTCCTAATAGGTACGTTCTTAATGAACTCTTTGCATGCTCTTGTATTATTTGATGCAGGCGTGATTCGGTCCTTTGTATCTTGATCTTTTAGTATAGAGTTTGATATGCCTATTGGGGAGTTAGAGTGTCTGTTGCGGTTTTCTAATGCCAAAGAACATGGGGTTTCTGCATGCGTAATGTATCACGGTTGTGTATCGGAGATCTTTGGGTTGTCTTATCCTATTAACCTAATCCCTATCCCCATAGGCAACTTCATTTCCAATGCCCATTGTTGTTTCAATAAAAGCAAGTGGCATCTTTGGGATCAGACATAGGAGGAGCATCAGAACTGGATTTAGCTTTGGGGTCATTGATTGACAAATCAACTTGAGACTTTCCCTTCTAGTTTTTCTTTGGAGAACCTTTCCTCTTTTTCCCTTTTCCTTTACCAATGGCGAGAATGGGAGAACTAGCAGGAGTGGAGGCAATACTCCTTCCCTTCATCCTGCTTCAGTTGTTCATAACGTTGTGTAATTAAGCCAAGGTGGTCTCATTGTTATTCAGATGATAGGTCAAGATGAACTAATCATAACAACTTGGTAAGGAGTTCAAGACTATGTCAATATCCAACTCCTCATCAAAATTCACATTAAGACTAATAAGGCGATCCACCTATCATTTCATCGTTTACACGTGGCTGCTAATAGACTCTCCCTCTTTCATTTTGCTTGCTATGAGGTACTTTACCACCTTGTACTTTTCTTGACAAACTCGCTTATGGTACTTCTCCATAAGTCCCTTGTTAATCTCGTACGACCAGTAATCTCATAGAATATTTCCAAGTGAAACGCAATTGAACGGATAGATGCATTAATACCCTTCTAAGAGTCTATTTTTCTTGATTATTGCCTCGTCTCTAGTCTCACTTTTTTGCACGAAATTGAGCATACACTTATTAAAAATCAAGGGCTTCGACTCATAGCTTTAAATGACATGACTTTTCTCGTAACGTCATATCTCTATTTTCTCATTTTTTTTTACTAAATCTGTGACAAAACAACCTATGGTAGAAAGAAGAAAAATAACCATCACATAGTTTGGTTACAAGTTGTCAAAGATAAAAATTCAAAAACTCAAAAACTAAAGCACACTAAAAATAACAAAGAAAATAAAAATGAATAAAAATAAAAGGGTAGATAATCATTCTTCATCTTCATCATCCCGTGCTCCGCTAGTCCCTGCTTCGTCTCCCTGTCGCGACCAATACTCGCCCCATGAAGGGAAAATTGGGTATTGATTTCCCATGTTAGGTGGTTGATTAATGTTAAAGTGTTGAATCATGTTTTCCATTGTACCACCTATCCAATTCATACTCAAGCTCATTCGATCAAAATAACCCGCCATCATCTCAACACAGAATGATCCTCCTCCCATAGGTACATTTTGTTGCACCGATTGTCCTCTCATAACACTCCCCCTCATATTTCTCCTTCCTCTTGGACACGGGTGCTGCTCAAGTTTCCCAAATTGCTCCCCATCGTTATCGGTAAGAATACTCCAATGCGAACTCATATTAACAATAACATACATGGACTCCAAATATCCCAAAGAAAGATCATCCTCTGCCTTACTGCCACAACTAGCATAATTGGGCTAGGAAATTATGTCTATATGTAATCAACTCTTGATGTATCTTGTAGCTTCAAGTTTAAGGTTATACATATTACTTATTCAAAAACAATTATTCGAATCAACACTCACTCGTGAAGCTGTAATCCTAATTTAATAAATTTCATAGACTCAACTTCAGGTTGTAACCCTAATATCCCGGTTCAAACTCTTATTGGACCAGGACCCCCTTATTGGGCCTAATGGGTCAATAAAATCTCAATTGGATTATTTTGGGTTAAGGAACCTCATTTGGGCCCTAAATGAATCCACATTCATTAAACTATAGCATTTTAGGCCATAAGACTTTTTATGGGCCTTATTGGGCCTAAAATGGCTCACTTAGTTTTCGTGGGCCTTATTGGGCCAAAAACCACATAAATAATTGTAATGGGCCGAAAACCCATTGTTTTTACCCCCTTTTGGGCCGTAAATTCACAAGATAGCCCAATGGACCGAAAAATTTATTTTGGGCTACCCTAACTCGGTTGATAATCCATATGAGCCCAACAATTATTCATTCCTTCCCTTTCTCCCCTCTCATTCTCGGTTATATATATATATATATATATATATATATATATATATATGTGTGTGTGTGTGTGTGTATGTGTGTATATGTATGTGTGTGTAAAAAATAGATGAAGGGTAAGGGATTACATGTCAACTGATTTTTATTTTGAGGTAATCCAAGCTAATACCTCGCATACATCTATGACTAAACCCTTCATGTATTAACCAATCTAATATTCCCTCTCATTCTTCTTAAACTCGGACGAAACATTCACCCCCACCTCCATTGCTTATTTTTCACTTCAAAAAACAAAGAACTCCCTTCCAATCTCTCTTAAAAATCGTGAGTTAGAGTGTGTGTTCAAAGGAATCCCTTGAAGCCTTCTATCCATTTGGTAAGTGTTAAACTAAAATCAAGTTGACCTAGTCTATAATTAGTCCAAAATATGCCTCATGAACATCATGTTTTCATGATCATGTTCTTAGAACTCCAAAAATTTGAAGACCTCACCAAACGAGCTTGCTAGGCCGAAAACACCTTCTTCACTTCTTCAAAAATCGAATCCATCTCCCAATATGAGTTCATACCCCTTATTTTTTGTTTTTACTATGTTTTCGGGGAGGATACAAGTTTTTTGTATTAGATCTATGTGTTTATGCATGTTTATGTATGTTTTCCATATTATATGATGTGATTATGTGTTGAAACTTCATAAATTTCGAAAGATCTACTAAAACTTGGTTATGTTTGTAAATTAAAACACTTTATGCAACTTATTATGAAGATGAAAGGAATAAACATGTTAAGGATCTTTGAACCTAAGTAAAATCGTATAAGGGTCCATTTTTGACAAATAAACAAAAGGGTGAATCATGTTGGATCTTCACGGTTTTTCAAGGACCAAAAGAGTCATTTTTATATATAAATGGGTCCTAAAGATATTTACGGTTGTAAAAAGGGCCAAAAATGTTAATTTTCACAAAATAGGCATAAATTTGGGCCTTCACGGTTTCATGGGGTTAATTTGTAAACTTTTGACTTTTGTTGATTAAATTGTCATTTTAAACAAATTTGAACCAAAAATGTAAATTTTCAGTTAAATGGGCAGAAAATGTTAATTTTATCAAACTTGGAACGAAAAGGTAAATTTCTATACGTTTGGGCCGCAAATGTCAATTTACATCAAAGATTGGGTCGAAAATGTTATTTCTAACAAAAGTGGGCTAAAAATGTTGTTTTATTTTAAATAAGCCCTTAAATGTAAACTTTTGGTCTAAAAGGACCTAAAGTGTCTTTTTTACCAAAAATATGCCTTAATTGTAAATGTTCGGTTTAATGGGCCAAAAATGTCATCATTACAAAAAGTGGGCATTTTATGTTATTTTGATAAACAATTGAGCTAAAACAAACAACGTAATAACAAACAGACTAAATACATCATTTTCACTTTTATTGGGTCTGAAATATATTGTACATGTTTATTGGGCCTTAGTGGTCCATTTACATGCTTATTGGGAATTTGTGGACAATTTACTTGCTTGTTGTGCTTCATACATTCACATACATACTCGTTGGACCTTGTACACTTAAAACATACACATAACTATTATTTACTACATTACATAATGTAATACAATATTCGCATAAATTCAGTTAAGGCTCTTAGGAGACATTTCATTTATTCGTACCTATATAGTGTACAACCGTAATCCTGTAGTTATAACCTGAGTCTCCTGGACGGAGAGCGAGAGTTTGTGTATAGATCTATATGGGGTTGACACCCCACACCTGAGCTGTTCGCTACAACTAGACTAGGCTAGTTTAGGGTGACAAACATTACCTTAAACACGTCGGCGCTTGAAAAACGTCATGACAGGCGGATCAGTCATATCAAGTATGGTTATAACGACTAACATAGAGATTAACTCCGTTATAAATTTACGGAATACATATACCATTTTGATGATACAAAAACATACATACACTGGTACTCGGTCTTAGGGTATTAAGACCACAACACTTTTACAATATCGGATTTTCTGAGAAAACATACAACTATACAATACTTCTACTTACAACAAAAAATATAGGATTTTCTGGGATACTTACTTTATACATTTTCAAACAAAAACACACATGCTTTAATATAGGATTGGACACAAAACTTTCAAACCATTTTTACAGAAAATATCGGATTTTCTGGTGTTTACTAAATAATACAAAACTTTTCATTCAAACATGCTTATGCACTCACCAACATTATTTATGTTGATGTTTTAAAAATAACTTGTATTCTGAAGAAGTTTTTAAGCAGGAGGACATCAAGAACATGTGGTTTTTTGTTGCATTTTGTTGCTATCATAAACCTTATATTTTTGGATGTAACTTTTGTAAACAATTACAATGATGTAAACCCAGTATTGTTGTATTATTGTATGTGTGGTGATGATGTTGTCTTGTTTCAATTATATACACTGTGATGATATTACAAGATGAAGTCACCCAACCCCCATACATTTCCGCCGTTTCTCTGGTTCGGGGGTGTGACACTTACATGTTAAGGTAAAAGTCAAACGAGGCGTCAAAAGACCATAAGACCTCGCTAAGCTAGTAACAAAATGTTCTCCCACGATAGGGCTTCCGACTCGTGATATGGCCACCTTGTTACCCAAGTAACTATCAAGATGGTATGAGATATTGCAAAAAACCATCGGTACAATAAAACACCACAACAATAACAAATTTAAACTTGTCACTTTGTCTCCGTGCTTCTTATTATTGATAGAAAAGGTAACCAATCGATGGAGGAGTCGAAGAATCGGTGACCAAATATGGGTCTCTTGAGAGACACCCGAATAGAATGCCTCGTTTGCAATGGTAGTCCCAAAATCATAACCACTCACCCCTGGTAAATATTCTCGAGTAGCTGACCTCAAAAAGATTTCAAAAACTGAAGATCTTGTTTCATTCTCATCATAAATACACATCATCCAAGAAAATTCAGTTAAACTGCAATCCTGATATTCTCCCCCAAGGCGAAAAACTAAAGCTCGTGCAAAGTATGGATCCACCGTAGCATCCTCAAATGATATCGATGCGAAAAACTCCACACATAATTCTTGAAAAACGGGCTCGCTAATAGCAAATACATTCTTCCACCTGTTACAAGTGAAAGAAACCCCATCCCCCGTAAATGTCTTCGTTAAATATAGGGCCATCCTTGTCGTGAGTCCTAGTTCTCCTAATTTGACCTAATCAATCTTAGGAAAAACAATGAATTCTCTGTTATGTAACAACCCCAGCTTGTTCGTAAAATTCATCACCACACTTTTGGGCATGTTGACCAGAAGTTGATACAATGGGTTACAGTAAAAAACATTCCTGTGAAACTGCTCATTGGTTCTCCTTGAGGCCATTTCTACAAAATAGACAAGAAACAAAATATAAGGAAAAAACAAAGATCAAAAAATGGCAAAAAAATCATAGAAAATTGTGTGATCCAAGCTCATATCGTGAGCTTGAGCACCACATCGTGAGCATAGAACTACAATCGTAATCGATCCAATTTCAAGAATCAAAAAGCCAAAATTTTGCCAAGGATTTTATAGAATAGCATTATAATGCTCAAAAATCATACATGCAGTAACTATTTCACTAAAAAAATGACTTCAATTTCGGTGATGAACAAACCCTAGCCTAAAATGCCTAAATTAGCAACATTAAGAAGTTTAGAGTATAAAAATCTTACCGAAATTGAAGAATAAACACAAAATTTGGGAGGATCTTGAAGAAAATAGAGGATAATCGGACACAAATCGAGTGTGGGGGATCGAATTCAAATGTTAGTGCGAGTGGTGTAAAAGTGAAAGTCAAATTGAATGTTCTTTGTTTAAACCGGTCGCCATCTCGTGTTCTTATGGCTCACGTCATGAGGATTAAACCTCACGTCGTGAGTTTCAAAGTGATAGAGATTATTGGTGAATAATTATTTTACCACATTGTGGGGCTTAATCCCACGTCGTGATGTCGAGGTTTTTTTGACCAAAAAATCAATTTTTTTTCTTAAAAATTTATCCAATCTTTAAATTTAACCCCACACTTGATTTTTTAATTATCTATTTAAAAAAATAAGATGACTTGGATGAGTATTTATCCTAAAGCTTAATGAAAATGCAAAAATAACAAATGCAAAAACTAAAAGAAAAATGAAAAGAAATACGCAAACCGAACTTGGGTTGCCTCCTGAGAAGCGCTTCTTTTTGTTGGAGTCATGAGCCGGACTCTGTATACCCTACATTGTGTTGTTTGGAGTATCAATCACCATTTTCACCTTCTGTTCCCTCCATTTTTTCTTGTATGTTTGCACTCTTCTTAAGTAGGCCTTCTTAGAGTTTTCCTTCTTCAATTTGAATCACCATCTTCGAGCTTTCGTTTAACCCCTTTATTGACGACAAGTTTAGGCCCTTCTCTTTCTTCTTATACCTCCTTAGCTTCAAAATCTACCTTGTCTAAAGTTGGTCGGGTCAAGTCTTGTGTAACTTCTTTTTCTTCATCACTTGACACCAAACCTTCTTCACTATCATCACTAACTAGAGAACTTGGAGTTTATAAGCAAAGACTTCAAAAACCATTGGAATTGATGCTCTAGGATTTGTACGCTTGATTTGTTCTATTATTTGAATCTCTTCTTCCATCAAATTTTCCAACTCCTCAAGCTCGTTTACTTCATTGATAACGAATACTTCACTTTGAGCAAAGTCTTTCTTGAATCCATCTTCCACTCCAAAAGTTATTTCATCATCTCCCAGTCGTAAGGTAAGCTTAGACACGTGTATATCAACCAAGGCTCGTGTTGTATTAAGTAAAGGACGTCCAAGGATAACTGGTACATCTTTATCCTCCTTCATATCAACTGAAACATGCTAAAAATACAAGCCAAAAATTTCATTTTGAAAATTAATATAAAAACCATAATCACCCATAATCATAAAGAAAACTAAGTGTCATATATCTCAAAATCTCATATCAAATATTGTAACAAACATATGATAAAAATATCAAAGTCTCAATCAATCCCAGGCTGAAAGTTGTGGTGTCTGCCATGTGATCATCCCAAGCCCTTCCCTTTGGTAATGGAAGTACCTGAAACTAAAACTAAAAACTGTAAGCACAAAGCTTACAGAGCTCGCCCAAACTACCACATACCATACAATAACACATAAACCACATACTGGACCCCACCCACTACATCGAGCCTGGCCCGTCATAGGAAGAATTTGACATTGGGCCCCACCCGACATCGGACTGAGGCCCAACATAACTTGGTCCCCCTACATAGGGCCCTTCCCGACGTTAGAACAAGTATAAATAAATTGAACATAAAATAATCATAAACATATAACATAATCACATATCCTGCATCGGGCTTGCCCGACATCGGACCGAAGCACGTAACATATAACACATAACATAACCATACCGGAATCACAAAGACATCAAGCATACATAACTACTTCTCGGGACCGCCCCGACATTGGACCGAAATCAAAAAACATGTAAACTGCATCGAGCTTACCCCGACATGATACAACTACATAAAGGGGTTGACATTGGTGCCTTAGACCTGTTCCACCTGGAGGAAAACTCACCTCTTAATCTGGCTGTTGAAAAACTCGGGCAAAGTAACTCCGTCTGCTGCTCCAATTACTCTCCGGCTATTATGACCAAATAAACACTTAGTCAAAAACTAAGGATTCTTCTATGGCTAAAATGACTATTTTACGCCTTTGATCTAATTTGGGCCATAAATTAGGCCAAATCCTTTCTAGTACTTCTAAACTCACTAAGGCCCATTAAGTCCCCAAATGGCCCAATTTTCTAAATTAGGCCCAACTCTTCAATTGGGCTTTCCTTTCAAGCCCAACTAGTCCTTAGGGCCTTAACGGACTTTTGAAGGTCCATCACGACCCACTATTGCTATGTCCAATACTTGCCCCAAAACAAAGCCCAATAACAAAAACCCACTGACTGAGTGTACGCTGAGCGTACCTGTCTGTACGCTACGTGTATTGCTGAAATGGCTTATATGTTGCGTGTACTATGATTAAACCCATCGTACTCTCCTGTTAAACCTTTTTCTCCAAATTATAGATCTGAGTCTAGTACTTCGTCCTAACTCATAAAGTTGATCACTTGGTGGCTTGCAACCCACCAAATGAGCCCAACACTAAAAATGACAATGAACTTTCATGTAAATGGCTGGATCTCTTGCATGGCTTCATAAAAGCCTCAAAGCTAGCAACTTTACAGCTAAAGGAGCACATTCAGCTTCAAAGGTGGTAGCCCTTTGGGTGCATGAACAATATCCAATATTTGGACCTAAAGAGGTCCAAATCTTCAAAACCCTAGATCTAAGATTCTAGAAGGAAAGATAGGAGCTTTTTACCTCCTTTGGGTGCCAAATGATGAGCTTGATCCAGATCCTTGAGCTCAAGATACTCAAGTGCTTCTCCTCCAACCTCTCCTTTCTTCTTCCAAGCCTTTCTTCACCAATATAAGCTTAAATATGTCAAACACACACAACAATGGAGTATGAAACGAACTAGGGTTTCTCTGAGGGTGAGGGACAGGTGAGGAGGCCAAAGGGGAGGCTATAAAGGTGTATTTATAAGTCTTAAACTCTAAAGTTTAGGGTTTGGCATCTGCCCGCGTACGTTGGGCGTACCTCTTCGTACACTGCACGTACCCACCTGAGTCCCTCGAATCCCAGCGACACTACACCCCGCGTAAACCAGGTTATGCCTGGCGTATGTCTTATGGGCAACACAACTTTTTGGCCCATTTTCTAAGGTCCACTCAAATGGGTCCATTGTCCAAGTATTAGTCCAAAACAAATATTAATTTGCATAATTAAATAATACCTCGAGGGACAGATGTTACAATTCACCCCCACTTGAATCAGACTTCGTCCTCAAAGTCGACTATTGTTGAATCCCGAAACAAATCGGGGTAATGCTCCCTCATCTCCTCCTCAGACTCCAAAGTCCACTCCGAACCCTTCCGGTTCCTCCATTGCACCTTTACTAACTCGACTCTCTTATTTCTCAGCTCCTTCGTCTTACGATCCAGGATCGCCACTGGCTTCTCAATGTAATTCAGGTTGTTATCAACCTGAATGTCCTCCAAGGGTACAATCGTTGTCTCATCTACTGGCTTCTCGTTCTGACACTACTGAGATAGCAACTCCATACCGTACCACCACCTCTCGCATGTAGATCTATGCCAATTTCTCAGTCGAGATGCTCTCTTGAATTGGTATGAAATAGGCGCTCTTGGTCAACCGATCCACGATGACACATATCGAATCGACCCCACATGCGGTCCTGGGAAGCTTAGTGATAAAATCCATAGTAATGTCCTCCCACTTCCACATGGGTATATCCAATGGCTGCATCTTGCCATGCAACCTCTGGTACTCCGCCTTGACCTTCCTGCAGGTTAGGAATCTCTCTACATACCAGGCGACGTCCTGCATCATGTTGGGCCACCACAAATCAGGTCGAAGGTCTCTGTACATCTTCGTCGCCGCTGGATGGATGGAGAACCTAGATTTGTGGGCCTCATCCATCAATATCTGTCGTACTCCGCCCCAGTACAGTACCCAAACCCTCCTATGAAGGGTCAATAATTTGTGGCTATCATTGTCAAAAGAGGCCACCTAGCCTATGATCCTCTCGCACTTCCGACACTCCTCCTTTAGGCCCTCGACCCGTGCATCTCGGATCTGCTCCAGCAGTGGAGTAATTACTAACATCCTCACACGGATATCTCGGATCGAGGCCGCTGCCGCCTTGCATCTCAGAGAATCGACCAATATGTTGGCCTTGCCCTGGTGGTAAAGGATCTCACAATCGTAGTCCTTCACCACGTCTAACCACCGATGCTACCTCATGTTCAGATTCGGCTGATCCATGAGGTACCTCAAACTCTTGTGGTCCGTGTAAATGGTACATCGGACCCCGTAGAGTTAACGCCGCCAAATCTTGAGGGCGAACACTACAACCCCCAGCTCTAAATCATGCGTCAGATAGTTAGCCTCGTGAGGCTTCAACCGCCTCAAAGCAAAAGCTATCACATGACCTTGCTATTGGATTAATGTCTAAGTCCATAACTATAATTGGTAAGACTTGACCCGACCCAGCATGGTCCATTTGGGTTGCATGGCATCATGCATTTGGATAGACTATAATGAGAGAAATAACACTTAAGGTTTGTTAATATATTATAAGTTCTAATATATTAATAAGGTTATTTAATTAGTATTGATCAAGAATTAATTTGGAATTAATTAAGTGATCAAAAGGAGACTAACTAAATATATGGTTTGATTGTGTAAATCATTCATTCTTATATATGTAGCTTGTGATCCAAGATTCCTTATGTTGGACTAAGTCCATGGGGTGACCCATGGATACTCCATGGAGGTTAAAATCCATGGAGCATAAGGAATGGGTAAATTTATGAGTTACATGGTGTAACCCTAATAGCCACCATATAAAAGAATCCCATGGCTCAAGAAATCAGCCACTATGTGTGAGAATGAAGGGCTAGCCGATTTTATGAAGTGTTCCAATTTCTCTCAAGTCATTCCAAGTGCACATGATGTTGTGTGAACCATTTGAGGTGTCACACTTGGGGCACCAGGCACTCAAGCTTCATGAAGACATTCTACATCAAAGAGGTATGTAATTCTAGCTTGATATATTCATTTGAACCTATGTTATTATGCTAGTTAGGATGAATACCTTTTAAAGATCATATTTGCATGTATAATAGAGAAAACATCGATTCAAGGTATTTAAGGTTGCATGTACACTTAGGAGTGTTAGAATGCTCAAAACCCAACAGTGGTATCAGAGCCTAGGCTTTCTTTCTCTTATACTTGATGCAAATACATTTTTCGAAGCCAAGAAGCTGTCCAGACTGTAAACTCGACGAGTTTTCTCAATAAACTCGACGATTTCATTGTTTAATGCATGAACTCGACAAGTTCTCCATAGAACTCGACGAGTTTTGGCCCCTGACAGCTTGTCTTCGTGCTTTTTGGTGGGAATTGGACTAGGAACATTACCATAAGCTGTTTTTGGACTTATAAACTTGTTTTTTAATGTGGTAATGTTCATGTTAATCCAATATTAAAGATAATTGTCAATAGATTCATGTTTTGTATTAGTTTAAAAGTTATGCTAATTACATGAAAAAGTTTGATGTGAATTATCTTTGTTCATATGAGTTGCTTAGATTAATAGATAAGTTAATTGATTATGTGTTTTCAATCCATTTTAATCTAAGAGTTGATTCTAAAATGTGTTTTTATAACTTGTCGTCAAGTTATATGAAAAGTCACATTTAAGTTTCATAAAACTCATAAAAGTTGGCAATGGTTACAAAAATGAAGAGTCTTGTCCTCAAGTTATGGAGGTTCAAGACTCACTTCGTTAAGTAATAAAATGTGTAACCTTAATTAATTCCATAAGTTACAAAATAAAGAAAAGTTACATTCTTTTATTAGTTTAAAGTCTTCCATAACTTGTCCTCAAGTTATGGAACTTGAAGAGTCTTTTAATCAAAACTACTTTAAAAACATAAGTTATGGAATTAATTAGTTTTGAATAGTTTCAAAACTTGCCCTCAAATTTTGGAATTTGAAAAGTTTCACTTATGAATAATTTAATTCCAAGTTAGCCCTTAGAATTTTAAAAGTTAAAATTCAACCCTTAAACCTTATAATATTATAAGTTAATAATATTTATATATATGTATAAGAGTAAAGTCAGTCTTACCGTTAGTAGGCCTCATTCACGAAGTCAGTCTATAAGGGGGGTATAAGGTAACTGCCTATAAAATGGCACTTTAATGGGTGTCCACTCTCACCCACCGCTTCCTTGACTGGTGGAGGGTCGTTAGCCGAACGGGTAGGACAAGGACTATAATTCTCCCTTCATTAAAAGTATTAATGATAAATACTAAGTAACTAAATATTTTATAAATACCCAATCTTAGTTACTTAGGAAAAATGTGAATTTGGTGCTAACCCATGAAATTACACTTTGCACTTTGCTTAAGTCATTAGTGGGGCATGTGTGGTTAACCGACACACTAACCTGGATTTAACAAGGTAGGCAAAGGGTAACTTAATGTTTGTTATAGTATCGGTGGACGTCTGGTTAACCGGCACATCGATTAAAGGGTAAACAATTAAGGGTACCAAGTATATTTGCATGGTTATTCACACCTTGTTTTGTGATCCTCGGCATCCCCGTCACAAAACCTGAAGGGCACACTGGAGATTGAAACATGCCATTGACAAGTTCAATGAATCTCAAAGATCTAGGAGTTTCAAAACCAATTAAAAAAACCTAATAATACATTTCGTTAATCTTGGTGGAAATTGGTGAATCGCCATTCACCTACCTTCAAATATTTTATAGCTTGGGTTACAGCATCCCTCTTCCAAGTTATAAAAGTATTGTGTTGGGTCCTAGCCTTAATATTTCATATTGGGTGTTATATTAAGGACTTTAAATCAACTATCTTGAATATCTCCCAAAAAGATGTCTGATTTAGACATTTATGATCTTCCCAAATCTCTTGAGACAAGCTTTCCTAAATGAAGATGATGTCCCATGGAAATCATACTTCTTTCACCTCCTCCAATTATTCTCCCTAACCCACAAGTTCAAGGTCACTCAAGCCCTATTGGCAAGGCACGGTCTAGGTGTGATCACATCTTGAAGATGAAGTCACATATTGACAAGCCGGGAGAGTTGGGTGTCAAAGTCTTGAGAAAGTTGGTGGCTCAACTACTTTCTAAGTCACATAGTGAGCTCCTTTGGGACTCCTATGAAATAGACTATCACAAGAACCTTAATGATCTTAACTATTATCTAAGATCAACTTCCTAAAACTTGTGGACATTGACAATAATTACATTGGATATCCAGTAAAGCTCTCTCTTCCTAATGGAAAAGGATCGGCTATAGTCAACTCGGTTGACCAAATTGTAAAGAGAAAGGCTAAGTCCGTGATAGTCCCATGTTCCATTACCAAAGCGTCCATATGTTAAATTGCCAAAAGGAAGGGGGCATTGGTTGTGAAGCTGCCAATTTACCTAGGGTTTTAAAGTCAATAAGTTTGACTCCACTTCAGGTAAAGTCCACTATCTAACTCTGCTAAGTTTCTATTATGAGATTCTTGATACATGATGTGACTGCGTCACATGGTGATGTTTTAAGAATCAAATAAAAAGTGAAGAAACTTAAAGAAAGAATATGCTGAATCTGATCGCGTAGATGGATTTCTATCGCATAGTTTGAAGATCGCATTCTTGAGCTACTTCTTAGGACTTATGAGATATTGCTTAGGAATAGATAACAACAAGTTTTCATATGGATTTTAAGGATAAGTTTTTCCGCAATGTTTTAAAATAAAAGTAAATTTTTGATTTTATTTATTTTATGTATCCTTACAATGGCATTTGTTAAGATTCCATTAATAGCAAGAGTGGAAATATGAAATTGATTCTTTCAATTGTGGTAATGTCTAAATTTACCAAATAAGGAAAGATCCTCATCACCCAAGTTTCAATTGGATCGGAACTTGGAATCATGCAAGTTGTATAGCATGATGAATGAGAATTCTTCATCTTTGGAAAATTAAAACTAGTTCCTTGTTCACATGTATATGTGAGTCAAGTGAAGGACTAAGGGATCGAGTACACATTCTTGTGCACTGGTCAAGTCCACCAAAAATATCGATAAGATTATTCGTCATAATTTACTACAGCTCAGTAAATATGGCTATACTTACAAGCTTAAGTGTAATTCTGAGACATTGGAAAAGGTTCCAATGTATGACAGAGTGAATAAGAAGAATCAACTTAGGCAGAAAGATAAAAGTTTCTCAAATCTAAAAAGATAGGAAAGTACTTTAGTATCATGTTATATAATCATCTTAATAATTAAGAGACCTTATCACAATTCATCCTCTAAGTGCATTCTAATAGCTAAGAAGAGGAGCTATGAATTGTTGAAGTGGTCAAATCAAGAAGATGAGTCATACTTTGTTCCAAAACAAGTCTTAGAGTCATACTCCAAGACTGTAAGTTGAGTGACATGTCTTAAAGGAAGGTTTAAAACACTAGTCAAATGTAAGAGTAAAAGTTTTCTACTCTTGTACATTTGAAATTGGTAAGTTGTGATGTTTTGGATAAAACAAAGACCAACTAAGGCCAATTGTGTGAAGTGTTTGTCTTGATTAGAATCCACACTACATTTTGAATATCTGACAAGAAAGTATTATATGTTAAGAGGATAGTAGGAGTCTTAAAGGTCTTGAAAGTCTCAAGAACTAATCAAGAATAAAACCTGAAGTTCTTCACTAGCGCACGACTTGAGGTTCATAACCTATCGTGTTGACATATTTTGTGTCCATTCCAATTAAAGTTGGCTTTGCATATGAGTTCTTAGAGTTCTCAATTGGTTGCACAGCAAAATGGAAGCAATGGCAGGCCCTAGAGCTGCTAGGTGGCAAGAAATTAAGATTCAGTTCAGTCCATATGAGTTTGGATTTGTCATTATCCTTGTCTTGTGACTATGGTTTTGACAATTCACATGGATAAGAACACATACACCATTAAATCTAAGTGTCATAAGGTTTCTCTCCGATTCATGAAAATGATAGTGAGGAAACATTTTCACTAAGTAGATTTTAGCTAGATAGCAATTGTGATATTTGCATTCTCAAAGTCGTTAGTGGAACGTGTGTGGTTTACCAGCACACTAACATGGACTTGTGAGAAGTGGTAAAGGTCTAAACAATCGAGACTATGATTACGACATCCATTTTCATAGTTCTTAAATTGTTTAGACACACCTGTGATCTATCTAAGATAAGGTGTATGATATTGACAAAGTTTTATCAAAGTAATCTAGTATCAGAAATCTGAACTTTGGTAAGAAAGTCAATAAAGTATTGATTTCTAGAAGTCCAGCTGATTTCCGAGTACATGTCAAAGCTAGTGGGAGCATAAGTGTTATGCTAGTAATCATCATGTTAGTGGGATCATGATAATTATGATAAGTATTGCAAGTTAGCAATGTTAATTATAGAAAACAAAAGGTCTCAATTAGGAAAAAGTTGTTTTGCTATAATTAAGTGAGAGAAAATTATACTTCATCTCAAATCTAAAAGCTTAGATTGAGATTTTAATCGTATTTAGTCAAGGATATATATATATATATATATATATATATATATATATATATATATATATATATGAATTTCATGTTGGAATGACTCAACATAAGGAAATTCTATATACGGGTCCATTATTTGCATTCTAAAATTCGATTATGATTACGACATCCCTTTTCATAATCTGAATTATGAGAACTTGGCAAATAGAAATGGAAATGTTATAGCAAAAGACTGGTTTAGTCTTTATGTGAGACATCATGAATCGTGTCCCATATGCTTCGGATATAGGATCGATTACGTGTGCTATATTCACCCTTTCTAAAATTTTCCAAATTCCTGGGGCATTAAGAAGGGAAAAGGTCTAGAATTGGATATGACTAAAATCATTAAGCAATTTTCGAGGAAAATCTAAGGTTTACCTAAGATTGGTTGCTTAAGGACAGTTGGAAGTATAGTGATAATTCTGGAAGGACCATATTGACATAATCTGTAAGGAGGCAACTCTTGTTCAGAAGTGATAGTCAAAATGGAATATGTAAATGTTTCAAAGTTAGAAATTATTCAATCTGTGTAAGATTAGGAAACTTAATGCAAGAAGGATGTTTCCAAGGAGCTGATCTCCTTTGGAATGCTCTGTAATGGTTGTTGTCAAGTCTTTCTGACTTTTTGCATAATCATTACAAGAGGATCAATGCATATAAGTTTAGAATCTAACATATTTCAGTAAATGGCATGAATTTGGAATTCTTGCATTTGCAGTAAGGATTTGGGACTATGAAAAGAGGATCATTGGAGTTATGTTCAATTGATCTATTTCACAAAGTAAAGATCATAGACAAACATAGTATGCCTACTTGGTGTATGGCATGACTAGTGTTTAGAAAACATAGTGTACATGCTTGGAGCATGGGACAACTATTGCTTTAAATTCAAGAATAAAGTTGATAGCTAAAACAGTATACAATGAATAATGTGTAATCATATGATGATAAATAAAAGGTGTTTTATTTATGTTCATAGGTTTTGATACCATATTGGATTCAATTATTATTGTGTTTCACTTTGCATGTTTTAACTTCCAGAATAACTAGGTCATTGTTCTGGATGACTAATTTATTCAAACCATCCACAGTCGGTCATACGCTGGAAGTAGATATGAATTAAGACTGTCATGGGTTGGCTTGTAGAGGTCTAAGATGTTAGACAAAGGGATACAATACTCATGAGTGCTTGTAAGTTCTGAGTATTGGATTCAACCCGTGCTCATTGGAATCACTTCATGGATTTTATCACAAGTGATCATGAAACGATAATATCTTATATTCTTCAACCCTAGAGATATGAGTTGTTACTATGAGTTGGTTGTACATTGATTGCATGAAAACGGATTCGCTAACTCGATGTTATAAAACGTGCCTTTGTGTATGATTCAACAAGTAGTAGAACAAGCCATATGAGTTGAAGTTTATCCATTCCTTTTACCTTCAGGATAAAAGCGATATCTGTGGGCCCCTCAATGATTTGATGATGACAAATGGAAGTGCTCGGTCGGGCCAGGACTTATTTGATTTGTTCAATTAGCCAGTCATCATAAATCGGAAATCGGGAAGCAACAAATGGACAGAGATAATGATTATAATCCATGTCTCAGTCCATATGATATCTAGAATGGAGGAATATATGATCCCTTATCTAATGGAAAAGTCATTGACAAAGGTCAGAGTTCGACAGAAGCTTTTGAGAGCTACAATTGCCAGTCGGTTCTTGAAGTCATACGTAATAATAGTTTTAGACTTATCCAAGTGGGAGACTATTGGATTAATGTTTAAGTCCATAACTATAATCGGTAAGACTTGACCCGACCCGACATGGTCCATTTGGGTTGCATGGCATCATGCATTTGGATATACTATAATGAGAGAAATAACACTTAAGGTTTGTTAATATATTATAAGTTCTAATATATTAATAAGGTTATTTAATTAGTATTGATCAATAATTAATTTGGAATTAATTAAGTGATCAAAAGGAGACTAATTAAATATATTGTTTGATTGTGTAAATCATTCATTCTTATATATGTGGCTTGTGATCCAAGATTCCTTATGTTGGACTAAGTCCATGGGGTGACCCATGGATACTCCATGGAGGTTAAAATCCATGGAGCATAAGGAATGGGTAAATTTATGAGTTACATGGTGTAACCCTAATAGCCACCATATAAAGAATCCCATGGCTCAAGAAATCAGCCACTATGTGTGAGAATGAAGGGTTAGCCGATTTATGAAGTGTTCCAATTTCTCTCAATTCATTCTAAGTGCACATGATGTTGTGTGAACCATTTGAGGTGTCACACTTGGGGCACTAGGCACTCAAGCTTCATGAATACATTCTACATCAAAGAGGTATGTAATTCTAACTTGATATATTCATATGAATCTATGTTATTATGTTAGTTAGGATGAATACCTTGGAAATATCATATTTGCATGTATAATAGATAAAACATAGATCCAAGGTATTTAAGGTTGTATGTACACTTAGGAGTGTTAGAATGCTCAAAACCCAACACTCGCTGCATCAACACTACTCTCATACCTGTGATCGAAGCGTCACAATAGACTACGAAGTCATCTACTCCCTCTGGCAGGGTGAGAATCGGCGCCTCGCACAATCATTGCCTGAGTGTCACGAACGTTGTCTGCTGCTCAGGACCCCAGCGAAAACCACCAACTTCTTGGCCAATCAGGTCAACGGAACTTCTATCTTGGAGAAGTCCTGGATAAATCTCCTGTAATACCCTGCCAGACCTAGGAAGCTCCGAATCTCAGTTGGATACCTTAGAGTCTCCTACTACATCACAACCTCTATCTTGCCCGGATATACCAAAATACCCTTTTGGTTGATAAGGTGCCCAAGGAACTACACCTCGTGCAACCAGAAGTCACACTTGGAGAACTTCTCATAAAGTCTCTCCTTCCTAAGTGTCTCCAACTCCCCCCTCAGGTGTTCCTCATGTTGCTCCTGATTCTTGGAGTAAACCAAGATGTCATCAATGAATACTATTATAGACCGATCCAATATCGGTCTGAACACGCGGTTCATGAGGTCCATGAACGTGGTTGGAACATTGGTGAACCCAAACGTCATCACCACAAACTCATAATGACCATAGCGGGTCCTAAAGGTGCTCTTCTGCACATCATCATCTCTGACCCGCATCTTGTGATATCTGGACCGTAGATCAATGTTGGAGAAACAAAATGCTCCTTGAAGTTGGTCGAACAAATCATCTATCTTTGGGAGTGGGTAACGGTTCTTCACTGTTACCTTGTTCAACTCCCAGTAATCTATGCACATACGATTCGATGCATCCTTCTTCTTCACAAACAGGATCGGGGCTCCTAATGGTGAACTTCTTAGCCTAATAAAACCCTTTTCTAGCAGCTTTTGCAGCTGTGTAGACAACTCCTGCATCTCGGGAGGAACCAACCGATATGGTGCCTTCGCTATCGGAGTTGCAACGGAGCCCAGGTTAATTCGGAACTCAACCTGTCTCTTCGGAGGTATCCCAGGTAAATCCTTTGGGAACACATCCAGGTACTCTCTTACTACTGGTACATCATCAACTGTCGCCTTACCCTTATCCCTGGTATCCATGACGTAGGCGACGTATCCTGCATCACTCTGCTGAAAGTGGCACCTCGCTCTAGCTGCTAAACAGAATACTGGACCTCTCTATGGCCTCTCTCCCTGGATCACTAACTCTCTCCCGCTAGGAGTGCGAACCCTCACTAACTGCTACTGGCAGTCGATCACTTCCCCATTGGGGCTCAACCAGTCCATACCAATTATAACCTTATTCCCTCGCAGGGGAATAGGAATCAAATCCACTGAGAACTGCTCGTCGAATAATCGTAGCGTACATCGTCTATGACCCCTCACGACCCTGAAGGTCCTGTCATCGGCTATCTCTATGTCGAGTGGGCAATCCAGCTCCCCCGGAGCTCTACTAAATCACTTGCTAAGTGCAAGTGACACAAAAGATCGGGTAGCCTCCAAATCAAACAATACCATAGCTGATATGTCTTTCACTAGGAACGATCCGATAAACAAATACATAAACATAAGTAATAATAAAAAAAATAATAAAGAGATAATGGAGAAGATACATACCAGTAACCACATCAGAAGCCGCTCGTGCCTCCTCTGCTGTCAACTAGAAGGCTCTACTCTTCGCCACTGGAGCCTCAGCCCGACCCTGTCGGCCGTCTGTAATCCTCAAAGTGGTAGGAGCAGGTGCCACCACTTGTCCTGCCGATGCTAGACTCGGACACTGGGATTTCTTGTTTCCCCTCTGATTGTAATGAAATCAAATCAGACCAAATGTTGTAGTGGTGGTGGTAGTAGTTATGCAATCCCTGCTCATATGTCCAATTCGACCGCACTTGAAACAACTGAAACTCCCTGCCTTGCACATCCCATCGTGCAACCTACTGTATACAACGACTGTGGCTCTACTGTCCCCTAGACCTGTGATCAGACACCCTGGGTTTTTTGCTTGAACCCTCTGTGCCATACGCCACCTCTGGCTTCCTTTTTCTCTTCATCTCTAGATCAATCTCTCTCTCTATCTCTCTCTCTCTCTCTCACGAGCCCTAGCTATCATGTCCTCCAGCGGTTCACAAACTGTCTAATATCACTCCTCAATATCTCATGATACCGAGCCTTCTTCATCTCCTCGTCCGCCACATACTGCGGAACAAGAAGGGCTCTCTCCCTACATTTGGCGGTGATCTCCACCACTATCTCTGTAGTCTGCTGGAGGTCCTAAAACTCTCTAGCAAGCTGCTACACCTCAATAACCGGTGCGAACTCATCCCTGAACCTGGTCGTGAATTCGCTCCAGGTCATCACATCTAACACAATATCATCACCAATGGCTCTCCCAACCTCTTCCCACCAATCACATGTCTTGTCCTTCAAAACACAGGATGCAAGCCTAACCTTGTCCCTCTCGGGACATCTACTGGTGTGGAAAGCGTTAGCAACATCTGCTAACCATCTAGTACTAGCAATGGGGTCTCGAGCGCCATGATAGTCGGGAGCTCCACATGCCATGAACTCCTGGAAAGTGAGTGTGCGCGACCCCATCATGGCCGCAATCTCAGTATGGAAATCACTAAACCTCTCTTCCATAAGCTCCAGAATACCCTCCTTGACCATACCGAAGATCATAGGAGTCTGCTCAAGTATGCTGTGCATAATCTCCAAGGAGATGACCTCCATGGTCTGCTTATCTAACTACCCGAATCCAGAACCTGAGCCCGATCCCTCACCGGCACCTGAACTGGCATCCGCTGGTCTAGGGCGTGAAACCACCATTCTGAAAACACATCTTAACAAACTTCAGAATACTATCATAACTTGACGGATCACCTACACTACAAGTTCCCTAGTCTTATCTCAACCTTCCTTGATTCGAGTACGGATCCTCTGCTTTCAGTAGTACGGGCCCATACTACCTTCCACATCTATCTGTACTTTCCTCAAGAACTGCCTTGACTCCACCCAGTCCCTTCTACTGCTACTGCTCTCTTCTACTCTCTTCCTAGGCTCGCCCTAGGGTAATCACCATCACACTCTCCGCCATCAGCTGCATAAGAAGTCCCTGCTTTCTTCCCCTAACTAGCTTGCGAATACCATTACATATTACTTAGACTAGATAATTCTTCGAATGAGAGATCCTACCCTACAACGGTTAGACTCAAATGAGAACTGCGATATAGAGCTAGACCTAACCTTCTAAAATTATTTAGTCCTTGCAAGATGTAACTTAACATACTCGTTTACTAGTTAGTTAAAGACAACTAGAACTCCTAAAAGCACAAAGCAAGCAGCATTCGGGCATTGAGTACACGTAATCAAGCATATACTACTCTGGCTATTATACTATCTAATATGTACTAGCATGCAATTCATAAAGTTGATACACATATAACATGCATATAAGGCATCCCTATTAGATCCTTAGTCCTAATCAAGCATGTTGTTCTCATGAAGCTAGAAACATATCATAACATAAACTTGTGTGGGTAATTTGGGAGTACTTACATGAGCTCGACTGATCGCTTGCACCACAACCTTTTTCTCTTTTCAAATTCCTTTTCTATTTTCAAAATCCTTTTTGTAAAAATGATTATCTTTTGAAAATTTTATACCACTTCCTTAGTTTGAGTCCAGACACCCCAAAAGTGTGCCCGAATCCCTCAAACCAAGGCTCTGATACCAACTGAAACATGCCAAGCCAAAAACTTCGTTTTAAAAATTCATATAAAAACCATAATCATCCATAATCATAAAGAAGACCAAGTGTCATGAATCTCAAAATGTCATATCAAATACTGTAAGAAACATATGATAAAAATATCACAGTCTCAATCAATCCTAGGCTGAAAGTTGTGGTGTGTGCCATACGATCATTCCGAGCCCTTCCTTTTTCTAGTGGAAGTACCTAAAACCAAAACTAAAAACTGTAAGCACGAAACTTAGTGAGTTCCCCCAAACAACCACATACCATACAACAACACATAACACATATTGGGCCCCGCCCGGCATCGGACGAATCTGGCATCAGGCCCCGCCCAACATCGGACTGAGGTTTGGCATAACTTAGGCCCCTCCCCTGCATTGGGCCCCACCCGACATTGGAATAGAGTCCGGTATAAATAAACTGAACAGAACATAATCATAAACATATAATGTAATCACATATCCTGCATTAGGCTTGCCCGACATTGTACCGAAACCCGAAACAAATAACACATAACATAAACATGCATGAATCACAAAGACATCAAGCATACATAACTACTTCTCGGGACTGCCCCGAAATCGGTCTGAAATCCGGAAACATGTAAACTGCATCGGGCTAACCCCGACATGCTACAACTACATAAACGGGCCAACATTGGTGCCTTAGACCTGTTCCTACTAGAGCAAAACTCACCTCTCAATCTGGCTATTGAAAACTCATGCAAAGTAACTCCGTCTGGTACTCCAACTACCATCCGGCTATTATGACAAAATAAACACTTAGTCAAAAACTGAGGATTCTTCTATGGGTAAAATGACTATTTGACCCCTTTGATCTAATTTGGGCCATGACCTAGGCCTAATCCTTTCTAGTCCTTCTAAACTCATTCAGACTCATTAAGTCCCTAAATGGTATGATTTTCTAAATTGGGACCGACTCTTCAATTCGGATTTCCTTTCAAGCCCAACTAGTCCTTAGGCCCTTAACTGACTTCTGAAGGTCCAACACGTCCCACTATTTTCTGCATGTGGCTCGTGACGGACTCTCCGTCCTTCATCATGGTTGTTATCATGGAGCAGATGACTTCGTACCTCTCTTGTCGTGCACTTTGATGGTATCTTTCCATCAAATCTTGGTGCATTTCATAAGGGTAGAAGTCTTCGTAAGACTTTTGGAGTTCAGCTGTCATGGTGGCTAACATGATGCAAGCCACCTTGGTTGCATCTCTTTCATGAGTATGAAAGTCAGCGATCTCCTGAGGAGTTGCAGTAGACTCGTCAATTTCCTTAAGCTCCTTGTCAAGGACATATTCTTTGTCCTCGTAGCGGGTAATCATCCTGATGTTTCTGATCCACTTATTGAAGTTGGATCCATCAAAGGTGACTTTCCCACATAGACTCATAAGAGTAAAGGTGCCATTAGGATTCGAGCCAGAAGCATTAGTTGAAGACATCTGAAGAAGAAGAACAAGTTTAGTTTAGATTTAAGAGAGTCCTTAATAAAACACCCAAATGTAATATTAAGGCTAGGATCCAATCACAATATAGTATAACTTAGAAGAGGTATGCCGTAATCTAAGCTATACCATATTTGAAAGGTAGGTGAATGACGATTCACCAATTTCCACCACGAAAACCGAAATAATAAATATTTAGTTTTTATTGGTTTTAGAAATTCCTAGATTCTTTGAGATCCAATGAACTTTTCAAAGGCATGTTTCGATCTCGGGAGTGCCCTCCAGGTTTTGTGACTGGGATGCCGAGGATCACAAAACGAGGTGTGAAGTAACCATGCAAATCACTTGGTACCTTTAAAGTTTATCACTCAATCGATGTGCCGGTAAACCACACACGCTCCACCGATACTATAATAAACCTTTAAGTCACCCTTTACCTACCTTGTTAAGTCCAAGTTAGTGTGCCGGTTAACCACACACGCTCCACCAACGACTCAGACAAAGTGTAAAGTGTAATTTCATGGATTAGCACCTTATTCACATTTTTCCTAAAGTAACTAAGATTGGGAATTTAATAAACATTTAGTTACTTTATATATTCATCATACTTTGAATGAGAATTTATAAGTCCTTGTCTTACCCGTTCGGCTAACGACCCTCCACCAGTCAAGCAAGCGGTGGGTGAGAATATACACCCATTAAGTCACCATTTTATAGGCAACAACCTTATACCCACCTTATAGACCGGCTTCGTGAATGAGGCGTACTAGCGGTAAGACGACTTGTTCTTATACATATATATATAATTATTAAATTATCATAATATAAGTATAAGGGTTGAATTTTAACTTTTAAAATTCTAGGGGTTGGAACTAAAGTTTTAACTTAACTTTACTTGTTCCAAAACTTGAGGGCAAGTTTTGTAACTTTCAAAACTTTTCATTTCTTGTAACTTATGAGTTTAATAGAGTCATAAAATGAAGACTCTTCATTTTTATAACTCTTGTGTTTTCTTAATGGTTTTTAACTCAAGTGTGACTCTTGGTTTTCCATAACTTAAGGATAAGTTATGGACTCCATTAAAACACATTATGATCAAGAATTAAACTACCAAATAGGTTACAAATAATTCCTATGATCATCTAAAACATCATAAGAACAAGAACATGAATATGAACATAATCAAAAATTACATAAAACTTTGTAATTTTGATAACTAGTTGTTGTAAATGAATTAGCAAAACATTACACCACCAAAAACAAGTTTATATTTACTAAAACAGTTTAGGGTAATGTTTCTAATTCATTTTCCAGCAACTGAATCGAAATTCTGCACTCATTCGACCCTACTCGCCGAGTGCATGAACATGACTCGCCGAGTTGGTTGAAGATACACATGGACTCGGCGAGTCCCCCCTATGGACTCGGCGAGTCCGATCGCAGACAGCAAATTTCCGATTCTGTTTTCAACTTTTAAGAACAAATAAGAACAAACAAGCCTAGGCTCTGATACCACTGATGGGTTTTGAGCATTCTAACACTTCCTAAGTGTACATGCAACCCTAATAACCTTGGATCTATGTTTGTCTAATTTGTCATGCAAAGTTGATTTCCAAGGTTATATTCCTATCTAGCATACATGGGGAACAATTTAAACATAAAGTATAGATAGAATAACTTACCTTGTTGTTGCTTGTGTTCCTTGAAACCTTGTGAGCCTAGCACCTCAAGTGGTGATGCCTCAAATGCTTCACACAACACCAAATGCTCTTGGAAGAACTTATGAGAGTATACTCACTTCTTCAAATCGGCCAAGCCCTTTTTTTTCTTTGTGTGTATAACCGATTTGGGAGGAGATCATATTCCTTATATAGTGTTGACACATCTAGGGTTAAACCCTAATGTGTCATGACTCTTCATTTCCATGACCCATGGGTTTGTAACTCCCATGGAGCATCCATGGAGCATCCTATGGGTGGAACCCAACTTGATGATCCATGGAGCCTTTTAGCCCACTATACAAGATGTGGATGATTTACTTAATCAACCCATATATTTAATTAGTTATCTTTTGATCACTTAATTAATTCTAAATTAATTCTTGATCAAACTAATCAAATAGTATTATTAATATATTAGAACTTATAATATATTAATAATCTCCAAGCGTTATTTCTCTCATTTAGTTTATCCAATTGCATGGTGCCATGCAACCCAAATGGACCATGCCGGGTCGGGTCAAGTACATACCAGAAATAGTTATGGACTTAGACACCTTATCCAACAGTCTCCCACTTGGATAAGTCTAGTAACTATTACTGCAAGTATGACTTCAGGAACCGATCGGCAATCGTAGCTCTTTACAAGGTTTCTCGAAACTTGAGAAGATGATGGTACGCCATTTAAGATAAGTGATCATATAATCCTCTGTTCTAGATATCAGTCGGACAAATACATGGAACAATGTCTTACTTATTGTCCAACATTTGTTTCCCGATTTCCGATTTGTTTGACAAAGAACTTTATTGAACACATCAATCTAGTTCTGACCGGGCCCGGTACATAGGTCAAAACAAAATCATCGAGGGGCCCAGATATCAGCTTCTAATCCAAGAAGGAACAGATAAACTTCGACTCATATGTTTGTTCTACTACTCATTGAATTACACATAAGAGCACGATTTTATAACATCGAGTTACCAATGCGTTTTTCGTACAATTAATGCATAACCAACTCGTAAGTAACAAATCATATCTCTAGGTTTAAAGACTTATATGATATTACCGTCTCACGATCACTCGAGATAGAATTCCATGAAGTGATTCCAGTGAGCGTGGGTTGAGTCCAATGCTCAGAACTTATGAGCACTCATGATTGTTGTAGCCTTGTCCCATACCTCTACAATCAAACATGACAGTCTTGATTCATACCTACTTCCGACATATGACCGACTGTGGAGGTTTGAATAATATGTTATACCAAACAAAATTATTCTGGAAGTCAAAACATGCAAAAGAAATATAGTAAACGATCGACAAGAGATAGCAACACTTTACTCATAAATAAAACACTTTTATTCATAATCAAATGTCAATTACACTTTACAAATTTCGAGATTATCTAACTACTAAATCTAATATCATCCTTCAGCCCTATGCTCCGAGCATGCTGGAGATGCTTAACCCGAGTCAGTCCCTTCGTGAGGGGATCTGCTGGGTTCTCATCCGATGATACCCTCTTTGCCACGAGGAGTCCTTCTTCGATCCGATGTCTGATGAAATGGTATTTTCTGTCGATGTGTCTGGATCTCCCGTGATCCCTTGGTTCCTTGGCTAAGGCAACAGCACTTTCACTATCACAGAAAATTTCCATCGGCTCTTTAATAGCTGGTACAACTCCAAGGTCTCCAATGAAGTTCCTCAGCCATAACGCCTCCTTTGCCGCTTCGCTAGCTGCAATATACTCTGATTCACAAGTAGAATCTGCCACTGTCTCTTGCTTGGAACTCTTCCAAGAAATTGCTCCTCCATTTAGGGTAAAGACCCAGCCCGACTGAGAACGGAAGTTATCCCTATCAGTCTGGAAGCTAGCATCACTATACCCTACAACTCTCAAGTCATCACTCCCACCGAGGGTAAGGACCCAGTCCTTAGTCCTTCGTAGGTACTTGAGAATATTCTTTACCGCAATCCAGTGTGCCTTGCCAGGGTTCCCCTGAAACCTGCTAACCATGCTCAAGGCAAAGGCTACATCAGGTCGAGTACACGTCATAGCATACATGATCGAACCTACAGCCGAAGCATAAGGTAATCGACTCATTTCTGCTATCTCAGCCTCAGTGCTAGGGCTTTGTGTCTTACTCAGCTTGGCGCTACTCTGGATGGGCAACTCTCCTTTCTTGGAGTTTTGCATTCTGAATCTCTTCAGAATCTTCTCCAAGTAGGTACTTTGACTAAGTCCAATTAGTCTTTTACTCCGATCTCTCAAGATTCTTATCCCCAAAATATAGGCAGCTTCACCAAGGTCCTTCATAGCGAAACACTTTCCAAGCCAGGACTTTACTTCCTGCAAGGTTGGAATGTCGTTTCCTATGAGTAGTATGTCATCCACATACAATACCAGAAAGCTAACTATACTCCCACTAGCCTTGACATATACACAAGATTCATCTTCACTCCTAGAAAAGCCAAATTCCTTGACCTTTTCATCAAAGCAAAGATTCCATCTGCGAGGTGCTTGCTTTAATCCATAAATGGATTTCTCAAGCTTACACACTCTATTAGGGTACTCGTTACTGACAAAACCTTCTGGCTGACTCATGTAAACATCTTCAGCCAACTTTCCATTAAGGAGAGCGGTTTTGACATCCATTTGCCAAATTTCATAGTCATGAAATGCGGCTATGGCTAACAGAACCCGAATAGACTTAATCTTGGCTACCGGAGAAAAGGTCTCATCATAGTCCACTCCAGGAATTTGAGAGAAGCCCTTTGCAACCAGTCTAGCCTTATAAGTGTGTACTTTACCATCCATGTCGGTCTTCTTTTTGAAGACCCATTTGCACCCTACAGTCTTTCGACCTGGTACATTCTCAACCAAGTTCCAAACTTGATTGTCATACATGGATTGTATCTCGCTATCCATAGCCTCTTTCCATTTAGCAGACTCGGGGCCTGCCATGGCTTCCTCGTAGCTGTTAGGGTCATCTTGACTTACTAGTGTCTCATCACTAATAAGTGTCTCACCTTCTGCAGTAATATGGAATCCATAGTAATGCTCAGGTGCACTCCTAACTCTCGCGGAACGCCTCAGAGGTACAGATTCGTCAATTGGCTCAACAGGAGTTTCCTCCTCAAGTTGAGGGCTAGAGTTTGAAGTTCCTTCACCACTTGACTCTTGAATTTCTTCAAGATCAACTTGCCTCCCACTGTCTCCTTGGCTTATAAACTCTCTTTCTCGAAAGACTCCTCTTCTTGCTACGAAGACCACGTTGTCACTAGGTCTGTAGAAGAGGTAACCAAAGGATTGCTGTGGGTAGCCGATGAAAATACACCTCTCGCTTCGGGGTTCGAGCTTATCATGAGTCTCGCGTCTCACGAAAGCCTCGCAGCCCCAAATCTTGATGTGGTCTAGTTTAGGTACTTTACCAGTCCACATCTCGTGAGGAGTTTTGGCAACTTTCTTTGTAGGGACTAGATTAAGGATATGGGCGGCAGTCTCTAAGGCATACCCCCAAAATGAGATTGATAGCGAAGCTCGACTCATCATGGAACGAACCATGTCCAACAAGGTTCGATTACGCCTCTCAGCCACACCATTCAACTGCGGTGTCCTGGGAGGTGTCAATTGTGAGACAATCCCACATTCCTTTAGATAGTCGAGGAACTCTGAACTAAGATACTCACCACCTCGATCGGATCGAAGCATCTTAATGTTCCTGCCCAATTGATCCTCGACTTCCTGTTTAAATTCCTTAAACTTCTCGAAAGTCTCTGACTTATGCTTGATTAAGTAGACATATCCATATCTACTGTAATCATCGGTAAAAGTCAAATAATAACGATTAGCATCTCTAGTGGCATGTTTGAATGGTCCACACACATCCGTGTGTATAAGGTCCAACAAACCTTCACCCCTTTCACATGAGCCTGTGAAGGGTGACTTTGTCATTTTTCCAAGTAAGCATGATTCGCAACTATCATTTGACTTTAGGTCAAACGACTCCAAGACTCCATCCTTTTGGAGTTGGCCTATGCGTTTCTTGCTTATATGTCCAAGACGACAATGCCATAATGATGCTTTATCCAAGTTATTATTATTAGAATCAATACACAAAACATTATTTCCTAAGTTATCTACAATAGATACAGCTTCATACACACCATCACAAGGTAATGCTTTAAAATAAAGTACATTATTAAAGAAAGCATTAATCGAACCAACTTCATTATCAAACGAAAAGGTGAAACCTTGTTTGTACAATGCATGAAAGGAAATAATATTTCTTGCCATTTCTGGCGAATAACAACACTTATTCAAATCTAAATTTAACCCACTACTTAGCGATAAAGTATAAACTCCAATCTTGGTGACAGGTGTAACTTTCCTATTCCCCATGATTAAGTTTATTCTTCCTTGCTCCACATTCTCACTTCTTCCTAGTCCCTGCAAGTCACAGCAAATATGAATTCCGCAACCTGTATCAAGGACCCAAGATTTCGAATGGGGTGAGTTATTAGAAATGATAGCGTAAATACCTGCATGGTTGGGTTTGACTTTCCCATCCTTTACATCTTGCTGGTACTTTGGGCAGTTTTGCTTCCAATGAGCTTTTTCGTGGCAATAGAAGCATTCCGCCTCTTTTGGGTCAGAAGAAGGAGTAATGAAACCTTTCTTGGTTCCACTTGAAGAAGAGCCATCAAGGGTCCGAGCCTTGGTACCCTTTGAAGATCTCTTTCTTTTCCTCCCTCGACTCTGCCTGATTGCCAAGACCGGATTTGTTTCTGGAGTAGGAGTGATAGCAACCGACTTCCCCTTAAGACCTGTTTCTGCGGTCTTGAGAAGTCCCTGAAGTTTGCTGAGGGTGACCTCTTCCTTGTTCATGTGATATGTCATGCGGAATTGATCATAGCACGATGGTAAGGAGTGCAAAATGATATCTATTGCAAGCTCCTCAGGGAAGTTCACATTGAGCTTCAGCAACCGATCCACATACCTTTGCATTTTCTGCATGTGGCTCGTGACGGACTCTCCGTCCTTCATCATGGTTGTTATCATGGAGCAGATGACTTCGTACCTCTCTTGTCGTGCACTTTGATGGTATCTTTCCATCAAATCTTGGTGCATTTCATAAGGGTAGAAGTCTTCGTAAGACTTTTGGAGTTCAGCTGTCATGGTGGCTAACATGATGCAAGCCACCTTGGTTGCATCTCTTTCATGAGTATGAAAGTCAGCGATCTCCTGAGGAGTTGCAGTAGACTCGTCAATTTCCTTAAGCTCCTTGTCAAGGACATATTCTTTGTCCTCGTAGCGGGTAATCATCCTGATGTTTCTGATCCACTTATTGAAGTTGGATCCATCAAAGGTGACTTTCCCACATAGACTCATAAGAGTAAAGGTGCCATTAGGATTCGAGCCAGAAGCATTAGTTGAAGACATCTGAAGAAGAAGAACAAGTTTAGTTTAGATTTAAGAGAGTCCTTAATAAAACACCCAAATGTAATATTAAGGCTAGGATCCAATCACAATATAGTATAACTTAGAAGAGGTATGCCGTAATCTAAGCTATACCATATTTGAAAGGTAGGTGAATGACGATTCACCAATTTCCACCACGAAAACCGAAATAATAAATATTTAGTTTTTATTGGTTTTAGAAATTCCTAGATTCTTTGAGATCCAATGAACTTTTCAAAGGCATGTTTCGATCTCGGGAGTGCCCTCCAGGTTTTGTGACTGGGATGCCGAGGATCACAAAACAAGGTGTGAAGTAACCATGCAAATCACTTGGTACCTTTAAAGTTTATCACTCAATCGATGTGCCGGTAAACCACACACGCTCCACCGATACTATAATAAACCTTTAAGTCACCCTTTACCTACCTTGTTAAGTCCAAGTTAGTGTGCCGGTTAACCACACACGCTCCACCAACGACTCAGACAAAGTGTAAAGTGTAATTTCATGGATTAGCACCTTATTCACATTTTTCCTAAAGTAACTAAGATTGGGAATTTAATAAACATTTAGTTACTTTATATATTCATCATACTTTGAATGAGAATTTATAAGTCCTTGTCTTACCCGTTCGGCTAACGACCCTCCACCAGTCAAGCAAGCGGTGGGTGAGAATATACACCCATTAAGTCACCATTTTATAGGCAACAACCTTATACCCACCTTATAGACCGGCTTCGTGAATGAGGCGTACTAGCGGTAAGACGACTTGTTCTTATACATATATATATAATTATTAAATTATCATAATATAAGTATAAGGGTTGAATTTTAACTTTTAAAATTCTAGGGGTTGGAACTAAAGTTTTAACTTAACTTTACTTGTTCCAAAACTTGAGGGCAAGTTTTGTAACTTTCAAAACTTTTCATTTCTTGTAACTTATGAGTTTAATAGAGTCATAAAATGAAGACTCTTCATTTTTATAACTCTTGTGTTTTCTTAATGGTTTTTAACTCAAGTGTGACTCTTGGTTTTCCATAACTTAAGGATAAGTTATGGACTCCATTAAAACACATTATGATCAAGAATTAAACTACCAAATAGGTTACAAATAATTCCTATGATCATCTAAAACATCATAAGAACAAGAACATGAATATGAACATAATCAAAAATTACATAAAACTTTGTAATTTTGATAACTAGTTGTTGTAAATGAATTAGCAAAACATTACACCACCAAAAACAAGTTTATATTTACTAAAACAGTTTAGGGTAATGTTTCTAATTCATTTTCCAGCAACTGAATCGAAATTCTGCACTCATTCGACCCTACTCGCCGAGTGCATGAACATGACTCGCCGAGTTGGTTGAAGATACACATGGACTCGGCGAGTCCCCCCTATGGACTCGGCGAGTCCGATCGCAGACAGCAAATTTCCGATTCTGTTTTCAACTTTTAAGAACAAATAAGAACAAACAAGCCTAGGCTCTGATACCACTGATGGGTTTTGAGCATTCTAACACTTCCTAAGTGTACATGCAACCCTAATAACCTTGGATCTATGTTTGTCTAATTTGTCATGCAAAGTTGATTTCCAAGGTTATATTCCTATCTAGCATACATGGGGAACAATTTAAACATAAAGTATAGATAGAATAACTTACCTTGTTGTTGCTTGTGTTCCTTGAAACCTTGTGAGCCTAGCACCTCAAGTGGTGATGCCTCAAATGCTTCACACAACACCAAATGCTCTTGGAAGAACTTATGAGAGTATACTCACTTCTTCAAATCGGCCAAGCCCTTTTTTTTCTTTGTGTGTATAACCGATTTGGGAGGAGATCATATTCCTTATATAGTGTTGACACATCTAGGGTTAAACCCTAATGTGTCATGACTCTTCATTTCCATGACCCATGGGTTTGTAACTCCCATGGAGCATCCTATGGGTGGAACCCAACTTGATGATCCATGGAGCCTTTTAGCCCACTATACAAGATGTGGATGATTTACTTAATCAACCCATATATTTAATTAGTTATCTTTTGATCACTTAATTAATTCTAAATTAATTCTTGATCAAACTAATCAAATAGTATTATTAATATATTAGAACTTATAATATATTAATAATCTCCAAGCGTTATTTCTCTCATTTAGTTTATCCAATTGCATGGTGCCATGCAACCCAAATGGACCATGCCGGGTCGGGTCAAGTACATACCAGAAATAGTTATGGACTTAGACACCTTATCCAACAGTCTCCCACTTGGATAAGTCTAGTAACTATTACTGCAAGTATGACTTCAGGAACCGATCGGCAATCGTAGCTCTTTACAAGGTTTCTCGAAACTTGAGAAGATGATGGTACGCCATTTAAGATAAGTGATCATATAATCCTCTGTTCTAGATATCAGTCGGACAAATACATGGAACAATGTCTTACTTATTGTCCAACATTTGTTTCCCGATTTCCGATTTGTTTGACAAAGAACTTTATTGAACACATCAATCTAGTTCTGACCGGGCCCGGTACATAGGTCAAAACAAAATCATCGAGGGGCCCAGATATCAGCTTCTAATCCAAGAAGGAACAGATAAACTTCGACTCATATGTTTGTTCTACTACTCATTGAATTACACATAAGAGCACGATTTTATAACATCGAGTTACCAATGCGTTTTTCGTACAATTAATGCATAACCAACTCGTAAGTAACAAATCATATCTCTAGGTTTAAAGACTTATATGATATTACCGTCTCACGATCACTCGAGATAGAATTCCATGAAGTGATTCCAGTGAGCGTGGGTTGAGTCCAATGCTCAGAACTTATGAGCACTCATGATTGTTGTAGCCTTGTCCCAGACCTCTACAATCAAACATGACAGTCTTGATTCATACCTACTTCCGACATATGACCGACTGTGGAGGTTTGAATAATATGTTATACCAAACAAAATTATTCTGGAAGTCAAAACATGCAAAAGAAATATAGTAAACGATCGACAAGAGATAGCAACACTTTACTCATAAATAAAACACTTTTATTCATAATCAAATGTCAATTACACTTTACAAATTTCGAGATTATCTAACTACTAAATCTAATATCATCCTTCAGCCCTATGCTCCGAGCATGCTGGAGATGCTTAACCCGAGTCAGTCCCTTCGTGAGGGGATCTGCTGGGTTCTCATCCGATGATACCCTCTTTGCCACGAGGAGTCCTTCTTCGATCCGATGTCTGATGAAATGGTATTTTCTGTCGATGTGTCTGGATCTCCCGTGATCCCTTGGTTCCTTGGCTAAGGCAACAGCACTTTCACTATCACAGAAAATTTCCATCGGCTCTTTAATAGCTGGTACAACTCTAAGGTCTCCAATGAAGTTCCTCAGCCATAACGCCTCCTTTGCCGCTTCGCTAGCTGCAATATACTCTGATTCACAAGTAGAATCTGCCACTGTCTCTTGCTTGGAACTCTTCCAAGAAATTGCTCCTCCATTTAGGGTAAAGACCCAGCCCGACTGAGAACGGAAGTTATCCCTATCAGTCTGGAAGCTAGCATCACTATACCCTACAACTCTCAAGTCATCACTCCCACCGAGGGTACAACCGTTGTCTCATCTACTAGGCACTTCCATAGCTGAGAAACATGGAAATTGTTGTGGATTTGGCTGAGCTTGGCTAGAAGATCGAATCAGTATGCCACCTTGCCCACCCGGGATATAACCCTGAAGGGGCTGATGTACCTGGGGCCTAGCTTGCCCTGCCTTCAAAAACGAATAACACCCTTCTAGGGTGACACTTTCAGTAGGATCATGTCGCCCTCCTGAAACTCCAACTCTGAATGCCATCTGTCGGCGTAACTCTTCTACTAACTCTGAGCAGTCTGGAGCCTGCTCCGGACCTGGTGGATCCGCTCCGTGGTCTTGAGTACTACCTCTATACTCCCCATGACCCTTTGATTGACCTCGCCCCAATATATTGGGATCCTACACTTCCTCCCTTAAAGCATCTCGAAGGGAGGCCGGTCTATACTGGAGTGGTAGTTGTAGTTATACAAAAATTCCGCTAACGGAAGATACGTATCCCAACTGCCACCAAAATATAATACGAATGCTCGAAGCATGTCCTCGAGAGTCTAAATCATCCTCTCGCTCTGTCCGTCCGTCTGAGGGTGGAAAGTGGTGCTGAAATGGAGACGAGTACCCATCTCATCGTGAAACCGCTTCCAAAATCTGGAAGTAAAACGGACATCTCGGTATGATATTATTGAGACAGGCACTCCATGCCGTGCCACCACCTCTTGCACGTAGATCTCGGCCAATTTCTCGGCCGAGATGATCTCTCAGATCGGTATGAAGTAGGCGCTCTTGGTTAACCGATCCACGATTTCCCATATCAAATCGACCCCATGTGCGGTCCTGGGAAGCTTAGTGATAAAATCCATGGTAATGTCCTCGCACTTCCACACAGGGAAATCTAATGGTTGCATCTTGTCATGCAGCCTCTGGTGCTCTGCCTTGACCTTCTTGCAACTCGGGCATCTCTCTACATACCAGGCGACGTCCCGCTTTAAGACAACGTGGTTCTATGGTACTAGGCTGATGCCAGTGGGAGCTCAGGTAAATTTTTATATGGTTCCATGGTACTATAAGTTATTTTAGTTTTATGTTGAACCCACCCCTATATATATATATATATATATATATATATATATATATATATATATATATATATATATATATATATATATATATATATATATATATAGAGAGAGAGAGAGAGAGAGAGAGAAAGAAAGAGAGACAGACAGACAGACAGAGAGAGAGAGACGGAGACAAACATAAAGATAGAGTTAGTTTCATATATGGATGGATATGTATTGTGTGGATGTGTGGGTAGTGCTATTCTATGAGAATGACTAAGACAATATGTTGTTTGATAATGTGAATACGTTCAACCTCACATAATCATGATCATTATCATATATTTTCACTACTTTAATCGTCTATAAGGGTATTATGAACTTTTTTATAATTCTCATTTTGTCAGAATGTGTTCTTGATAATCGTATTATGTAAGAATGAAAATGAGTCAAAAACGATACGTGAGAACAAAAAGGAATAAGAATTTATGAGAATGCATGATAATTACGATATTTATGTGAGGTTGAACGTATTCACATTACCAAACAACCTATTCTCCAAGTTGCTCTCATAGAGTATGACTATCCAAATATGTCTGCACAATAAACGACATCCATATATATATATATATATATATATATATATATATATATATATATATATATATATATATATATATATATATATATATATATATATATATATATATATATATATATGAAAAGATCAAATGAGAACACTTAAAATGTTGAGAACACGAGAACAAGTATATTCATTTGTGATTGCATGTATTCATTTGTGGAGAAATGATAAATTTGTACGCACAATCAACATGAATATTTTTTTTCTCTTCAATTGAAATTAAAGACATAAAAATTTATTATTTCTCCACAAATGAATATATTTTGTTCTCGCGTTCTCAACCTTTTTGATGTTCTCATTTGATGCTATATATATATATATATATATATATATATATATATATATATATATATATATATATATATATATATATATATATATATATAGTTAAGCGTCAAAGGAAAATTACAGTGTATTGCATCTTCTATAAAATTGAACACTCTTAATTTGAATGATTACAAATAACATGTAGTTAAACAACTCACTAAAGCATACTAAAAACATACAAACCGTCAACATCAAATCGCACCGTATAAAGCAGTTCAGAATTGTATTTAATTTTATTTACTAGTTGAGTATAGAAACTTATATATTTAATATATAAGTATTTAAATGGGTTAAATAGTTCAATTCTTAAGACACTCTAATACTAGAACATTTGGAATTTGTAAGATATTAACTCCCGATTCATCGTTTTCATTTATATATAGGTTTTGTTTTATTTATTTTCGTTTGTGTAAATTTGTGGGTTACACTAAATAAGTGAGGATTATTGTTGATTTTAGTGGCACCGTTTATCTCATGTAAATGGAATAAACACGAGCTCCAATAGGGATTAACTATGATCTAATATCAAGTTAGTAGGTGAAGAATGCATACTTATATATATGGTAAGGTTTTGATCTTGGATATATATATATATATATATATATATATATATATATATATATATATATATATATATATATATATATATATATATATATATATATATATATATATATATATATATATATATATATATATATATATATATATGAAGAAGCAAAAGACTGTAAAAAACGTAACCGAAACATCATATAGATGATGTGGCCAAAACCTCTATAAAGGACGCAAACAAACTATAAAGGTCACAACCAAACCTCTATAGATGCAACAACCAAAGTTGTAGAGGTTGCAGCCGAGATCTCTATGGAGACAACAATAAAAAACATTGTAGATGATTCAATTAAAGAGGCCATTGTAGTCTTTTAGATGTGATTCTCTTTTTCTATTGATTTTCCAGACTACTTTGAAAAATGGTTATAACTTCCATATAGACTTTAATAACTTCTTAAGTCGGTTTTTCTTGTCCGTATTTTTGGTATAATTAAAAGCTTTACTTCTGTTTTTTTGTCGCAGGTTAATTTTAAACAAATATCATACTTGCAGTATCTCTATTTTCTTTCTCTACTAAGATTAAAAGTGTTCTTGATTATCTTAAGATTAAATTTTGTGTACTCCCAAAACATTATAGTGTTGGAATATTAATGAAAGAAAATGAATACACACGTTCAATCAAAAATATACAAATTCTTGATTGAAACCCTTATTTCTAACATAATCTACTTTTGTTAAAAGGTAGTGATCACAATGTGTGTGAGAGATGATGTGAAATGCATGTTACTTTTGAATAATGATTTAATAGGAGAGAACTCAAGGGTAGCTGATAGTGGTATTTCATAGTGGTATTTCATGTTAGGCTTTAGTGATAAGAAGAGGAAAAATGATGTCTACTCAACTTTGGTTTTTAGTGAGCAAACTAAACAAAGTGGGGAAGAGAGGGTGCTATTCAAAAATCAAACTCAAATTAGTCTCTAGGTTTTGTATAATCATATGAAATGTATATAATGTAGATAGTGACCGAGCCATAAATTAAATATGAGGTACAAACATAATCGGAATTTAAAATAACATTCGAACCATCAAAATCTTGAAGAAAACATGAAGCCTCTTGAAATTCTATTTTTTAACAAAAATTATCGAATTGATGTTGGACTACCGATCTCGCTCTCGTCTCTAGACTCTCAGCAACAATCCCTTTTATTATTGAGAAGAAAAAAGCAAGTAACATGGTTTAATGTTTTGAATTGGGCGTACAAGATAGTTAAGCATGCTTACATTTAAAAAAATTAATATGTAAAGTTTAATATATAAATTTTATTTTTGAAATGCAGTTGTAACACCAACACCCCATCGTAGACAATGTTGATCGCTACTAACGGTATGATTTGACCCATGAGAGAAGGGGATAGGAGAATACTCGGGCCACATGAGGTGGTGTTTCATGATAGCTTTCAGTAGCGATGCATGATAATCAAGAACACTTTTGGCTCATCCTTATCACCATGGGGATAGGAGAATACTCAGGCTTTGGTTTTGACAAGCTAAATGATGTAAGTTTTGGTTCATCCCTATCACCATAAGGGAAAGTCAAAATGATCCTCCTACATTTTTTAATAAAAATGTAAAAAAGCATAAAAGAAATAATTAAAATTAAAAAATGATATTCTTTATTCAAAGTAGTGCACTTGGGTATAACACTCTCATTCACCAACAACTTCCCATCTCCTTTTCCCTAACAACTTCCTTCCGCTCTATCGATGATGCCAAACACAAAAGACATTCATACCGAAACCTTTTTTTTTTTTTTAATATACCAAAATTCTCATTTTAATAATCATTGACATCGTCAACTGCCATCTGCATCATCACATTCATTATGCCACTTATATGAATTGAAAGTAACATTTTAAAGATAAAAGATGTCTATTCTTTAAATTTAGCTCGAATTTGACACCTAGATTGAAAATAAAAAGGATGGATTTCTTATTGATCTAAATGGATTCATAATCGAAAAAACTTTCTAGAAAATATGGCCAGACCCAATGAGATGATAGGAGAAGTCATCAAGTAATTAAACCGTATCATATATATCAATACCAACGGATCTCCTCTCGATTTTTTTTCTGAATTAGTTGTCGCATTAATCATCATGTTAATAAAAAAAAGTTACTTTTGCCCCTTAAACTAGTATTTTTGTACATAAACTTAGAGTTTTAAGCTGGTGAGTGTCATATAACACTCATCGCACTTTTTAAATATCACTGTCATTTTTTACCACACCCTATAAAACTTGTGGGTATCATACTATACCTTATTACACCCATCACAGTATATATTTTTATGCATGATGTACAAGATGTGAAAAAATGCATCTTTTTTCCTGTGTGGCAAATCCATACCACACCACCTTTAATGTATGTCTTCTTTGCCCTTCGGTACAGTTTTTACCGCATACCACAGTATACCGCATAGCCTTAATCAGTTGAGTGACTTGATATGATAAAAAACACACACACGCACAATCCGAGTACCAAATTTTTTAAAAATATATTGAAACTTGGTTGTTATGACATATTTAAAAGCAACACTCTTAAATAATAATCTATTATTTATAATTACTAGTAATAAAAAAAAGTAATAAATCCTTTTTTCCTTGGATACATTCTGAAGGACCATTTTCACTCAATTGATTTATTTTCATTTTTGATTAAATTTTATAACTTTATCAATTAAATCATGGAAATCAGTATTACTAAAACCAAGGTTGTCAAAATTTAAATCTTATCAATGATATTTTTATGCACCGTAAAATTGTTGTTAACCTAAGATCTGGTGGGAATAAAAACATCCTACAAAAATAAAATGCTCTCAATTTGCTCACAACATCTTGTTTGTGTAGTACATATAATAATTTGATATTTATAAAGCAAGAGGTTATGGATGGAAAACATGAAACTTATGCACACTTCACATTTGGAAGCTATAAATTCTTTGCAACATTTGCAAGGTTTGACAAGAAGAAAAAAAAATGCGACGAAAAGGCAAGACCTTGTAGATGTAAGCATGAAGGGTTGAGTGATCATAATGGCGAGTCAAGGCCCTATGCTAATAGTCTTAAAAAAGATAGAAAAAACAAGAATGTTAGCATTTCACACGAGGGTGTGATCAAGCTAGAAGTCTTACATTCTCTTTAGGAACATGAAGGAGTTTTTGAGTATTACTATCATTGAATGTGTTATGCAAGAATGATAATTTATAAACGTGAAATTGAAGTGTTTAGGTGGCTTATGGATCATTTTGAATTCCAATACAACATTCTCATGATAATTTTATAAGAATAAAAGAGTTCCATCATGATCTTGCAGTTACACGTTTTTATGTTATCAAAGAGATTAGTGTTGATTGATAATTATGATATACTACACCGAGATGAACGTTTGTACATAATACATGAATCGGAACCTGAACCGAATCAAACCGAACATGTATTGGTTTAATCGATCCAGTTTTTGGTTCCACCAATTAGTCTTATTCAATTTTGATTTATTCCAGTCTTCTCTGATTCGGTCCGGTCTAGTTTCGTCCCGAATAACATCTCTATATTATACCACTCACTTTTACTACCTCTTAAGGCTATGGCTCCCACCTCCTTATTTCACCACTCAAAAAAATTGACAAATATACCTATTAACCTCAACCTACATCAATACAAAAACATAAGTTATAAATTAATAAGCTTATCAGGTTTTGATACCGGATACGTTTAATAAAATAATTTTTTTAAAACTCCGTTTTGATACCACTATAAGTTAATAAATTATAAGTTAAAATTTTCAAAACTAATTTAAATAAGCTTTGCTAAACACCCTCCTAATATCTCAAGTCTTTGTCAGCTAGAACTCTCATTTCTCTCTTTACTAAAGAAATCTAAAAAGGTATCTTCCAATTTCTCCTATTAATATGTCATGATTTATCTATTTACTATCCAAAATTTATAAAATAGTAAATTAATCAGGTATTTATTCTATTAACTTCAATATCACGATACCACCCAAATAAATGTCCAAACAAGACATTAACTAACTTCCACTGAAGCGACTCAAATGAATACTTCATTAATCCGCAAGGACCGCAACATAACTCGTTGTTTTATTACTTAAATTTCACGGACATCACATATGTTCGTGTGACGTTTATCAAACTTGACACTTCACAAGACATGTTTATTGTTATGTTATTTTAAAATATTATTTTTTTAAGGGCAAACTAATCTACTCCTAATTATCATCACTTATGTCTTAAATGAGACTTGAACCTATGATTTTTTAAATAATAAACGATACTTGAACCCACAATCTCTCAAATGATAGAATCATTTCTTACTGTTAGGTATTTTCGAGCATCTTACATACTTATAAAGCTTGCATTTTCCTTTGATTGTTATGCATTTGAAACCCTCTACAATAATTTGCTAAAGCCTCATGCATTTGAAACCCCCAAACCTTTTCACCTTCTTAATAATTAATCACACATAATCAATGGTAATTCATATGAGATAATAATTTGCTAAAACTTCATGCATTTGTATGGTATTAGAACATGTTTGAGTTTTTGGGTTTTAGACTTTAGTAAATGGGTAATCCGTTTGATACGTTGGATTTGAAGCTGTCTTATTCGAATAACCCAAAACAAGAGATAAATTAATAATATATATCCATGCATGTTTTGTACAAGCCCCCATCAAAATACAATATATCATGATCATACAATTAAGTGTCTTTTATTCCATTTTTGGCTTTATAACACAAGTTTGTTTACGTGGCGAAGAAAGAAAACTTGAAGATGAATATTTAAGTTGGATGTTTATATAAGATTTGTTTTAAATATATAATATAGATATAAATACACAAATGTGTATGAAATACACCCCATCACAAATTTAATGTTATAAACTACAATAAAACTCAAAGTGGTTTTCGAAATGTAATGTTTATACTATAATATAATATATTAGAAGAATACCATATAGTAGACGAATCCCACATGTTGTGCATAAATTTAGTTGCATAGATAAATATATTATAATTATATTGCATTTAAAATATGTTAGGGTCATTTGATTATTACATTGTTGTATTCGGCACTATAGTCTCATATATTTTGAATAACTCTTACAAAAATGATGTCTGTAATTTGAACATAACGTAATATCTTATGATGTTTATTGAATGATATTATCTTCGATTGAGCACTTTTTAATTTGAATAAACTTTATTATAGTTAAAAAAAAATTTGGCTCTGTTTTTTCTTTTCATTAGTTCTAGAATATGATTTTTTATATTAACTTAAAATATGTCACTATCTTAAAATAGATTGAGAATGAGATTTTTTATATTTAGTTAAAATACGGCACCATTTTCTATTCAATAGTAAAACTAACAAAAGTCGTTAAATATGTATTTTTATGAGGTTCAGCATAAATAGACAACCACAAATGAGAATCCATATCTAATCAATCATCAACTAATTACATTAGATACTAATGTGTACATAAAAATTACATTTAATTTTTAAACTAATAGTAAAAAAAATTCATTATTTATTATGATAAAAAATCTGTAAATCAAAAAATATACATGCTATTTAATCGCATACAAGTTTTATGTATGGCTTATTCACAATACATTAAACCATATATAACCATATTAAGCTATATAATTATCCCACTGCGCAACATGCAGGCATTCGCCTAGTTGTATATAAAGATATGTATGTATGTATATTTTGTTATGTATTTTTGGGACCATTTAAATTAAATTTATATATTGTTTTTATTAAATTCATATCTATTATGCAAACTATTTAATAGTGTTGATCGACCGATTTTAAATAATAGATAAGCATTAATCAAAGTTTACTTTAAGGATTGAGTTTCAGTTGACTTAGGTCTTAGGTCCTTTGAATCCCAAAATTTTCTTGCATTTGGTTATTTCTCCATTTATATAAACATGTGATGAGAAGTATATCAAATATACGAAAACAAACATATAAATTAGTTTAGGTTTGTCGAAGGATTTTAGAGAAATGATGAAATCAACAGGAAAACTCAGTCATACTCATATATCAACTTCCAAAAACTCAACTGGTCTTGTAACACCCCCCTCTGGCACGTATCACAATATTGTCCACTTTGGGCCACTCGGCACGAGGACTTCCCAGGGGGTCACCCATCCCGGTACTACTCCCGCCCGAGCACGCTTAACTGCATAGTTCTTATGGGATCTGCTGCCCTCACGGCTTTAAAACGCATTGTGATAGGGAAGGTATCCACACCCCTTATAAGGAATGTTTAGTTATCCTTCCCAGCCGATGTGGGATCAGATCTAACCCACTTTCACCCCCCATTATAGGGTTCGACGTCCCCGTCGAACACATCGACCCGTGCCCTAGCTCTGATACCATTTGTAACACCCCCCTCTGGCACGTATCACAATATTGTCCGCTTTGGGCCACTCGGCACGAGGACTTCCCAGGGGGTCACCCATCCCGGTACTACTCCCACCCGAGCACGCTTAACTGCAGAGTTCTTATGGGATCTGCTGCCCGCACGGCTTTAAAACGCATTGTGATAGGGAAGGTATCCACACCCCTTATAAGGAATGCTTAGTTCCCCTTCCCAGCCAATGTGGGATCAGATCTAACCCACTTGAAAGTGGGTTAGATCTGATCCCACATCGGCTGGGAAGGGGAACTAAGCATTCCTTATAAGGGGTGTGGATACCTTCCCTATCACAACGCGTTTTAAAGCCGTGCGGGCAGCAGATCCCATAAGAACTCTGCAGTTAAGCGTGCTCGGGCGGGAGTAGGACTAGGATGGGTGACCCCCTGGGAAGTCCTCGTGCCGAGTGGCCCTAAGCGGACAATATTGTGATACGTGCCAGAGGGGGATGTTACAGGTCTGGTGTTGCCCTTTCTCCTTGAGATTGAGGATTCAAATCCCGCCGTGGATATAGGTGGATTTAAGGATAATTTAGGAGTATGTTGCCGTTTCAAAAAAAAAAAAAATGATTGAAATTACGAGTTTGATATTTGCTTTACATCTTAAATGTATTAAACAAGCTCATTTAATGAGACCTTTAATATAACTTTTTTCATTACGCTCACTTTAATATGCTTTTCACAGCAATAATCATTTAATCATTTATATTCAAGTAAGAGTTCACTTATGACAAACGGACCAATCTTTGATGAATCTTCCAATCCCAATAATTATATGGGGTCAACAACTAAACATTGTACAACATGTTACAAATAAATTCAAGATATAATTCTGAACAACCTTTGTAAAATTGTAACTTTATAGTAGGGGTGTTTATGAGACGGTTTGATTCGGTTTTTAGTTAAAACCGGTTATAACCATTATAAGTGGTTAATATATTTTGGTAGCCATTGGGCATTGGATATTAGTTAATATTAGTTTTGTTTAACGATTTTGGTTGGCTAATAGTTATGGTTAATGGTTAATATTGGTTAATCATAATGGTCGAAATTGAGATAAAAATAAAAAAATACTTTGCTATAAAAACTAAAAAACATAAAGTATATTGTTATAAAAAAGTGAACTATCCAATATTGATAACCTTATTAATAAGATAGAAGATTAGGTATCTCATTTAATTCAAAATGATTACCTTTTAAGTTTTCAATTTTAAATATAACTAGAGAATAATTCAAAATGATTACCTTTTAAGTTTTCAATTTTAAATATAACTAGAGAAGGAATCATATCAAAAGGAAATATTTGACATTACAGAAGGTCTAATTTCCAAGGCATAGAAGAATCCAACACGATGCCAAAAAAGCAGTAGCAAAATACAAGAATTAAATGAAAAGTGATACATGCAGTTAAAATGGTATTTGTTGGGTGGAAGATGGAAGAGAATGAATGTACGATTGGAATCGATGATGCGATGCTAGGTAGGACTTGTTCTTCGTCTCATAAATTTAGAATCACAACTTGGTTGCCAATGTCCTCCATGGAAAAGTTTTCACTAAATGTGATTTCATACCACATAAGTTAAAATAGTTTTCATGATTTCTATGTTTAACTTTTTTAGTACATAATTGAAACATTTTTTTAATTTTGGTCCTTATTTCAAATTTTCATATTGATTCTTAATCATAGAAATCATAAAATACGAACTGAAACTGAAAATTGTTCCATTTTGCTGCCTGATTGTCTGTCATTTAAAATGGGAACAATATGCTCTTATTTTTTTTTTTTTTTTTTTTTTGTGAGATTTATGTTGGAAAATCTGAGAAAAAGTTAAAAAAATAATAAAAATATAGGTTAAATTAGAAAATTTAAAACTAGGTTTAGTCGGATACAAGAATAGACAGAAGAAGATGCACCTCTTTATCATGTTTGGCAATCTCCTTTTCAAGAATTTTAGCTCATTAAAGATGCTCTTGAACAGTTTTCTCTTTTCATTCAAAAGCAATAAAAGTACATTGTTATTAAAAAACAATAAAAGTTCATTGCACTCAACACATAACCATATCAGGAGAGAAAACAACAAAAAAGTGTGTCTGTGATGTTTATGTTTTTTTCAAAAGTGTTTTTAATTAACTAATTAATTTATTTTCAGATTATATGGAAATTATAGCTTTCAATTTTATACAGTTCGTCTTGTTGAAAGTCAAACAGCATCAGCATGATTTCCATATATGCCCTTACTAAAGATCAAAATATATAATTTATTCGATCTAATAATGACATATGAAATTTATCATTTTTAATCAATTAAAATATCACATATATCAAATCTGATTTTTTAAAGTTTTTTTCAACATTATACAATCATTTTTTTTAAAGCAAAATCAATTAAATTGAAATTTTTGAAAAAAAATTGACCAAAATGTCCTTACCTTCAAAATCGCAAGAATTTGGTTTATCTAATGCCCTTTCTTGTTACGATGACTCTCAACACAATTGTGCCTTTTTCCTTCCCGCAATTAATTGCTGCAATTGTGAACCATCAAGTAACTTTTTTGTCTTTCTTTATGATTTAAACATGGGTACATAGCAAAAAAAAAAAAAAAAACACTCTGTTTACACCAAAATTCTAATTTGACACTGTATTTTTTTATCTCAAATTTGATATTGTGTTTTTGAATTTGTTATAATTCTGACTACTTGACTGATCAACCAGGTTACATGCTGACGTGGCCTGATGATGTGTTAGTTTTGATGACGTGGCATGCTGACATGATATGCTGACGTGTCAAAATTGAATTTTTTTTTCAAAAAAACACTAAGTTTTCACGTTTTTTTTATTTTGACACTAAGTTTAATTTTTCTTTCAATTTTGACACTATGTTTTTTTTGTTCCAAATCGAACATCATTTTTTCCAATTTTATTTAATGTTGACAATTTTCTATTTGAAAACCGTATAAATATTTTTTAAATACATTTAAACCGTAGAAATGTTTTTTTCAATTATAAATCATAGTTTTGTATAAACACAAGCTTTTTTTTGTTTACATTCAAACCATAATTTTATGTATAAATATGTATTAGTTATATTAAAACGTATTTTATATTAAATAAGCAACTTTAAAATAAGTTTGGAGGTTTGGGACGTGTAACCGATCAAAACATGGATGTCAAGTTTGCAACCCATGAAATTTTTATGCTTAGTGTGATTCTCATGATACAACTAATACATATTTATACATTATGCTTTGAATGAAAAAAAAATACATTGTATTTAAATAAAAATGTGGTTTTTAAACGAAAAATTATATTTATACAGTTTAGAATGTAATAAAAAAATATATTTATACGGTTTCAAATGGAAAATTATTAAAATTAAACAAAATTTGATAAATGATCTTCGATTTGGAACAAAAGAACATAGTGTCAAAATTGAAAGAAAAATTAAACTTAGTGTCAAAATAAAATAAAATAAAATAAAATAAAAAAGTGAAAACTTAGTGTTTTTTGTGGGAAAAAAAATTCAATTTTGATACACCAGCATATCATATATGCATGTCACGTCATAATGCCACGTCAGTATTTAACCTGGTTGACCGGTCAAGTGGTCAGAATTATAACAAATTGGAAAACACAGTGTCAAATTTGAGACAAAAAAAAACACAGTGTCAAATTAAATTTTGGTGTAAACTGAGTGTTTTTTTTTATTATTTACCCTTTAAAGATTCAATCAGTGATTATAATTGACAAATTACTTAAAAATTTTAGCATGCATGAACATTATTAGTTTTGAAATCTATAGTAGGTACATTCTTATTCTTTATGGTTAGTTTTTTTTTAATTTATTTAGATTATATTATAGGTTTTAGTGAAATTCCTTCTTAATCATTACAAAATAAGTTCTTTATTTCTTACCAGATACTCTCAAATGCTTCTTAAGAAGCTCAATCTCATCGTTTGTTTATGCTCCTGGTCTTTAGCATCCTCCTAAAACAATCCAAAATTAATCAACAGATGCAGTTGATTGTTCGAGTCGAAATAATAAAAAATTGTCCTTAAAAGCTAATTTACCCACAAAAGGTTAGTAATAGTGTGTTAATACCTGCTCTAAAGTGTGGATTAATGGATGAAGTGGTGTTTGGTTACATATATTAAAACTACTAATAAAAATCTTATAATAGTTTCCAACTTTTTTAATACTTCCATTTTAGTTTATATCTTAAATATTACTAAAAGAGAAACTTTATGACATCATCTTAAATAATCTGGACCATTGATTGTATTTCAATCTTATTTTTTCCACCGTTAGATCAAATTGCTGACATCATCTTCCCCATATGGAATGTATTTAATTCCAATAAATGTTTTCCAATCATCAATCAATAACATACATTCGTTGAAATGGAGTGTATTTAATTCCAATAAAAGTTTTCCATATTTTACATCTTGAATTTTTAGTTATGAAGATTTTAATATGATCAATTTTAAAAATATATTACTAACAAATCATTTCAATCAAGGCCTTAATATCAACCATTAATATAAATTCGTTTATATTAGTAAACCAGTAATATAAATTTTTTTTATTAGGAAATCATTAATACCGAAAAATCATATTCAAATTATCACATACATATACGATTCATCATTGAATCCGTGACTCACATTTATTTTCAATCGTTTCTTTTCTTCTACAACATCGTTAATATTGCTTATAGCTTCCATCATCATTCTCTGCTATCAACATTCGCTCTTGTGCGCTCAAAGGTCAGTACCTTCTTTCGCTTTTTATATTTTTTTCGATCATTTTTTGTTCCTATATCAAATGTATGTATTCATATATTTCGATTTTCTTTGTCACAAATTACATAAAATCAGTTAACTACTTTTCTGAAACTTTTCAAATAAACATGAAAATGTATTAGGTACCTTTAACAAAACAAAAATTAACTATCCTGGGAACTGACATTAATTACGAAAGTGTTACTTTTATATATTAGAGATGATTATGATTTTTTTTAATTTTTATGTCATAAGAATCCGGTTAATTTTGGTATGATTTTAAAATATCATTGAAATTATTATGTTTTTATATATCATATCAACCTACTTTTTTTATCTTCGTATTGTAACAATAAAATTTATTAATTTACACAACAAATATAGATATTCCAAAATAAATTTTCATCAGTAATTTCATCCATAATTTCAACAAATTTAAATTTGTATTTTCTTTATATAAATTTTTTTTAATGATTCTGATTTTTTTTCTCCAAAAGTATATCAAACATTTACGTTTTAGATAATGCTTTCCTATTATAATTATTATTTTCCAAAAGTATATCCGTTTAATGAGGAATTTTATATAATAAAGGAAGTGAATGTTAATTAAAATGAGATATATATTCCATAGTTATTACATGAGTTTATTAAAAAAAATTAATATCAAGGTGTAAATATTAAACATTTTTAAAGTGAAATTTTAGAATACATACAAACGATAATGTTGTACAATGAAATAGAAAATTGAATAGACTGAAGAAAAAAAAACACTATTAAAGCAGTCAATCTTGAAAATAACATAGTTATGAAAAATTATAAAGTAAGATTGAAATTATAAGATATTAGGAGATTTGTAAAAAGTACATTCAATAAAAGCGTTACGATTATTAGAAAAAATAAGACCGTTAAGATTAGTGAAAATACAATATATAAACTAAATTATCACAATAGTAATGAAATGTCATTATTTGATATTTCATATAATTGACAGATATATCAAATTAAATTGATATACTAAAATTATTCAAAGTTGCGCCAAAACTAATGCAAAATTTTTGCGAACACTAAATAAATAAGAACAAACATAAAAGCTAGCATTTATATTTATTATCAATTTAAAATAAACCAATCAGGATTTAGAAAAGAATCTCCATTAATGATATAGTAAAATTAAATCTATATAACATTTAACATTTTATAAATTATATTACATAACTTTATTTGAATAAATGAAATAGTTGTTAATATTTAATGCAATAGAAAAAACGGTATATTGATTGTCAATATATGTTTAAATTAGGTAACATTATTATGCAATGAACGTCTAATTAAAATGCTTATAAATATATAAATATCATAACTATATAAGACGAGGAAAATCGTTTAATTAATAAAACAAAAAATGATGTCTACAAAGAGATTTTTCAATGATTATATATATTTATCGTTTTCAATGTATTTTCTATATATCTTAAATATTACTAAAAGAGAAACTTTATGACATCATCTTAAATAATCTGGACCATTGATTGTATTTCAATCTAATTTTTTCCACCCTTAGATCAAATTACTGACATCATCTTCCCCATATGGAATGTATTTAGTTCCAATAAATGATTTCCAATCATCAATTAATAACTTACATTCGTTGAAATTGAATGTATTTAATTCCAATAAAAGCTTTCCACATTTTACATCTTGAATTTTCAGTTATGAAGATTTTAATATGATCAATTTTAAAAATATATTACTAACAAATCATTTCAATCAAGGCCTTAATATCAACCATTAATATAAATTCGTTTATATTAGTAAACCAGTAATATATAATTTTTTAATTAGGAAATCATTAATACCGAAAAATCATATTCAAATTATCACATACATATACGATTCATCATTGAATCCGCAACTCACATTTATTTTCAATCGTTTCTTTTCTTCTACAGCATCGTTAATATTGCTTATAGCTTCCATCATCATTCTCTGCTATCAACATTCGCTCTTGTGCGCTAGAAGGTCAGTACCTTCTTTCGCGTTTTATATTTTTTTCGATCATTTTTTATTCCTATATCAAATGTATGTATTCATATATTTCGATTTTCTTTTTCAAATATTACATAAAATCAGTTAACTACTTTTCTGAAACTTTTCAAATAAACATGAAAATGTATTAGGTACCTTTAACAAAACAAAAATTAACTATCCTGGGAACTAACATTAATTACGAAAATGTTACTTTTATATATTAGAGATGATTATGATTTTTTTTGTTAATTTTTATGTCATAAGAATCCGGTTAATTTTGGAATGATTTTAAAATATCATTGAAATTATTATGTTTTTATATATCATATCAACCTACTTTTTTTATCTTCGTATTGTAACAATAAAATTTATTAATTTACACAACAATTATAGATATTTCAAATTTTGTAATATTATTATACCTTAGAAAATACAACTCTTTCCAAAATAAATTTTCGTCAGTAATTTCATCCATAATTTCAGCAAATTTAAATTTGTATTTTCTTTATATAAATTTTTTTTAATGATCCTGATTTTTTTCTCCAAAAGTATATCAAACATTTACGTTTTAGATAATGCTTTCCTATTATAATTATTATTTTCCAAAAGTATATCCGTTTAATGAGGAATTTTATATAATCAAGGAAGTGAATGTTAATTAAAATGATATATATATTCCATAATTATTACATGAGTTTATTAAAAAAATTAATATCAAGGTGTAAATATTAAACATTTTTAAAGTGAAATTTTAGAATACATACAAACGATAATGTTGTACAATGAAATATAAAATTGAATAGACTGAAAAAAAAACACTATTAAAGCGGTCAATCTTGAAAATAACATAGTTATGAAAAATTATAAAGTAAGATTGAAATTATAAGATATTAGGAGATTTGTAAAAAGTACATTTAATAAAAGCGTTACGGTTATTAGAAAAAATAAGACCGTTAAGATTAGTGAAAATACAATATATAAACTAAATTATCACAATAGTAATGAAATGTTATTATTTGATATTTCATATAATTGACAGATATATCAAATTAAATTGATATACTAAAATTATTCAAAGTTGCGTCAAAACTAATGCAAAATTTTTGCGAACACTAAATAAATAAGAACAAACATAAAAGCTAGCATTTATATTTATTATCAATTTAAAATAAACCAATCATGATTTAGAAAATAATCTCCTTTGATGATATAGTAAAATTAAATCTATATAACATTTAACATTTTATAAATTATATTACATAACTTTATTTGAATAAATGAAATAGTTGTTAATATTTAATGCAATAGACAAAACGGTATATTGATTGTCAATATATGTTTAAATTAGGTAACATTATTATGCAATGAACGTCTAATTAAAATGGTTATAAATACATAAATATCATAACTATATAAGATGAGGAAAATCGTTCAACTAATAAAACAAAAAATAATGTCTACAAAGAGATCTTTCAATGATTATGTATATTTATCGTTTTCAATGTATTTTCTACATATTTCAATAATACCAATAACCATATTTTTTTTTAAAAATCATTATACAATATCTATAAACGATTATATGTTTTTTTATGCGTTTCTCGCGTTTAACGAGGGCTAGAATATAGTTTATTTTTATTCTTTAACTTTAATGGTGAATATAATATACCAACATTTGTGTAGTAAATCATTGTTTGAAGGTAACATATACTTAACATTTCCCAATTAAAAGGGTCATCAAATTCTTAGTTAATATATTAAATTAATTTTATCAGTTGACTCATTAGAGTATAATTTCATTTTTGTTTGAGTTACTACGTGTAGGTGAAAAAACAATTAATTACCGCTTAACAGACAAACATTATAAAATAAAAGCATAGATAATTAACAATTGAAAGCAATAAGGGTAAAGAGGTATACATATAACCTCCTCTAAGCTGTTGTCTCAGTTTTCTTGCTACCAACATGCTTCACAAAACACTCCATTGCCATTTCCTTTGAAATAAAAAGAAGAAATCCAAATAAAAAAGGTGTATTAGAAAATTAATTCACAGTAGGTTTTAGTATTCTTGTTGTGGAATAAATCTACTTGGACGAGATCATTTATCCTAAATAATTTGAGAAAGGTAAGTTTTTGATAACATGTTGTTGACTGTTGTTTTAGTAATGTTTTTGATAACAACTATGGATGTGGCCAAGGAAAAGGTCGTTGATCGATCTGAGAAAGATCGAGATGGTAAAGAACATGTCCAACATGTTACATGTTACATGTGTTCTGAACAATCAAAAGGGTATGAAGGAGTTTAGACGTGACCAAGGTGGAGGTCGGGTGTTCGGGAAAAATCATGATGGTTTGGGAAGACGATGATTCAGCACTGCTATGAGTAAGTGTTATGATAAACCGATTAAGGAGGTGATTGTTGGGTTAATCGGTTCATCGCCAAAGGAGTTCTAAACTAGTTTTTATATCTAGGAGCATTTTAGGTAAGTTACCTATTTAAGTTTTGTTTTGTTTTAGAGTTTGATTAGGTTTCTATTTTACTGAGTTTATTTTTCAGATTTAGAGTTTGAACAGGATACTATCTTAATTAGTATAAATAGTTGTAGTTGTTTGTTTTGTTTATTAATTTCACAAGTAAGTTTACATAATATACTTAGACTCCAAGTAATTGTTCTTTCTTCTGTTTTTACTCCTATGTTCGTTTCCTCCTTTCATCTCCTATTCTTGGATTATTTTTGTGATTAGAGAAAGCTTCAAACTCTTTCAAATCCAACAATGTTTCAACCTAAGAACACGGAAACGGCTTCTTCTGTTACGGAGGATTGGAGTAGGAGAACAATATTAGAAATGTTACTATATTAGGTAATTAAAGATTATGCTTTATTTTCTCCTTGAATATTTGTACGAAATATTAGAAATGTTCTACAAAAAGCTAACCCAATATGAATTACTACAAAAGGGTCGTTGGTGAACATTAACATGAATATATATACACAAAGTGATCAAGTATTTCTCGCAAATAGAAGAAAAATAGGAATATATTTGGTACAATTAACAAACAAATGTTATAATGAAAGGAGCGGACACGGGAAAACTTAGATTGAATACAACTGGAACACAACAAAAGACATAAATCAAAGATCAACATCACATATAGTACCTCGAGATCCATTCAAGGATTTAGAAATTTCTGCCACAACATTTACACATGAAACTGTCATGTGATAATACCTTGATTTCCATATTCCTAACTTAGATCGGATTCTACCCTTCATCTTCAAATCTACCACAACTTGATTCGTCGACTTCACCATCTCTATGTCTCGTGACATTGCCTCTGATAATTTCACATTATGTGACTCAAGATCCAATTCAGATGTCGTACGATTCCTTTTGTGTTGGTGCCATGAGGGCATAACACCACTACCAATAGTTTCGTTCTTGAACAAAAGCGTGAGTTCCATTTTGTCATAATAAACAGACATTCTTTTGCTTGGATTGAATGTCTTAAGAACAAAGTTGTAAGATGCATTCAGATGGTAGTCTTTGGATAAGTTGTAGTCGTGGATTGAGCCGTTGTTGATGAAATAAGCTGGTGTTCTTGGTTTGATGGTTAGCCAGATGATTAGAATGGTTACACCAATCATGACTATTAATGCAAGCAAGCCTGTAATAATGGTCTTAACCATCATCGAGCTTCTTGACCCTAATACAGGTTCGTGTGATGGGCCTCTAGGATTAGGCATCTTGTGTGAAAATGCAAGATTTTGACAAGATATTCAAGATAATGTTTGGTGTTTTATAGTTTAAAAAGTGTTTAAGAACCTTCTCTTTTTCTTTTAATCCTTTTGGAACAATTTGAGTGGGTATCACTTGTTGAGCTTAAGTTGAAAGTGTTTTGATACCTGATATTTAATGATCTAGATGTGACATTAAAGTATATATGTATGTCCTACACTTTCTTTTGGATAAGTCGTTTTATTAAAGTGGTAATTTTTAAATCTTAAACAATATCATATACTTGTAGCGTGTGTATTAAACATATCACAATGCCCTCTCTTTTTCCCTTAGAACACCTTTTACGTACAAACAAAAATCTAAAAAATTCTCGACCTTCGTATTACAGTGGTTATGAATTTATCAATTTTAATTCTTTAATGTGTTGCAATGTGCAAAGAGAAACAAGGATTGGAATTGAAATAGGGGTCACCTACCCTTCAATTTTATATACCTGATCCTCCAATAATTTAATAAGTTCAAAAAAAAAAGGATTAACCTTTAAACTTTATGCTAGCTTCAAGATAGAGGAAGAGATCACTCTCAAACGCTAGAATTCTTTCTTGACCTCACAGATTATTTTCTTGTTAAGATGAATTATATCCATCCTTCCAACTTATTTGTTCCGTCTCTTCCACATCAAAAAAAAAAAAAAAAAAAAAAAAAAAAAAAAAAAAAACCTTATCTTTCCTTTATTTTTTATCTTTTCCAACCCATAAAACATGCAATTATTTTTTTCAACCCATTCAATTTTTAATTTTAAAATAAATACAAAATAACTAAAATCATACAAATTAATTAACAAAAACATTAAAACATACAAAACTAATTTACATGCTAATTAAAAACATACAAACACAATTTGATATAAGTTTTACAACATGAATTACAAGTAAGCAACTAAGCATGGCATGGAAGAGAATATATATATATATAGAGAGAGAGAGAGATGTCGACTCTCAAACCCATCTTACTTCAATAATGTGGTACTCCCAACCACTAGGAACCATCACGACCGTGTTATCGCCACCTGTCTCCCCCTTCCTGCAAATCATAATAGAAACCGTTCGTTCTAATACATTTTTCAGTATTGACTATATACCAATAGCTAATCAAATGAGTAAGTATGTTTAAAAGTATTAATTATAAATAATAGCGTATTTTTAACTACTAGACGAATACCAATAGCTAATCAAATGAGTAAGTATGTTTAAAAGTATTAATTATAAATAATAGCTTATTTTTAACTACTAGATGAATATCAAAAGTTTGAGTACACATATATTCATCTAGTAGTTAAAAATAAGCTATTATTTATAATTAATACTTTTAAACATACTTACTCATTTGATTAGCTATTGGTATATAGTCAATACTGAAAAATGTATTAGAACGAACGATTTCTATTATGATTTGCAGGAAGGGGGAGACAGGTGGCGATAACACGGTCGTGATGGTTCCTAGTGGTTGGGAGTACCACATTATTGAAGTAAGATGGATTTGAGAGTCAACATCTCTCTCTCTCTCTCTCTCTCTCTCTATATATATATATATATATATATATATATATATATATATATATATGTGCTATTGAAATAATTATGTTGTTGATATTGACAATAAATTTATAATTTTATACTAAGTTAATATATAAAATTATAATTAGTTTGAATGACATAATAAGATGAATATTTATTATAACCATATCACTTAATGGCTTTATCGATTATTTGTTCGTGAATAGAATTAAATATATTTTTCATTCTATGTTCAATATTTTTATTAAATAGCTTAAAAGAAAGTTTTATTTGATTATTTTTTAAATTTCGATCATTATGATTAACTTAGAAACCATTTATTTATAATCTTTCAACTATTATACAAAATTCTTTTTGAAAGTTTTTTTTATTTGGTTTAATATTTTGATTTAAGTTTTTTATAATTAATATTTTCTAACTATTTTAGAAAATAGACTTTTAATATTTTTAATTTTCTTGATATTTGATTTATGTTTTATATTTAATACATTTAAACCATTTTTTAACTATTTTGAAAAATAATCTTCTAACACATTTTAATTGTACTTGATATTTTGATTTATTGTATTCTTAATTAACTAAGAAACTACTTATTTAGATTTTTTTTTATTAAAAAAATAGTTTTAATTTTTTTTTGTTAATTTTTACATTTTAGTTTATGTTTTTATTTACATTTAACCTTTTTTAAAACAATTCGAAGAATTAGGTTATTTATATTTTCAAATTTATTTATGATTTTAATTTAAAAGTATTACATTACATTTAAACGTTTTCTAAACTATTTAAAAACAGTCCTTGAACAATTTTAACTTTTTTGCTATATTAAGTTAAGTTTTGCACTTGATAGTATATTATATTGATAATTTAAAAGGCCGACCATTAATAAGATAATCTTTTATATTTAACAACATATTTAAATTAAAAAATCAAGTATATTAGATAGAAATTACAAAAATTACGGAAGTGTCAAATGAATACGATGCAGTTATATTTGGTCTCTTTTAAAATATACCAAGTGAATTGTCACTTGTTGCACATAATATAATAACGTAACTAAACTATTGATGAGTATATGGTATTAATAATACTATATCATTGTAAATTTGTTTAAAGCTATTCTAATTATTTTAAATATACAATAAATAGATTCAAGTCATATCGTCTCAATAACCATTACCTATGTGTTTAGTATGGAAATAAAAATAAATTTATTTTTTGATTTATTGTTATTTTTTAACTATCAATGATTAATGAATTAATATATACGTTTTCCATGTTAGTATTCCTTCAATGAAATCTATCTGTAGATTGTATGTAAATTTGGCATTTTCATTTACAATTTATATGTAACATTATATTTTAACTTTTATTATTATTAAATAACTAAAACACTATCGCATTCAAAAAAATTATTAAAAAAATTGATCACTTTCTTTTGTTAATTGTGGTATTTTTATTTAAGTTTTATAATTAACATTATATTTGAACTTTTAAACTTTTAAAAAAAATATAGTTTTTGAACATTTTTTGAAGTTTATTTGGTATTTTGATCTAATCCCATATTTAAATTAATATATTAACTGTGTTAGGCTATTAATTAGAGTATTACACGAATGGTTCCTATGGTTTACGGTAATTTGCGCGTTTGGTCCATAATTTATTTTTTTAACTCGGAAGGTTCCTATTGTTTGTTTTTATTACGTACTTGGTCCTTGTATTACCTAAAAAGACTATTTTGCCCTTAATATTTTAATTTATTTAAATAAACACACCCTCAATCTCACACCCCTCACCTTACCTTACCTTACCTACCTCAACATTTTTCTCTTTTTAAATAATAATCTTTTTAGGTAAGACAGGGACCAAACGTGTAACGAAAACAAATATTAGGGACCAAGCACGTAACAAAAACAAATAGTAGGGATCTCTCGAGTTAAAAAAATAAATTAGGGACCAAACACATAAATTACTCCAAACCATAGGGACCATTCGTATAATTTACTCTATTAATTATAAGTGATGGTTTAAAATATTGAATAAATTAAGTATATTTAATTTATGTTTTGAATTTAACACCATATCTAAATTAACAAAATAATATTATGAAAGTTGTTATGAAGATATCAATATGTCTATCCTTGGGAACCTTCACACATGTTACGGATATCACAAAAATCATCTAACATGACCAAAACAAAGTAATTAAATCAAAAGTCAACACACTCGTTAAAGAGGGAATCACGTGCAAAAAAACATTCCTAGTACGCATTTCAAACTTTGTACTCATTAAAAAACCTAATGTATCTTTGCGAATATGTATTGAATTCACTAACCTAAATGAATCAAACCCTAAAGATTGCTACCATGTTCTATAAATTAACCAAAAGTTTGATTCCTAACATAGCTTTTGATGGAAATGTTTCCTAAATGAATATAAGAGATATCATACATTCAAATAAAAAGGTAAGATGAAGAAAAAATAGCATTGATATTAACCACGGTACATTATTTTACCTAAGTATATCATTCGGTCTAAAAAGTGTCGAAGCAACCAACCAATAAGGGATGAATAGTTTATACAAAATCCCACTCCTATACCGGAACCAGTACCAAACCATACCTACTTTTAAAATATGGGACGATACTCGATACTCTAAAATCACAAAATTCGAGATTTGGTATCGTCGCTACCGGTACTAGTACCAAAAACTGATATCATTCCCGCTACCAGTAACGTTAATTTGGTACGGTACTCGGGATTGACTTTCGATCAAATTCGTTATAGGAACGGTAATGGTTCCGTCTAACACTCATCCCTACTACCAATAATTAACGATAGAGTATTCAAGGATCAAATTAGATGAAACATCATTTATGTTGATGATATAGTATTAAGAGTCAAGAAGACTTAATCCTCCTCAAGTGCGTCGAAGAAACATTCACCACCCTGTCTAATATTCAGAAGAAGCTCAACCCGACCAAATGCACATCAATCGCAAAGGAGGAAAATTTCTAGAATGATTCATGACTAAAGACGGTATATATCCAAGTCGATAGAGAAATCTCTCTACATCTACATGATGTTTAAATAGTGAATGGAAAAGGAACACTTTATGTGGATACAAAATGTAGAAGCTTCTCTCGTAGCATTAAAAGAATGATTAGAAATCCTAAAATTAGCGAGCACAAATCTGAAAGAAACCTTTTCTCTATATATGGAATAAACCCATAGAAGCCATCATCATCGTTATGGTGTTCGAAAGACAAAAGAAATAACTCCCAATCTACTTCATTAGTATATACCTACAAGAAGCAAAGCTTAATTATCCCTACTTAAAAATGTTAGCCCTGACACTAATTTATGATGTTAGAAGGCTATGACGATACTTTCATGCTCACCACATCAAAGTGCTCATAGACAAACCTATCAAGAAATTTTATTAAGACCATAGAAATCTGGGTGACTGTCAAAATGGGTAATCAAGATGGGAGAACATGAAATGATTACTTACCTAAGAATAGTCTAAAATGATAAGCCTAACCAATTTGGGTATATGGTACAAAAAACACTTTTTTTTACATAGAAATTCGATTTTGACACCGTGTTATTTTTTGTATCAATTTTGATACTGTGTTTTCTAATTTGTTACAATTCTGACCACTTGACCGGTTAACCAGGTTACATGCTGACGTGACATGATGACGTGGCATGCTGACATGATATGCTGACGTGTTAAAATTGATTTTTTTTTCACACAAAAACACTAAGTTTTTACTTTTTTCGATTTTGACACTAAGTTTAATTTTTTATTTCAATTTTGACACTGTGTTTTTTTTGTTCCAATCAAACATCATTTATCAAATTTTATTCAATTTTGTCTATTTTCCATTTGAAACTATATAAATATATTTTTTTTATTACATTTTAAACCGTATAAACATATTTTCTTCGTTTAAAAACCATATTTTTATTTAAATACAAAATGTTTTTTTCTTACATTCAAATCATTAGTTATATCATGAGAATCAAACTAACCATAAGCTTCTAATAAGATGTAAAAATTTGATGGGTTGCAAACTTGATATCTGAGTTTTGATCGACTACACACATCCAAACCTCTAAACACATTTTAAAGTTGTACATTTAATATAAAATACAATTTTTATATAACTAATACATATTTATATATAAAAATATGGTTTGAGTGTAAAAAATGTATTTATACAAAACTATGGTTTTTAAATGAAAAAAAAAACATATTTATACGGTTTAAATGTATTAAAAAATATTTATACGGTTTCAAATAGAAAATTATCAACATTGAATAAAATTGGAAAAAATGATGTTCGATTTGGAACAAAAAAACATAGTGTCAAAGTTGAAAGAAAAAATTAAACTTAGTGTCAAAATCGAAAAAAAAATGAAAACTTAGTGTTTTTTGTGAGAAAAAAAATTCAGTTTTGACATGTCATCATATAATGTCAACATGCCACGTCATCAAACTGACAAGTCATCATGTCACGTCAGCGTGTAACCTGGTTAACCGGTCAAGTGGTTAGAATTGTAAGAAATTGGAAAACACGTTGTCAAAATTGACAAAAAAAAAAAAAAAACGATTTTAAAATCGAATTTCTGTGTAAAAATAATATTTTTTGTACCATTTACCCAACTAATTTCATAGAGAAAATCTCATGAGAAGAAAGGAGGATTGCACCATATGACAACCCATCCATAACAAAACCTTAGAAAATAATGCGCCGAAAATAAAGATATATAAACCTTGCACATGTATGGAGCATCCAAAAAAGATTGGATTATGGGTTGGCCTCGTCCTTAAAACTCCGGAAAGAACAAAAAATACATATGGCGACAAATTTTATTTTTTTGCATCAACCAATGAGGCTCAGTAAGAGGCGTTACTAGCATTGTTGGACCTATAAATAGAAATAGGTGCACAATATTTAACAACATTCGAGGACCTTATGTAGGCCGACTACCATGTTTTGGGAATCTATAAAGCTAAGAAACCTTGAATGTAATAAGACCTAATTTTTTGAACCACCAAATCTAATCTTATCCTAAACTAACGCGTAATATTATTAGATTCAGAATCAGATTTGAACCATCAACCTCAAAGAATAAGAACAACGTCTGATACCGTTGGACTAAAAGTTCTTTGGTTAATAATACTTAAATGTAGGAAAGCATCTCAGAGAGGGATTTAAGATATTTATGATACAACAAATCCTTTTAACCGAAACTAAAATTTTTGTCTACCTTATCACTCTTTCATTCGAACATTTGATATAAGAACTCTTAGTCGAAATGCTAAAAAGGTGAAGCATAGATGAGGTAAAAGTCAATGACACCAGGTAGGGTTCAATCTGGATGACACCATACTATAATTACATCTAACAAGTTATACTACTAGAGCATGGTTAAGCTTCAAGGAAAATAAGGATGAAAGCTCCACAATTTGTCATCTATAGAGTTCTTCTTAATACTTACGTATCAAGGTTGTAAAAATCATTCGACGGTAGCTCGATGGTCGACTGGGGTTAAGGGATTAATCCGTCTTAGCGATGATTAATCAGATTAATTCGTGACCATAGATTATTAATAAAATATTGAAATTAATCAAAGATTAATATACCTTAAGAAAAACAAGTACTTCAAAATTAGAAAATAAGAAAATTTGAAATTTGAAATTTTGAAAATACAAAAATATGAAATTTTTGGTATAATATTTGAAATTTTGAAAATTTGAAAATTTTAGAGTAAAAAAAAGTTGATTTTTTGAATTTTTTGACCTTTATTTGACATTTTTTTTTATTTTTTTTTACTTTTGTTGACTGATTAATCTCGCCAATACCGATTAATCCCTAACTTCCGTTAAGCATCCCTAATCCTAGTTGGTTGAAGAACGTCAAACGGTTAATCCTGATTTCTGCAACATTGATGCATAGTAAAAAAACAATCTCAAATATGAAACAACAAAACAAGAAAAACATAAAGGCAACATGATATTACCTCCTTCTTTATGAAAAATCATGGCACATCACCTCAAATCCTCTATAAGGATCTCATACCAACAACATTAAGAAGGTTATTTGGTATGTCCTCTATAAAGACTTGATAATAAGCTATCTAGTTTACAACCACTTGTTCAGATGGAGATAACACTAGAGCAAGATTAGGTTCTACATCTCACTGAAGCATTATGGTAATCGGTAGATCACCAAAACAAACCTAAAAGAATATAAGTAGAAAAAAAACACTCCATGTAACATCCCAAAAATGCAGATTAAATCTTGTTTTTTAAATCCATTCAATTCATAAGAAACTGATATAAAAATAGTCAAAACAATATAATTGTATAATGTTATCAGAGTACAAATTCCAAAAATTACTAAGTGCGGAAAAACATAAAGTGATGCGGTACGATCAAGTCAGACACTTCCCCTTCGAACTAGAAGTACCTGAACCATAAAATGGAAAATGTAAGCACAAAGCTTAGTGAGTTCCCCCAAAATACTACATACTAAACAAAATACTGCCAAGCATATTTAGGTGTTGGCCTACCCCTTCGGTCTGTTTCACATGGATACTGCTAAGCATATCTAGGAGCTTGCCTACCCCTTCGGTCTATTTCAACTAGATACTATCAAGCATATCTGGGTGCTTGCAATACCTTTCGGTCTATTTCAACCGGATATCGAGTCTATTTCACCCGCTACAATAATATCATAACAGAAATCATAGAGTCATCAGGCAAATACAAGCATGAATGACAATTGTCACAAAGACAATCATCACACTACAATCATAAACTAGTTGGTCGGCCTTGGTGCCTTCGACCCACAAATACTACGAAGGAAGACTCACCCCAGACTGTAGGTATCAAATCGCACTCAATGGATGACTCGCGAACTCTTCTCCCTATCGCATATACATAAAACTCTAATTAGAAATTAGGTTTCATTCTAACATGAAAGTCCAAAACCCTAACTCTTGACTTATGGCAAAAAGACTCCTTTACCTTTGCCTTATTAGGCCTCATTTCCTTTCAAGGCCCAAATCCATAAAAGAAAAACCCAAAAAGGCATCCAAGCCAACTATAGGGACTCTAAGGCCCAATATGGCCCAAGAACACCTAACTTGGCCTAAGGCCTAAAATGATGTGCTACCATCAGGTGAGTCTGAGGCCCAACTTACTCAAGTCTAAAGCCCAACACCAACCGAGCCCAAGAATCGATTTGTTAGGGTTGATAAATTGAGCAGTAGAACCTGTTGTGATACCATAAAGAATTTTATTCTTTATTAAATATTTGATCGCAAATTACAAAATTACTGGGAAGGAATTTTATACAAAACAATATAATAGGAAAGCTAATAATTAAAAGTAAAAGGGCCCTACAAATCAGGAACTATATATGGGGAATATACATAGGTAAATAAGGACAAAATATAGAATTCCAATAGTAAGAGACTCCTCTAATGGATTCCTAAGAGTGCCCGATATGGGCCTCAATGAGAAGAGACGAGACTTATGTGACAAGGCGCAACGCCGTATTAACAGGGGGGAACACCGCCCCCTACTCGTTGCATCTCGTCATTCAAATCTTGTGGCCATTGAAACGAATTAAAACAGGAAAAAAGTTAATGTTGTTAGCTTATGACCGTTTGCAACGATCAGTATTCAAACAAAAAAAAAATACCTTTTTACCTATAAATACTACTTTTTAACAATTTTTTTTAAACCTTTCTCTCATTCTCTCTATATCTTGTACACATATTTTCTTAAAATTTTATAAAATGGAGTGAAACCCAAACACCCCCCCCCCCCCCCTCCATCATCAAACCCAAACACAACCTCGCCTCTCGGATTTACAGGTTATAAAAATTATTTCAACATTTTATCGTCTCAAAGCTCACCACAAATCTCATACCAAGGCGCAACTTTCAATCCCGCTTCACCGCCACTATAGTTTCCCAACTCACCTTACCTTCAACAAAATCAATTTGGTCAAAACCCAAATTTACAACAAAATATTTTCCCTTCTTTTGCTTCGATGCAACAAACAACCAACCAACCATCGCCTACTACACAACAATCAGTTGAAGTGGAAGCGGGAGGTAGTAGGAGAGGGAAAGGGAAAAGATAATCGAAAGGGAAATCGATAGCGGTAGAAACAGAAAATGCAGACTTTCCACAATGATGGACACCGGAAGAGGAATACGCTTTGACGGAGGCTTGGTGTGCTACTTCAAAAGACGAACTTCACGGAAATGGAATGAAAAAGGAGTTTATTGGGGGCGGTGCTCGACAAGTTTCACGCTATTTTAAAGAAAAATTTGTATCACAACAATGACATGTTGAGCAGCAAATGGGGTCAAATAACTAAGCGATGCAGCAAATTCAACGGTATTTACAACCGGCTTGAGGCGCAACAACAAAACGGAACCAACGACTTCGATTTGTTCAAATCTGCTAAGGAATAATATCGGATTGAAATGGGTCATGCTTTCGACTTTGAAAAATCATGAGAATTGTTGCGAGCGAATCCAAAGTGGAATAAAACGCCTACATCGTCGGGGGTTCAATCTAAAAGGTCTCGCAATTTTAGCTCGGTCGACATGTCGGACGCACGGATTAACATCGACCTAAATGTCGACGACGATGAGATCCCGGATGATATCAAGAGACATCCTCACCACGAAGACCGCCCGGATACGATAAAGTGAGGCGCGCTGCAAGACATGCGGAGGAGGTGGAGACGAGAGCAAAAGAGGCGGAAATGAGAGCGAAATTTGACGAGAACAATTTATTAATAAAAGAAAAAAATGAGTTGAAACGTCGTCATTTGGAGTTCCTGGAAAGGCAGGCACGGGAGAATCGGGAGCAAAAAGAAAGAGAACTAATGACACATCAGTTGTCAATTCTTCGAACGAGCGAGGAGGGTTGCCGCCTGCTGATCTACCGGTGCTACAAGCGATGAAGGAAAATTTTTTGAAGAAATATGTGGGTTAATTAGAATTGTTATGTGGTTTTAGTAGTAATTTGAATGATATTTTAGTTATAATATTAGGTTTAAAATTATGTTTTTTTTAATTGTAAACGTAATTTCAGATTTTAAATATTATGTCTTTTTTTTAATTTTATGTTTTATAAAAAAAATATATTCATGTTAGTGTTAAAAAAAATGCAAAAACGAAAAAAAAAAAAAGTAAAAAAAAAAACAAAACAAAAAAGTAAAAAAAAAAAAAAAAAAAAAACCAATTTCGAAAAAAAAATCAAAAATAAAATATATTTATTTTCAAAAAGTTGATGTTGCATCTTGCTGCCCATTTTCTCATTTGGTGTTATAACACTACTTGCTTATGTAGCATATGAGATGACAAAACTTGGTTTTATACCTTGTTGCCCACATCCAACGTTCTAAATCACAAAGAATAATCACCGGTTGCACCAACTGCAAAATCGAAGATTTTCTATTACTTCCATGTAGTTCCGTTTTCCTAGCTCCTTACTAGTGTTTATAAAAAATTTCCATTAAGAAATTAATAGTTTTCCTAATTTAATATATAAAGAAATAATATATGCGGAAACATGCTTCAGCCTTCAAGCCATGAGTGTGATAACTCATATGAAGCCTTTAGCCGTTTGGAGCTTAAAGCAACATGAAAGGTTGAGTGTGACTGTTCCAAAAGATATAGACTATTTTTAGTCTTTTACCAAGCAACCACATCCTTTGATTGACGATTTTGAATTACAAAATATGGTTTACAAAATGAAATAGCGATAGGAAAGTTAGATTTCAATTTACTGATACAGAGTAAATTTCTTGGAATTTGATATACGACTAAAGCATCCAATAATTGGATATTTTAGCTTAAATGGATAGTATCAATATGTGAAATAGGAAGAAGATTACTATTTACTATTAGCAACCATGACATTCTCATTTCCAGAATATGGAGTGGTCGAGTCCAAAGTAGAGGCAGACGAAGTCATATGTGCTGATGTGATGTGTTTTATTCTGATAGAATAAGATGTGTGCAGGAATCAATTCACTTGCTTCTATGAATCCCACACAAACAAAGCAAACCAGAACATGGAAAGCATAGCAGGACTCTAATAGGAATCAATTCACTTGACTTCTTTATGAAATAGAACTTAGTTGTGCGGAAAAGATTAACAGATGAATAGAGGAGGAACGAAACAAAGGAGGAAAATTAAAATTGAAAAGTTTTTCCCACAATACCCTTGGGACTAAAACTTTCTCAGTTTCTGGATTATCCCACACTTGAGTCTATGAAACATGTAGATTACTCGGCATTAGTAGAGTAATCGACAAAGAAAGCATCAGGTAGGTGGGCCATATTATTGGTTGTGGGAGAGAAACGATTGTAATGTTGCAAGAAGAATAGACAAGGAAATGTAAATAGAAAAGATTGATATATCAAGTAATTGATGATTATGATTGATTTTCTCTTAGATTTGTCTTAAATATTAGAAAGGTTTTACAAAAAAACTAAACTTATATGAATTGCTACAGAAGGGTCGTTGTGAACATTAACATGAATATCAATTGAAATTTGAATATGAAAACTAACAAGTGAAAGACATATAACGGCTAGCATTTTGTATTATTATCAAGGAGAAGTACAAATACAATGAAAGAGAAAGACATAATATATAGAGTAACTAATTAGGGTTTCCTAGCTAAAAGACCAAATCATAAAACACAATATAAGATAAAGCCCAAAATCTTATTAGGCTAACATCCCCCCTCAAACTCATAATGCAACAACAATAAGTATTGAGAGTTTTTCAGACAGAAAATGGAATTGATGAGTAGTCAACGGCTTCGTAAGAATATCAACAATCTGTAAAGAGGAAGGAACATAAGGAAGGGAGATAGTGAACTTATGGAGATGATGACGTGTGAAATGATAGTCAATCTAAATGTGATTTGTGCGCTCATGAAACACTGAATTATTGGCAATCATTATCGCACTCTCGTTGTCACAATATAAAGGAGTAGGCTAAGAGATGTGAACGCCCATATTTGCAAGAAGTCATCTCAACCAAACAATCTCACAAGTAACATCCCAAAAATACATATAAAATTTTGTTTTCAAATCCATTCAATTCATAATAAACTGATATCAAAATAGTCAAAATAGTTTAATTGTATCGTGTTATTAGAGTACAAATTCCCAAAATTACTAAATGTGGAAAAACATAGAGTGATGCGGTACGATCAAGCCGGATACTTCCCCTTCGAACTGGAAGTACCTAGAATATAAACTGAAAAATGTAAGCACAAAGCTTAGTGAGTTCCCCAAAATACCACATACTAAACAAACATATTACCAAGCATGTATGGGTGTTGGTCTACCCCTTCGATCTATTTCAATCGGATACTTGTCTACCCCTTCGGTCTATTTCAACTAGATACTATCAATAATATCTGGGTTCTTGCAATCCCCTTCGGCCTATTTCAACCGGATACCGAGTCTATTTCACCTGCTACAACTACCACATAATATCATAATAGAAATCACAGAGTCATATGGCAAATACAAGCATGAATGACAATTGTCACAAAGACAATCATCACACTACAATCATAAACTAGTGGGTCGGCCTTGGCACTTTCGACCCACATATACTACGAAGGAAGACTCACCCCAGACTGTAGGTATCAAATCGCACTCAATGGATGACTCACTAACTCTTCTCCCTATCGCACATACAAAAAACTCTAATTAGAAATTAGGTTACATTCTAACATGAAAGTCCAAAACCCTAACTCTTGAGTTATGGCAAAAAGGCTTGTTTACCTTTGCCTTATTAGGCCTCATTTCCTTGCAAGGCCCAAATCCATAAAAGAAAAACCCAAAAAGGCATCCAAGCCCACTATACGGCCTCTAAGGTCCAATATGGCCCAAGAACACCTAACTTGGCCTAAGGCTCAAAAATGACCTGCTACCATCAGGTGAGTCTGAGGCCCAACTTACTCAAGTCCAAAGTCCAACACCAGTCGAGCCCAAAAATATTCTAGGCCCACTTATTGCATATGCGCGGTGTACTTGGCTTGTACGTCCAACGTACACTGGTGTTGACTAGGAGTCGGGGCGCTAACCAAATATGTGTAACGTACACTGGAGTACGCATGGTGTACTGGTCTGCCAACCCAAACTCACCTCCATGTCTTAATTCATTAAGACCTAATGGCCAAAACTTAGATCCAGACCCTTAATAATGTCTTAATCCATAAAGTTGCAAACTTTATGCTTTTGCTTGCAAGGATGGGACTCAAATCATAAATCAAGTCCATATACACACTTGGATGGTTCCTAAAACTTGCATGGTTGAGGCTTAACCATCAAGATCCGATTTTTATGATTCAAAACACTTCCAAGAGTCCAAAAGGACAACTTATATGGTCTGAAGTTGCTCATACTCCAAGAATCCAAACTATGAGATCAAAAGATACCATTAAGCTTGCAATGATCAATGTGTAAACTTCATACCTTCAATGGGTAAGAAATAGTGGCAAACTTCTGGATCTATAAGCTCTTCCCACATCCTTGCTTCTTCCCAAGCTTCTTTCTCCTTCAAACTCACAAAAGAACACCACAATCACTCAAGAAAGCTCACAAATGTACTCAAGGTGGCTTAGGGTTCGAGATTTGCACTACAAGGGCAATGGAGGCTCAAAAGGTAAAGGACTTGTGGGACTTAAGGTCCTTAAATATGGTGCAAATCCTAAAAATTAGGGTTTTCCCATGGCTTGGTTACGTCCAGCGTATACATGGGTACGCCCATCGTACGCTGAGGATCCCCCGATGGTGCACATGCAGCGAGTACGCCATGCCTACATAATGTATGCCCAACGTACTCACCATCCATCCACCACCTTAACTTGAATAAAAAATAGTCTAAGTTAGAAGCCTCGTACCTGGTGACTCAGGTGCTACACTCCACCTATAGGACACCGCCTAACAGCATATAAACTCATATGCCACCATTCGCTAGATAGCATTTAGCTGCAACCAACAAAAGTGAATGTTGTAAAACCTAACATTTCTTCATATAAATGATGATAAAGGCAATCAGAGTCCCACTTCTAGAGCTTTCACATACACACTCACATTGCAAGATGGTTCCATGGTGATATCATCATACATTCTAGGTAGCTCAACCCTACCATCTTCAAAAAAAAAAAAAAAAAAAAAACATAATAATGGAAATTTCCACAGAGCTTCTTAACATGGATCATGGAAGCAACGTTCGAACTATATTTATAGTTGGCCATGATTAAACTGTCAAAAACACAAAAACAAAGGAAGATGAAACATTTGTAAGGTAAATAAGAAAGCATGGGGAAAAAGACAATTATAAAGGGAAAGTATATGAAAATCTCTTCTTAATAATTTCTAAGAGGCAGCGATAAGCTCCTTTATGATAAATGACACACTCTCTTGGAACGGGTGACATAACGATGACAAGACATAAAGCAATATGTTAGAGAAAAGTAATAATCGCTACCTTGATAGAATGAGTCTGGTACTTGCATCTATGAAATAACTTTTTATCCGCACTGGAATGGGGACTTAGTAGTGTACCATCCTGACAAGCTCTCACCTCAACATCGACAATCTACTTGTAACCCAGGTCGAACAACTACATAACATAGTTAATCCCAAAACTCGACAATGATGTCAAAACATCCCACCATATACATGATGCCCACAACTCATCTAGCAGATCGTGCAGCTCCTACAACTCCATCCTAGTCATATATTTGAAAAATAGATTGTACTATGTACGAACAACCATAATAGATTGTACTATGTTGGCGAGAGAGGTCGTCTCTCGCCAACACTATAAACGCCTCATATGTGATAGGTATTAGGCTATGAGAAGTGGTCACACTCAACCCACTCAAAAAGTGCTGCCAACTCAGCTCCACTACAAGCTCACTATCAAATCACTAACATTTGGAAATGGTGGCCACTCTACTTTATTTATCTTTTAATTTTTTTAATTTGGAAAAAGTAATTTTTTTATTTTTATTTTGTCCAACTCCAATCAAAGAAAAACTCAAAAGCTTCAACCAATCATTTTGTGTGTCTGCGTTCATTTCCTCTGCCACTCAACCTCATTCCACAACCAACCCACCAACCTTTGGGGTGGTGTTCACTAGTGGGTTAGTGTGCCACATAGGAACCCACATGTGGCTTGCCCCCTCCATCCACTTAGCCTTAATAATACACGACATACTACACAATTATATATATATATATATATATATATATATATATATATATATATATATATATATATATATATATATATATACTTAGGTTATTCTATTATAACTAATTATTATGCGGATATCATATGTTATTAGAATTACTAAGAGAATAAGTTGTTTAACAATGTGAATACGTTCAACCTTATAAAAGTATCGTCATTTTCATGCATTCTCGCAAATTATTATATCTTTTTGTTCTCACATATCGTTTTTCATTTATTTTCATTCTGACAGAATACGACCCAAATAAACATTTTGACAGAAATGAAAATAATAATAATAATAAGTGTATAATAACCTTATAGCCGATTTAATTAGTAAGAATGTGTATTAATGACAATAATTATTTAAGATTGAACGTATTTATATTATCAAACAACATATTTTCTTTATCATTCTCATAGCATACGATATCCGCATAATAATTAGTTAGAATATTTGAACGTAGATCTCTCTCTCTCTCTCTCTCTCTCTCTCTTTATATATATATATATATATATATATATATATATATATATATATATATATATATATATATATATATATATATATATATATATATATATATATATATATATATATATATATATATATATATATATATATATATCGAGTATGTAGGTTTAACTTCAACATTAGAGCGTAATCCCATGACACTCTCGGATTACTATCGACCCCAACATCTCTTTGCGACCAACATGTCTTGGATCCACTAGCTCAATCAAGAAGTCCCTGAAATATCAACCCTTCCATCCTTATACCTCTCCTTCAATGATAAGCTTTTGAATAACATATAGGAGAGCCAAACATCCGAGTCATTAAACTTTTGGTTAACTATTTGGAAGCATATTTGCAATTTTAAGGTAGAACCTATCAAAGGTATTATGTCTAAGATGATACCTTCAAGTTACTATATCGTGTTTCGGTAGAATAATTGGGTCCTAGTTACAATTAATTGTTTTGCATGAAGGGTCTTATTAACAACAACTTATTATTGCCCATGTTAGAGATACACAAAACACCGGTTTATGATCTAAAACCGATTTGATCCAGTTTAATAAGAACTTGTATGGTTGAATCTAGTGAAGTTTGAAGTCGAACGACAAATTTTTACTGGTTTGAGGATTTATGTCGTTTTACTTGTAAAATCGGTGTGGGTGGAACCGATTTCAAAACATTAAAAAAAAACAATTATCATATAGTAAAATATGTTGTTTTCATCCATTATTTTTTCAATATGTTAATAATAAAATGTTTTACGGAGTTCCACACTTGTATTATCCTGTATGTCCGAAAAACGTTTTTCTTAAAATTGAAAGTTGAAAATTGTTGTTTTGTTAATAAAGAGTTTATTGGTTCATTTATGATAATAATGAAAAATATATTAAATCCTGATACTAAAAGTAAATTCGGCCAATACAAAAAACCAGCTAAAAGAAAATTTTTCTTTCTTTCTTCCAAGAAACACACATGACGTTTTGCCGACTTTAGATAATATTTAATGGGACTGTTCTTTCTGAAAGATTTAAAAAAATAAATAAATAAAACCTTTGTAAGAATATATTATGTCCAAAGTGGAGTTGATGTGAATAAGATGTCTACTTTTAGATCTGAATGTTTGGAGTTTTAAATTTAAAAAAAAAAAAAAAAAAAAAAAAAAAATGAAACTTGAAAATTAGGGAATTGAGTTGTTTAATTGGAGCTGGCCAATGATTGGGCTAACTGGCTTAAATGTTGAACTTGTCGGGCTTGACTGTGCGGGCCTAATGCTGAATTTTGTCCAAGTTCAGTTTGTTATTTAAATATTCACGATCAAGTGGTTCCTTAATTCCCAATATTAATATGTTTTAAATATGGGTTAATGCACATTTATTCACATAACAATGACGATATAAGGGTAACTAGCATTATAAACTGAAAGCTAGACTCTAGCAACATGCATAGAGAATACATAATAGTCGTAAAATTAAAGAAACTTGCATCAAATATAAGTTTAAAATAACATTCCTGCTCCAATGGAATTTTCGTAAAGTTTTGGGTCACATCCGATGGTACAAGTTGCTTTGGTTGTTGTACCCTTATAAATAAAGAGATGGAGAAATATGATTTCAGGAAATCATGTCAAAATAAAAAAAAAAAAAACACGAGTTTCAGCCATCATCGGCTTCGATTTATGTATTTCTACATTTTATTTCGATTTTTCTTAACAATTATAATCAAATTACAAGCCAACTCCAACTACAAAACACTAAAAACATGATTTTTCAACATAAAAATACAACTGTTACGACCGCAAACTAAAAGTTTACACTAAAAAATAAAAAATACATGTATTATGTTTTCATTATAATTTATCAATGACTCAATAATTATAATATTTTTAGATTAGTAACTATAATAACAATATTATCTTTTTAAATCGTTAATATTTCTAACAAAAATTACGATTGTTACATTTTTGTATTGTATTGTATTGTTATTGTTTAAATTATTAGTTATTTTAAAACATCTCCAATGGTTTTCTCAAAATTATAGTATTTAAGGTAATTTAATTGAAAAATGATGGCAAGTGGCAGAGAGTGGAGAGCAAATTGAATAAAAACAAAGACTTTTAATGTCGAACTCAAATGGAAGAGTGTTTGGTTTTTGTTTTGTGGTAGGTTTTTCGTATACACATCACGTTCATGACATGATGTTGATGTGGCCAAAAAGACACATCATGCACACTCTCCATGGTCGGCATGGAAGCTTCTTCGCATGTTGTAAGTGCCTAAGGGCACGCCGCACGCCTTCGAACGCAGATTTTACTCGGTCACAAAGGTTTCAACGGTTGTTTATAAAAAAATTCCAACTTTTTTAAAACATTACCTATAAATAAAGATCAACTCTACACATTGTCTACATAGCAATCACTCTATTATTCTTACACAAATATTATGAGATTTTAAATATCCTTCTTCTATTTTTTGTTTCTAATTTTTTTTTATATCTATTTAACATGGTAACAAGTGTATAAATTTAACATCTCATTTAAATTTAAATTAAATTAAATGATATTTGTAACCATCTAAAATAGGTAGGAAAATATTAGACACAAAAAGTAGAAGAATATTTAATTTTTCAAATATCATACAAAACAATTAGAAATAATAACGTAACATATGTTTGTATCATATTGAATAATTAAAAGATAATCGGGGACTTATGACAATGTGGAGTGTTGAGTATTTTTAAGTAAAATCATAAGAAAGTGGTATTTTTGGTGTGGTCCGTATAGATATGATAATAAAGAATTTATGATATATTTTCTTGAAAATGGGTCGAATAAAATCATCAACAACAAATAAATTTTTTACTTGAATTTTTTTTATGAAAAACTCAGAATACAAAACCCGTCGTATCTTTTGCAATGGAAAAGCTTTCATTTTGCTTTTAATAAATAGTTTTTAATGTTATATACTTTTAATTGGTGAAAAATCTAGTGGTCTGGTAAAAGAAATCAACAAGCTTTGTTAATTAACAAACTTAGTAAAAAATATTTAAGATTATGTTTGGCGTACTAACTGATAAGCTACCTGTTAGCTGAAAAACTGGTTGATAGTTGAAAAACTAGTTGTTAAATAAAAAGCTATCTGATACCTAAAAAGCTAGCTGATAAAAAAAATAACGTTTGGTAAAACTAGCTGAAATATATAAAATTACATAAAAGGATATGTGAGAGTATGTGTTTCTATAATTAATTAAGGGGTGTATTTGGAAATTTTTAAAAAAAGCTCCTAAAAAGCTAGTCTAAGTAGCTTTTCAAAAAACTAATTTATAATTACTTTTTGGCTTACCAAACACGACAACATAAAAAAACTCGAAAAATAAGCTAGTTTATCAGCTAGCTGTAGCGCATCAAACACAACCTAAATTAAAAAAGCTTTCATTATAGATTTTTTTATTATTTTGAAGTTTATTTGTTTGAAAAAACTTATTCTGTGAATGCTTTATATTGTATTCTTTTATCAAACGCATCAAATAAAAAAATAAAAAATAAAAAATAAAAAAACTAATAAAATAAATCAAATAGTATAGTATCATAATATTTTTCATTTAAAATTATATTATTATTTTATATATCTTATGTTATAGGAAAAAAATAAAAGAAAATTAACTTATTAAGGTAATTAATTTTATGATTTGTTAACATTTGGATAATTTTTTTTATATATCTAGATAATAAACTTTTTGGAAGTGTTTATATATGATCATTATGACCGACTGTAACATGTTATATCCAGTCATAATGGTTATATGTGAATGTGAACACTTCCAACAATTTTGTTATTAGATTTGTACAAAAAAAAAACTACCCAGATGTGATTAAACCGAAAAGTTAATTAGCATGATAAGTTAATTTCTTTTCTTTTTTTATTTTACCTTATATTTTTAATTTGGTATAAAATTAAACCTAAATGATAAATATTTTTAAAACCACACCATTTTGGTAAATATCTTTATAGGAAAATACTACTTTGGTAAAAAAAAAAAAAAAATTAAAAAATTAAAAAATTAAAAAAAAAAAAAAAAAAAAAAAAAAAAAAAAAAAAAAACCTTTATATTTGACATGAAAAAAAACACATCGTCGTTTTATAAAATTTTATTGTTTAAGATATCAAATATAAAATTTTAAATTTACTAGAGACTAAAAATATCGGAAATGGAGACCAATAATATTAAAAAAAACACACACACATTGTTTGATAAGTTAAAACTTAGAATGTTGTTAATAGAGTTTCAGGTTTTCATTGCATTTCAAGTTATGGTTTTCAATTGATTTGGTTCTTCGATTCTTCTTTCTGGTATCAATTTTCTTTTCCAGCAAGGATTGTGATGCATTGGGTTGTGGTCGTGAAAAATTCGATGAAGAGACAGTAGGTTGTGACATTAGTTAGCCGGATTTGAAGGACCGAAAAAAAAAGGGATGGTGAAGACGTCGATGTCACTAAAGACGACAATAAAATAAAAGTTGAGGAGGATGAGATATGAGATGGTGACTGGTGGAACCCAGATTAAATTTCTTAAATGTGGTTTTAAGTTTAGGGTTAGGAGCTACAAATATGTAGAGTCTATTAATATTTTTAAATATATAAAAAAAGAAATACATGAATAAGAAAATTAATTAAAAATAAATTAATAATGGCACAATAGTCTTTTTAGGTAAAACAGAGACTAAACGCTAAACAAAAATAAGCAGTAGGGACAATTCGAGTTAAACAAATAAGTTAGGGACCAAACGTACAAAGTACACCTAACCATAGGTACCATTCATGTAATTTACTCTCACATTTTTTTATTTTGTTCACGTATGGGTAACTATTTTTTTCGTATACATCTAGGTAACAAACTTTTTGGAAGTATTTACATATGACCATTATAATCGGCTTGGAAAGTGGTAAATAAAGATAATAAGATATAATTATTTTTTGGGAAATTGATTTATTAAAGTAATTAAATTTTCGGTTTGTTCACATCTAGATAACTATTTTTTTTACATATCTAGGTAACAAACTTTTTGGAAGAATTTACATATGACCATTATGATCGGCTGTAGCCTACTACAGCCGATCATAATGGTCATATGTAAATACTTCCAAAAAGTTCGTTGCCCAGATATGTAAAAAAAAATAGTTATCTAGATGTGAACAAACCGAAAATTTAATTACTTTAATAAATCAATTTCCTAAAAAATAATTATATCTTATTATCTTTATTTACCACTTTCCAAGATTTAATCAAAAATCATGGGGCGAACTATATATAATTTTGTTTTCAACTTCTAACTGCTAAATGAAAAAATGAGAAAAATTCTCTAAACCTAGTCTAGAATAGTCCAAGCGTTGAAAATACTGAAACAGAGTTTCAGAATCGTCAGGTGACAAGTAGTGCGGAAAATAAAGAGTTGTGAGTCAATCAAATTAATAGAAAAACGTTTTTTTTTTACTTAAGATCAATGATTCAAATGTGTCTCATATTCATGAAGATTCAATTATAAGTGTTTGAATGTAAAACACACTAAAATTCTCAAATGGCTCTCTTAAGACTAGTGTAAGCAGCAATTTGTGCAAAATGAGTAGGAATGATCAGAAAATAGCAACTTTATAATGAATATCAAGGGGCCTATTTATAGGCTTTGGAAAAGCCCATGACATGGCTTGACCAATCAGGTGCTAACACGTCATCATGACTTAGTCATCAGTTGACACATTTGCCCTACTTAACGGAAAATGGATGGAATATTCTAATTTCGTTAGGATTCCATCCAAGTTATGAGTCTTCATAATTCTTGAGCCTTCTTGATCATCATTGAATATGTGATGAGCGTCATGTTGCTCAGTTGTCTTCTTAGATGTCATCAACTTCCAGAAGTGTTGTTGACCAAGTTGAGTTGTTTCTTAAGTGTTGGACTGTATCTTGAACTTGAAGATGTACCACCACATGTTCATGATGTACCATGGACGAAATTCATGTTCCTTTGAGCATGTAGACGAGCCATCATTGTACGTGATGTGCCATGTGCAATCTTGTTGAGCCATTAATGTGATCATATTGATCCATTGACTTGAGTTGAGCCACCAAGTATTCCTGTTGAGCCATCAACTCTTATTGAGCCATAGAGTTATGGATGAGCCAACAATGTTTCTGATTATCCATCAATATTCCAGATGATCAATCCATGTCTTGATTCTCCACATAAGATCTAGATGTGTCATCGGAGATCATGATGATCCAACTAGCTTTCAGCAAGTGCTCCATGTCAACAGCAAGTGCTCCATGTGTACAACAAGTGCTCTATGTTCATTTCAAGTGTTCCAACATTTGAGTCTTCAAACACTTGTCGAATTTTCAAGATCTTTTCATCCTAAAACATTATGATAATGTTTATTAGAATATGTAAATCAATACTCAACTTATTTCAAGTGACAATCACATCAAAATATTTCCAACACTAAAAGGTGAAGATATGTTGAGAAAATATGACTATGTTTCAAGTTTATGAGCATCATGTGGTCTCTTATTAAAGGTACAAAATTACTATTTTCGTATTTTTTTCTTTCAATTTTTGCATAATACTCTTTGATAAAATGACACAAAATCACCAAGATCTACCCCTGAAAATGGCAAGTATTTATGTGTTTACTTCAAAAAAATTCGTTGTTTGCTAAAACCCCACGTAAAATAACCATGATTTATGTGAACTTGAAATTTCTGTAGATGTCATCCATGAAACTATCAGAGAATATATGCGAAAATTGAGTTTTTCTCAAACGCATCACAAGTAGGATATGTGAAAATCTCAGATTTGGAAATGATCTTGAGATTTTTGTAAGTAAGGTTCGATAAATGTATGTCTTCTAAGTGTTTTTGAGATTTTCGCAATTAAAGTTTGAAAATATACATTATCTTAACGTTTTGAAGATTTTTGCATTTAAGTGTTACGAAAATGTATATTTTCTCATACCTTACTAGTGAAAACCACTAAAACATTAACTTTTCGAGATAAGGTGATGGTTTAGGATTTCACAAACAAGGGCTACAAATACATTTCTCATACCTCAACTGTGAAACCTCAAGAACATAGATTTCAAGAGATAAGGTATTCTAAAATGTATTTTTCGTAGACAATACCTGCAAAAATGTACATTTTCTCTACAAAGTTTGAGATTTTAGCATCTCTTACTTGCTAAAGTCTCTAAACTTATGGAGTTTTCGGATAAATAAAGAAGAATTTTATATAAAAACATCAATACATGCAGTTAGAAATTGGGGTATAGTAAGGCTTGAAATTCTGAGAATTGTGTAAAACACTTTCAGATTAAAGCATTTGGGTGGTACTCCCAATATTCTTTAATCGGATAAAATTCAGAGAGACAAGAATTTAGAATGCTTTGATGATAGTTTCGTCTGTAGCAGAAAAATGAGACCAAAACCGAATTTTTGATCTTTGTCTGAAAACTATCGTATAGCTGTTTTCAAACTGTCATAAACTATAAAAACTGAAATAAAACGGAAGCCAGGGGCTCTGCCCCTTAGATCCTACTCCGAGGGGCGCTGCCCCCGGACCCACTTTCATTTAGGGGCTTCGCCCCTAAATGACAGTGTACTTTGAAAACTTAATCAAACTTAAACAAGTATGTACTCCACACCTTCCTTACTTGTTTAATATTTATCAAGATCATCTTTGGTCAACAAATATAATCCAATTACACTTAAATAATATTGATGATAACAAATCACCAACACATGTCATTTTTAGGAAATTTGTCATTGTCTTGTACGGGTTTCTGTAAAAGAGTTTTTTGTACCTCATATAAGTTTTGGGAAATGGACTTAATAAGGTAATTAACTTTTTGGTTTGTTCACATCTGGGTAACTATTTTTTTTTGTACACATCTAGGTAACGAACTTTTTGGAAGTGTTCACATATGACCATTATGACCGGCTGTAGCAGGTTACATCCGGTCATAATGGTCATATGTGAACACTTCCAAAAAGTTCGTTACCTAGATATGTACAAAAAAAGATAGTTACCCAGATGTGAACAAACAAAAAATGTAACAGTAAAATACACGAATGGTCCCTATAGTTTGGGTAATTTGTGTGTTTGGTCCATAACTTATTTTTTAACTTAGATGATCTCTACTATTTATTTTTGTTGTGTATTTGGTCCTTGTCCTACCTCAAAAGACTATTGTGCCATATTTATTTATTTTTTATTTTTTTTCTTACTCATGTATTTATTTTTTATATATTAAAAAAAATAATAGACCCACATATCTACATCTCCTTACCCTAAACCTGAAACCACATTTGAGAAATTTAAGTTGGGTCCCACAATAGTCATTTGAGGTATGACAAGAACCAAATGCACAACAAAAATAAATAGTAAGGATCATCTATGTTAAAAATAAGTTATGAACCAAACGCACAAATTATCCAAAACTATAGGGACCATTGGTGCATTTTACTATTACCTTTTCGGTTTGTTCACATCTGGGTAACTATCTTTTTTTGTACACATATATGTAACGAACTTTTTGGAAGTGTTCACATACGACCATTATAACTGGTTACGACCGGATGTAACCTACTACAGCCGGTCATAATGGTCATATATGAACACTTCCAAAAAGTTCGTCACCTAGATGTGTACAAAAAAAAATAATTACCCAGATGTGAACAAACCGAGAAGTTAATTACCTTATTAATTTCATTTCCCATAAGTTTTCAAAAAGAACTCCTTAGTCGTGCAAAAATCAAAAAGAAAAAAATATATATGAAAATGAATATTTATTTTTCTCTTAAATACAAGGACCACAAGAGGCGCATAAACTCATTAAACGAGTTTGGCTCGATTGCTGTCAAGATTGATTCGACTAAGCTAGTTTTCATCCTTAATCCATCCCATAATATTTAATTAAATCTGAGTAAATAAATAAGATTTGTATTTTTCTCTTTTATTCAGTATTTTAGTAGTATTAAATATTTACAATTAATAATATAAAAAAATTAAAACAATAATGTCATGTCGATACTCAATACTGTGAGACATTTTAGCCCGTTTATTTTAACACGTGGTTCTCTTGAACATGAAGCAACATTACAATGATAGAAAAAAGGAAAAAATAAAAGAGAACAAAAAGGGACAGAAAAAAGGTTCGATGGTCGCCGGATATCCCATGGAAGATGCTGTCCTTTTTCTGCAAGACCTAAATTTTGAACCACTTCATGCACGCCCACCACATGATCGCCATTAACACCACAGCCCTTTATTATATCATCTCCACCACCACTAACAGACTCTCCCTCTCTTACTAGCTACTCACCACCTCCGGCCACTCGTCCGCCATGGACTCCATGGTCTCCGGCAAGACCTGTTCAAGGCTGCAGACGTCGATGGTAGCTGAAGATTCTATTCGACTACACACTGTATGATGTGATCTTGAGCCAAAAACGAATGGGTGTCAAAGCTTTTCAGCTCTCATTCAGAGGTTTACTTGACTCTTGAGTCTTGATCATATCTAACAGGGCAACTTAACTCCTTTGGCATTTGCAACTATTTTATCTTTATGTGATGGAAAATCGGATTTTGGTTTGTTTGTGACACTCGATTTTCTGCTTTATGTGTTTGTGTTTAAGTGAATAAATATATTGGGACTCTTTATCAATGATATGTGGTTGGTTGAGTTTGGTTTGACATATCCGCGTAGCTTCTTTTCTTCCACCATGATCATTAATTATGTGATAGTCATTGGTTTTGTTCTTTTTGTCTTGTTAATGTGTGATAAGGTCGTTTGTTGATGTTTCGATTGGCTAGAGAGTAGAGAATAATATGTAATTAAACTGATATACATATTATTTTAGGACCATCCATCTTCCATCCTCTTTCCTTTTCGGTTACCTTTGTTTTGTCTTAAAAACAACAATAAAAATCGTTATTAACATGTTCTTTCAAACTTGATGGTCAATCTAACAAATAAAAATAATAAAACGGTAACGGTAACGGTAACTGTAGTTCAATTATCCGTAGTTACTTAGGTTGTGGGTGTGAGCAATATATTATCACACCCTAAAAGTTGTCACCTCACGAGTTATATCAAAATGGTGTTATAACACAAATCGGAGAAAATGGAGAACATGTTATAACATGAAGTGGTTACTTTTCAAAGATGACATTTTAGCCAATAAACATAGAGGTGTTTGTGATTACTTTTCAAAGATTTTTTATATTTTTTATTTTTTCAAAACGCTAAAAGTTTAAAAAAAATGTTTGACAATTTCAAAAATTTTTTTAAATTGTCTTTTTGGAAAAAAATCGTTTTAGAAGTCAGAAATTGATGACGTTTGATTTTTGTTCATTTAAAAATTAATTCAAACACATTTTAAAAACTTTTCTTTTTGAAAAAAAAAATCATAAGTAAAAAAGTTCTTTTATCAAAATAGAATTTTTAAGTTAAACAATCTCAAACCCCCTTAAAGGGATAATCACTTACAAAGGTAATAACACTCGTTTATTTAGGCTATCTGGTGCGGGCAACAACCCACTGGTATTTTTATCCGATTTAAGAAGGAAATGGCATTAACGGAGGTTGTGGTGGTAACGGGAAGGAACGTCAAACATATAAAGCACAAAAAGGGTGAAGGGGGCGGTGTTTGTGCCATGGTAACACCGTTTTCTTGGTGTCACGTTGGAAAAACGCTGGTGGAGCATTGCCTACACCGGATAGCCTTATATTTAGTCACTTTTTTACATTATTTACCATTGAATTTTTGTCACACCCCAAAACCAAGAACGGCGGAAACGTTTTGGGGCGGAGGACGTCATGTAAAGTATCACAACACAGTAAATGTAAATAAGCAAACAACATCATCCATTGCATTAAATAGATAATTTTAATACAAGCGTGTTCTGTACAGTTTTAAACACCAAAATATAATGTAAATCAAAATAATGTGATGAGTCTTGAATGCGCTCCATCTTCTCAAAAGCTGGCATCGGTACCTGTCTACTGATGACCTGAGAATACAAGTTATTTTGAAAGAGTTTATCAGCATTAAGCTGGTGAGTTCATAAGTGTTTTAGTGTCGGTGTTTGTTTATTAAAAACGTTTGAACCTGTCACAAGTATAAGTTGTAAAATGTATGTAAGTGTTTGTAAAAGTTTGAATCTCTCAGAAAAACCTATATTTTCTATTAAAGTGGCCTTCTACCAAGGCTTAACTGTCTTGTATGCTCGTTTGATGTAAAAGTGTGTAATTTCCCAAGTGTAACTATCTTTTAACAAAATATAGTTTGTACATTAAAGTTTAAGTGAGGCTATCACTAAAAATGTAATGGGTAAATCATTGTAGGACTGTAGTTTTGTATTATTGGAACTACTGCTGTACTAACTACCTTAAACCGGATTTATATTAAGGTACAATGTGATAATTGCACCATACTATCGACTGATAACAACGACATAAAGAACGGTCGTAATAACGGAATGACGTTTGGCACCCGCAGACCTGCAGGTCCGGCTGTAGCTAGCAGCAAGGTGTAGGATAGTCAATCCAGTATAGATCTATACGCAAACTCACGCTCTCCCTCCAAGAGAATTCTGGCTACAACTCGGGCCATGACATTTAAGGCATGCTCCGATATAGTGGATCACAATTGTTATCGTATTCTTATATATGTAATGAAATGTTTCTCGTTCTAGTATAGTTGTATATGTTCTCATAGTATAGTTGTATATGTTCTCTTCCTAGTATAGACTCATGAATGAACTGACTCGTTGATCTAGCAGTTGTAATAGTATGATCCTGTGTTACCCCGATGGTAACTTACTAATGGTGTGTCTAGTACGTATGAATATGGAAGTACTTTTATGTCTATATATGTATATTTGATATATAATTAATATGGAAACGACCTTCGGATGGTCACCCGAAATTCCACCAGACCACATCCAAATCGAGGAAAAGGAAATAGGGCAGGTGGCTTTCCTAAGCGATTTAAACATTATTTACACATCTATACATATATGGGCATGCAATGTATAAGTAGTAAAACAAAGATTAAATAAAAGTATTTGATAAGTAAAAGAGTTTGTAAAACATTTTGATGTAAAACATTTTGAACAGTGATAAAATCATTGGTTTCCTAGTTATTAATCACATGTGATTAATGCAATCACATGTGATTGAAGCAATAACTATAAGTATTTAACTTGTATCCCCCCCCCCCCCCCCAATAAAGTATTTAAACATTTAAAATCATTTCAAAGGTTGATTTAAGGGGTATGAACTCACTTGAAAGTTTTAAGATAGCGAGATGGAAAACCAGGCAGAGTTTCGTCTTGGGAAACGGATTTTTCTCGGGATTCTCGAGAATCTCGGGAGTAAAATCGACCCTTGGGACTTGAGCAAAAAGACCAGAGCTTCGGGTTTGAACGGGCACGGAAATCGAGGCAAGATCGTGAGAGAAAGAGAGAGAATGAGCAAAATTTTCGGAAAGCCTCGCATCCCTTTTATAGGGGTGCTAAACTGCCTCGGTACGCTGGGCGTACGAGGGTACGCAGCGTGTACGAGACGTCATCGCTTACGTATTTCAGATGGGGCGGGTCGGATGGGACGGCGGGTCGGATAGCTTCGCATAGGGGCGACGTGGACGATCCGAGGCCCTTGATTCGAGAAGGCGGGGCGTACGAGGGTACGCAGGGCGTACTCCGGTCCTATCTGCTGACTCCCCTTCGGATATTACCAAGAATTTATATTTAAATTTATATTTATTTTAAATAAACTTCTAAAATTCATATCTCCTTCATACGAACTCCGTTTTCGACGTTCTTTATATCCACGCGTAGGTGAGACTACACTCTACAACTTTCGTTTAGACTCCGTTGGCAAATTCCGAAATTATTTTTATTATTTATTTATTAAAATGACGTGATTAAGGAATTTCTTTAAAAATTCATAACTTCTTTATCTGACGTCGGTTTTTGCCAGACTTTTTACCGCTGAACTACCATTGACGAGACCTTCAATTCTCGTAGAGGTCATTTCGGCCAAAAGTCGTTCGATCTCCGATTCGAGTTTTTAGTTGTCTGTTGCTAAGCTGGACTTGGAAAAATTATAACTTCAATATATGAAGTCGGATTTGGGCGTTCTCTTTACGTACGATCATGGTTTGATGACATTTAAACATAGAAGAAATTTAAATAGGAACTTTTTGGACTTTTCAATATCGAAGTTAATTTTATTAACTCAAAAGTGGTTACAATACTTGACTTTTTAAGTCACTATAAAGAGTTGAAATATCGGGTTGTCACAATTTTTTTTATTTTTTTTAGTTCAAAAAACACATTTATACCAGCTATTATACATCACTTACCATTGAATTTGTTTTTATTGTTCACATTTAGCCGGTTTTAGCCAACTTTGGTATCTCTGACGATTCTCCGGTAAGTCTCCGATTAACATAAGTTTTCCATGGGTTATGGGCCGTTAGAAAGGCAATCTTATTCATCAAAAACAAATTCCATAAAAACCCTTGAGATCTCGATTATTTTAATTTTTTAAAGAATTGATTCTTGAACATGAGTTCTTGTTTCTTTTTTGTAGAACGGAAAAAAATTTATAAAAACTATACAAGCAAAACGCTACAATAACTCCATCGATCTATTTCCGACTGGTTCCCACTTTTTTAAACCTAGAATGTGATTTAGGGTTCTATAGACCATTTCTTATCGTTTCCCCCTAACCAGGAAATACCATCAACCCTCCCATATTGGTCATTGTTGTTCTTGTTCCCTTCTCTTATTGTTGCCTGATTGCATCTCGATATCAATTTTCTAATTGACATCTTCAATTTGTTTCGTTATTTTCTAATCAAAAAATTCAGATTGAGAAATCACTACTGATGTTTTCCTCACCGTTGCTCTTTTTTGTTGTATCTTGTAAGTCCCTTGACTTCGATTCCTTATACTTTTAGTCTTTCTATTTGATTTCCCATAATTTCTAGTTGATCAGTTATTATTCGGGATTTGGGATGTTTTTGGAAGCAAATTGTTTATACACAGATTGAATTGCATTTTCTTTGACTGCTAAAAGCTTTGGATGATTTAATACTCTTATTGTATCTACTTTTCCTTATCTTCTCTTCATAGTCCGCTGTACTTTTTTCTTCTCTATCTCATCTATGAGCATAGCTCAAAAGCCATTGATTTCTAAGCCATGCATCTCTGATTCAAAGATGGTTATTTGTGACATCCCCATTTTCATGGCCATAAAAGACCGATTTTGTTTATACTTGTTTGAAAATCAGAGTAACATTTTAAGTAAAAGTGTTGCGGAATTTGTCCCTGAACAAAATATGATAAAGATTTATCAAAAGCATTTCCAAAGAAATGTATTTCATTAAAAGACTCGGGATGTCGATATAGATCAAAAGCATAAACAATACAACATAAGCCTTACTACATTATTTCGTATTTACAGGCCTATAATCCATTATCTCTCATCCAACATCTATGCTCATGTGCCACTACCTGTAATACAAGAAACTGAGTGGGTCAGACTTGGGATCCTGGTAAGCACATAGGGTTTTCAACCCATAATAAATAAGTTTATTATTTTCATCAACCAAACAAACCCGATGTACAACCTTTGACCAAAAGATAGATCCAAGCCCCTTGGCTCGATCTAGCACGTAAAGTTACAAACTTTACGTGCATGCATGGAAGAATGAGCCCAAATGGATCAAAAAGGAAATCCCAACATGCATAAGCCTTTCCATGGGTTCTAAAACAATTGCTTTCTACCTTAGGGTCCCTCAAGAACCCTGGATCCGAGACCCTAGCCCTCAACCATGCTTGCAATCACGGTTGGTATCCAAAATGGCTCTTAGAAGCCCTAACTTCCTTCAAGAATAGATCTATAATAATAATGAGCAAGGTATAACTTTATACCTCAATTGCACTGTGGAAGATGCTCAAAATCGGATCCCTCTAGCCCCTTCTTGTTTCTTCAAGCTTTTCCTTCCTTTCTTAGACCACAAAAGCATCAAAATCACTCAAAAGGCCTTAGATCTTCACTCACACGATTGGGGTTCGCTATGGGGGTCTTCTGGGAGCAAATGGGACGATGGGTGACTGAATGAGATGTTTAAATAGGATGCAAATACTCATATTAGGGTTTTTGTACAGCCAGGACCTATTCATCGAGTCCGGGACCCGACTCGCCAAGTCCATCACTTAAATCTCGCATCCCGCTTCTACTCGGCGAGTTGGTCCTTCAACTCACCGAGTCCAAGGCCAAAAATGCAGAACACTTCGATAAAAATAAAAAGAATTACTTACCAAGAACCAGGTGCTACACTTGGAGTTTATGGCCGTAAACCCAAGTGTCTTGGCCGTGAACTCCTCTTTTGAGGGTTTAGTGCTTGTTTGACAGGTTACAAGTTCAACTGAAACTTTCATTCACATATTCCTTTGATGTATTTAAAGCTCAGAATGCTCAAACGGACACCAAAAGTGCTAAAAGTTACCAGAAGCAAGTTTGACTAGATTGAAATGTAGGGTTTGTATAAGATAGAAATTCTGGTTTGTCACACACGAGAAGTGATAAAACTATGAAAACAGAAGGATTCATATTGTAAATGCAAATCTTGGTGATTTTTGGATTATATTGATGCATATATATAAACTGCCTCATGACAGTTTATATAACATCAATTGTGAAGATAAAGGATTCAATTGAATGGACTCAAATTGGTGGCCCATCTGTGTAGATTGTAAAGCATAGAATACTTCACATACCATTTGCCTCATTTCAATACAAACTTTAATTAAAATACAACACAAAAGTCATCAAGAGCGACATTAAAAGCAAGAAAAAATGAGGAAAATATTTTCCATTTTAGCACACTTCACATATCAGCTACTGACCACAAGTAAGCTTCTCTTTCTGTAGCTTGTTTTTCATTTTTTCTATTGAACATTTGCTTCTCAAATCCTGCAAAACAAACAAACATCAATTCATCACTTCCAATCAATTCAAAAATAATTTCAAAGTACTTTGATTTTTTACTAATGATAACAATATGTATTATGTAACAAATAAAGTACATAGCTGACATAAGAAAAAAACAAAAAAAGAATTTTGACTAACCGTTGCTGCGGTCAACCCCATCCCAGTATCAACCTGGTCTGATACCATAGCGATTTGGTGCAGCCTCAAAGCCTCTCTTCAACTAGCTGTGATTAGGGACTTGTTGAGGAACTATAAATCCTGATTCTCCCATCCTCTCGTTGTCTCCTATATCTGGAAGAATCACTTCTGATTGCTTCTTCTAAAACATTACACAAATAATATCAGGCAGTTGAATTTGAATTAGGGTTTAGGGTTTAACTTCATTACTACCTTCACTAGATGTGTCATGGGGTCACCCCATCTAACTCTTTCCTTCAGCATATTATCAAGATCTGGATCATCTCTGAAGAAAAAAAAGATGCATCCAATAAGGGTGTGTATTCTTTTTATAGTGGAATTCTAATGTTTGATTGACAATTAATTTGATTAGTTTTTTTGTAAAAACGACTTATTTATATAAACTTGGTAAGGTTTCTTTTCGTTTACTTTCGTAATTTAGTAAAATGTAAAATATATCAAAATATAATAGAGCTAAATCGATAAATAATATGCAAACATCCTTAATCTTACTAGTCTTAACAGTCAGACATGATTTTCAGATTTGTTGTTCAGTCCATTGATATCTATGTTATCATCTTGTGATTATACAAGATGTAGAGATCTCCAATAAGAATCTTTAAGATATTCTACATGAAATATAATTAAAGTAGTAAACAAAGAAACGGGTATCGACAGTAAACACTTGAGTAGTAGATTAGGGAAAAATAATGGAATACAAGTATCAAATTATATTTGAACCTGAATTTGGGGACGTGATAAGATTGTGATATTAGAAGTTGTGAAATGTAGTAAACAAAGAAACGGGTATCTGTAATCATCGTTATTGGATACGAGTGAAACTCAAATAGAATAAATATAAATACTCACAAATCCATAGCCTTTTGATCTTCCGCTATGCTTATCAGTTATAACAACAGCCTCCGAAATTTCCCCAAATTGTTCAAAATAACGATGTAGCGTCTCGATCTGTGTCTCCCATGCAAGCTCTCCAACGAACACCTTTGTATATGTAGTGTCCCCAAATGGATGATTCAAGAACTGTAAACTTGATCCGCTTCCTCTAATCGGCTGATAAGCAACCATATAATTACAATTGTGTAGATATACAAATGGTATCTATATACTCAAAATCAGAAGATAATTTCAGTTCACATAGTGATTGAATTGATGAAGAATTTAGAGAGAAACCCTCGTAGAACCCTAAGAATTATGTCAGCGATGGAGAGAGACAGTGAATGATGTGGCTGAACACGCCGATATAAAAGCCCTAGTTCGTGGGTGCGCACTTATGACGTCCAGAGCATAAAAGCCCTAGTCCTTCTTTGATACCGGGGACAAAAAACCTTAAAATCATCGCCGTTTTGAGTGTGAGGAGTCGTAGAGCACCAATCGCTAACTCCATGAGTTCAGCTCCCTGATTGCAGAATGCGTATGAGTCAATGAGTAAAGAAAATGCATAATACCACTCCCTATAGTGGCTTACAACACTGAGAAAAAAGATTGGAAACATCAAAACAAACGTCGTCGCGAGGCACTTGATCACGAAAGCAAGAGCAATTCTGCTATGAAGACGAAGGCCCTAGGGCTTTTTCTTGCTAATTGGAAAAGGCGGGGGGTTTAATTTTTGGGATCCAATAGGCGGGTGAAATCCCGCTTAAAACGCGTGTTTCATTAAAAAATTATAAAGCGACACACTTAGATGACACATATTTTATGAAAGCGCCCTCCGCATTTCCATTTTTTTCTTTTCTGACACTAATTTTAGGGCACGCAAAAATGCTTGTCTTCTATCCTTCATATTTTGCAAAATTGACATTATTTTTTAGAGCACACACAAATGCATGTCCTCTATCAACGCGTGTCATTGTTTGCGCGTCACTAAAGGGTTGTTTTCTAGTAGTGGCGATCACTTAACCCTTCTACGATGGGCGTACTCTTTCACTGGCCACCTTGCATGCATGGTCTTTTCTTGCCATCTTTCTCCATTAAGGACCAATATTGCTAATAACTTCAAAGTGCTATAACTCCTTCATTCTAAGTTCGTTTTCGACGAACTTTATACCCACGAAAAGATGGCGAGAAGCCCTACGCTCTTAAGTACACACCCAAGCCTTAAAACTTTTTGAATAAAACCCGAGACCCACAAAAGATCGAATCGCTTATACCCTAAGCCTCTGAAACCATAACCGAAGTACTTTTCAAAACACGGTGTCACATTAGCAAACTCATCAATTGTAAATGCTCTAACAAGAATAAAACTTGTTTTACTAATAACATGTTCTCGAGTTTATTTTAGGTAGGGCGAAGGCAAGTTAAGGAATTCTAAATTGAAAATTTTTGTTAAGTTTTTTTTAACAAAGGAAAAGAAATCGATGAAAAGGGAGCAGATGGAAAATAACTTACAAACCATTCGAGGGAACAAAAGGATAATATGCTACAAACCATCTACCCACTTTTGAGTGGATTAAGAAAGGAATAGAAAGAAATGTGCATAAATTACCTATTTGTCCATAAAAAAAAAGTCTTGTTTATTTCCAATCAAGGGCATATATATAATATGTTTATTCCATTCTGGTTCTTTTTAACTTGAGAACATTCATATCTGTAATGGATGAGTGGGAGGAGAACTGTGATGGTTTGCAGGTTAAATCTCAGTCCCAGGAAAATTATTCTGAAAGTGTAAAGCTGAAGTTAAAAGAAGGTTATGAAAGTAGATGCACCAAAAGTGTATCTGTGAATCAATTGCCTTTAATTAAACATTGTAATGCTTATTCTTTATCGAAATCATATGAATACATTGAAGATTTAGGCATTACGATGATTCCTAGCAAGACATCAGATTGTGAAGCTCTGTAAGTAAATCAGATGACTAATGTATACAAGAAGAAATCAATTGAAGGATTTAGAGCAGCAGGCTCTCTCTCTCCGGTGAGACCAAGCCTTCGTCACTTACGTTGCCTCAACCAACGACTCAGGAAGCTAAAGCTCGCGGCTTCCCTGATTTGATCTCCATTCCTATAGTTAAAGGGGTTTTTGGTTGCTGATCCCACCCCTCTTCGTGCAAATCAAAAACCTAGAAGAGGAGATGATGTGAACCGAAAGCCTGGAAGAAAATTTAACCATGGCCAGAGAAGATGAAGTGGGCGACTGAAGATGAAGCGGCCGGAAGTGTGTATGTGTGAGAGTGTGTGTTGTGGTGGCTGTAGAGAGAGAGGGTTGGTGAAATTTTATTTTTTATTGTTTATTTTTTATTTTTAATTATTTAAATATCAAAATAAATAAATAAAATAGAAAAAAGAAATGAAAAGGGCAAACTCGACTTTTCAAGTGTATTAAGGACTAAAACCCCTAAAAAAACTTTGATTTTGGACCTTCCATGTAAATTGAAAACTTTTTGTACCCTATCCAAAAAAATTTAAATACCACAGGGACCAAATTTACAATTTTGTCTTATTTGTGAACCTGCCCCTTCCCCTGCCCGCACCCGATTATTTTAAACAAACACCCGTACGGGATCGGGGTTTCATGAAACTTTCTGACATCCTTATAAGTGAATTAAGAACCAACATGTTCACAAAAAATAGATTCAACAGGGTTGATCCGACCTCTTAAAAAACTGATTTTTAAAATATATGTTAAAGAAAATTTATGCAAATATTTCATGTTGTTTTGGGGATTTTTTTTTTAAACTGCAAAACACATCATCTAAATCTTACTCTTGAGCTATATATTTGTCAATCACAAGACATGAACTCATCCCTTTATTTTAAGGTTTTTTTTGTTTTGTATTATTTATAATTCTAAAATTAATAATAATATAATAATAATATCATTTGGTTTTTTTACCGAATCGACCACAGTCAAACCGTTAAAACCTATTCAATAACTGAAATAACCATCTTCAAAACATTGATATGTGTCTAGAAAAAAAAACGATTTCACATTTTTTAAAGATTAATAATGATCAGTATTATTATTAAATAAAAATGAATTAGTTTTCTTTTACACTTTCAAATTTTGAAAATTGAAACCAATTTCCTACCGTTGCAAAATAAAGTAATAATTTTAAAAAACACTATATGTACGTGAAAGTAGTCTCCCTTTGCCCAATTGTCCATCACATTCTTCCTTTCTACGTCGTCACAACGCTCCCTCACTAAACAGGTATCTAGGGTTTTTCATTGATCCTCAAATTTCTTAATTTCTACTAAAATTTCGCCCCGTTTGTTTCATTCATCATAATCTACACTTATTCTAATCCCTATTTCATCAGGATTTGGTTAAACTTTGCTCAATTCAATCGATTATGGGTCAGATCCAATACTCCGAGAAGTACTTCGATGATACGTTCGAGTACAGGTAACAATTCTTCTCTCAAACCACTTCGATTTGTTCTCTATTTCTCCTAAATCGTGCTTATCCTGTTCAATCTTTCGTATAACGATCTCTAACAGTTAGTTTTACGATGTTCTGAACTTGTTATTGATAGGCACGTAGTTCTTCCTCCAGAAGTCGCGAAGCTTCTTCCGAAGAATCGTCTTCTAGCCGAGGTATGTTGTTGATTCCAACGATAATTAGGGTTTCATATACGTGTTTATACGAGTTCTAGAGGAACAAAATCGATCATTACAACTATGAGACTTTTGTGATTTTGATTTTGTGTAGACGGAATGGAGAGCAATTGGGGTGCAACAGAGTCGAGGATGGGTGCACTATGCGATCCACAGACCAGAGCCACACATCATGCTGTTCAGGAGGCCTTTGAATTATCAGCAGAACCAAGAGAATCAGGCTCAAGCTCACCAAGGTCTGCTTGCTAAGTGACCCAACAACAATTAGTATTTTGTGGTATGAAGTATGAACACACATCTCATTTCCTGTAGAAATGGGTAGATGATAAAGTTTGATAATCTGGCATCTGAATCATATTTCAGAGTGTTATGTTACTGTAGTTTGGTTTATGATGATGATCATGTTTTCAGAATTTTAATAGTTACTCCTTGCTATGGATCAGTTACTCCATAATACTTTGGATTTTTTTTTTCAAACTACATTTTTAGAAAATGCAAAGTTTGAGAATTGTTATTTCTCAAAACTTTGATCAAAATTTCATAATATATATTTTATTTAAACAAGAAGTAGGTTCGAAAATTGAGAAACTAGTTTGAAATTCTGAAATTATTCATGAGTTTTGAACCTTGTTCATCGTGTGTTTGAGTTGATTTTTTAATCGTTTTCAAAAATGATTTTTTAATCGTGAGAAAGAGATACGAAATTTTGGAGACGGGGGGTGGGTTGCAACTGTTTACATCTTATTTACCCATATTAATTAATATTAATTAGAAATGAACTTACCAACAATAGACTTTGGGATTTCAAATTTTTGTCAAAAATCTTTTGGATATTTTGGTCCTTATAATTATTTAGTTTATAGAAAAGGTCACTGTGAGTGTTTTTTTCATTTTGTTTTATTTTTATTTTATAGAAGCAATATGTTTGTAGGTTTGGTCAATGTATAAAATAAAATAATTTAAAGAAAATTTATTTACGCATTGTTTTACTGAAACGCGCCATATGTTAAAAAAATCTATACACAAGTGTTTGGTCAATGTATAAAATAAAATAATTTAAAGAAAATTTATTTGCGCATTTTTTTACTGAAACGCGACAAAAAATATATACACAAGAGTTCGTATACCCCCCCCCCCCCCCCCCCCGGGAATATATTGTCATATTTCTTCCTTATATTTATTGTTCTTGCGCTTTGACCACATGAGTTTTGTATATTTGTTGTTGGTTTGCTCTCTATACTTTCGTTGTTACATAATTTCGCTCCAGCGAAGCCGTAGTAACTTGCTAGTTTTAATTATTTTGAATAGTTTTAAATAGTTTTTAAAAAACGGTTATGAAAAGGTAAATTAGATATATCATTCAAAATCATAAATAAAAAAAAAAAATTCATTAATAAAACCAATCTAATTAATCGTGAATTTTAAAAAATATTGAAATAAATATGTTTAGGTTGATTATCGGATAGATTTTTTGAAAAATTACATAGAACTAGAAAAGATTCTCCTGCATTGCGGGGGTTAGAGGGTATTCGTTTCGTAATAAAATCAACTTTAAAACTTTTCAGTTATATTAGCAATGTACTTGCATTTCTTTACATGCAATAATCACAACATACTTGCTGTGTCTTTACTCATACTAGCAATGTACAAATGGCATTATGCTTTCATTTCAAAATGTAAAAAAAAAACATTACAATGCCTATATTGGAAAGGAGATGCCTCAAGCCAATGACTTTATCAGCTTTCCATATCTTACCAACTGCTCCAAATGAGTTTGCAATTATTTCACCATCTTCTTGTGTTGCACCTCCTCCCATACTTGTAACTAATGTCATACAAAGTATAAACAAAAGTGTGTTGCTATTTGAAGGGACAAAATTGTAAATCTAATTTTATATTGATCTTCAGGTTTATTTCATTTTCTGTTTTTTATTGCGTTTAGTAAATTTGTCCCTGCTTAAGGTTTCTTAAAAAAAATAAAGATAAAATAAGAAAGTACTAATCCTTACTTACCCTCTCGATAAAAATATATGTGAGTGTCCCATCTGCATATTCTCGAAGCTCTTGCTTGCTAAGTGTTCTGTTCATATCTTTATCAAGTGCAAGGAACATATATGTAGTGTACATGAAAATATAATGAGGGTAGTTTCGTCTTTTTATATAGAATCAAATTGTGTCCTCTTCCTCCCATTAAGATGGATGAAATCCATCAATCATGAAGATAAATTCTACCTACTTGGTATATAAAATTTTGTTTCATTAAGTATATAGTTGAGGGTATTTTGGTCTTTTGGAGACTGGATATACTTACCACATACACAACCCGAGGGTGGAGATGTTGATTACATCAATGATTATGCTTCCACCAGAAGGCTCCACCAACCTCAACAGGATTAGAGTTGATTCCCTACCTCCAGTTGTATTCCTTCTAAAGCTTAGGTGACTAACTAACAGGAACACTGGAAACACAGATTCCATTCCTCTCGTCCAAGAAAGTAGATCCCATTTGGCTGCAAAGATAAAGGAAGTATATTTTATATTCAAGATCACATAATGTTTTAGAAGGAAGTGGAATTTGTCATGAGTTTGGTTGTTATGAAATGGAAGGGAATTGAATTCCAGTTCCAGCCAAATCTTATGGAATTTTGGGAATAAAGTCTTGAAGAAAAATAAAAAATTGTAAATACTTCTTACCATAGCAGCTAATCCTTTTGTTGTCAAGATAAACGTGACATGTATCAGACCATATAGAGTCTATGCTGCTGATTCAATCTGTTCAATTTGTTCCTCTTAAAAGGAATCACCGTGAGAGGATTCATAGTCCAAGATGAGATCAAGGGCATGGTCATAAAATGGAACTTGGTTGCTTAATCCACATAAATTAAAATCATCTTGAATATAGTCATCATCAACTTCACAGAAGAATTCATTGCCACGTAGACTACAAAACCTTGAAATCCAAAATGTTTCCTCCCCATCTGAGCTACTAACATCTAATTCCTCCACATCACTGTCTGTTTTAGATTCCTCTACCACTTTTTCCTCTTCTACATATCCATAAAAAATTGTTATTAAAGGATAAAAATCAAGTATGTCCTCCATTGTCAACAATTCCCATAACAGGTCTGCAACTAAAATCAAATGGAAGAGTTGCTTAATCTACTTCTCATGTTCACAGGCATACAAACATAACAAATAGATTCATCTCGTTCTTCATATTCTATAATCTATCATCCAAACAAAAAGACTGCAATTTCACATGAAGAAAACTACCTCATATTGATATTATGTAACACCCAAAGTTTGGAAGGCCAAGAAAAGAAAGAAAACCCCAATTTTAAGGGGAGACTCAGCGAGTCCAAGGAGGGACTCGGCGAGTCCGAGCGGGATCCGGGTCGAGGGGTAAGCGACCGACTCGGCGAGTCGGCCAAGGTGACTCGGCGAGTCTGGTCTGAACGAGGAAAACCCTAATCCCGGGAGTTGTATCCTATTTAAAGAGTGCTATGTCCCTCCTTCAGCCCCCATATCACCCTAGAGAACCTGTACACCCTTGATTTCATGTGAGCTTCCATCATTTGAGAGTAATAGCTTGGAGAAGGAACTTTGGGAAAGGAACTTGAAGATTAAGAAGGTTGCTTCAAAGGAAGAGGTGTAGATCCGAGATCTACTCCAGTGGTGTCCATCTTGGAGGTAACAAGCTGCTATTTTCCCTCCTTTACACCTAGATCTATGTGTTGTTGTTGGGGTTTTTAGCCATGATGTTATTCTTTCAAGTTAGAAGCCAGATCTGAAGTTGCTACTTCAGATCTAAGCATATGATGGTCTTGAGAAGCACAAAGTATCAGCCCTTGAGTGGATCATGGAGCCTCTTTGACTTAAACCCTAGTTCATGGTGTATTTTGCCTAGATCTCCTTGTCTACGCGTAAAGTTTGCAACTTTACGTGAGGAATAGGCTTGGGAAGGATAGATCTACAGTTTGGAGTCCATGTATGACTCAAAAGCCCTCTGCATGTAAAGGGATTTGAATGGACTCGACGAGTCCTTTGAGTGGACTCGGCGAGTAGCATAAAGGTGTGGAGCAACTCGACGAGTGGGATGAACAACTCGTCGAGTCAGATGAAGATTGCCTTGTACTCGGCGAGTCTGTTCTTGGACTCGGCGAGTCAGGTTGCGAAACCCCAAACCCTTCGAGTTGGGACTCGAATCAGTGAGTTGGGTGGAGACTCAGTGAGTTGGACAGGTCAGGACTCAGAAATCGGTAGACTCGGCGAGTCATGGACTGACTCGGCGAGTCGAGACGCGAATGGAAGGAATCTGAACATTTTGAACTCGGCGAGTCAGTAGGGTGACTCGGCGAGTAAGGTTGACTTTGACCAGGGTTGACTTGGTTGTCTTTCGGGGGTCAGTTAGACTCAGTATTGCTTTGATATTGGTAGTTCGGGGAGCAGGAGTTCAGTGAGTTGTCGGGCAACAGCTAGTGAGATCATCAGCAAGTTCAGCCAGTGCAGGTGAGTTTTCCCTTTGTGTGAATGGTTCTAAGGCCACAATGCCGGCCCATGTAGTTATGAGTAGAAGACCCGGGGGTTAGCCCTAGGCACAGTATGCTAGTATGATATTCAGGACGAAGTCCAGTAATAGCGGGTGGGTGCCCAAGGATTTATTTATATGATAGATTATACTTGTTGTCTGTGTGATACATGTATGTGCCTGGTAGGGAGGTGAGTGTGGGCGAGGTCCCGTATCTCACCAATAGCAGAGTGTGGATGGGGTTCCATATCTCATTAGAAGCAAAAAAGGGGCGAGGCCCAAGCTAGAACCGGAGTGAGAGTGGGTTGGACCCGTATCTCACTACCATTAGGAGCGTAGATGGGGTTCCATGACTCATCAGTAGCAGGACATGGGCGAGGCCCAGGATAGGCGAGGCCTTAGGACAGAACCATTTGCATGTGTTTAGTTATGTGTTGTGATATGTTTATGTGTTATTATTTGTTGGCGGGTGAGGCCCTGTGACAGGCGAGGCCTAAGTAAAACAGATTTGTATCCGAGCGGGGCTCGAAGCCAGGCGGGGCCTGGAGTGGCGGGGCCGTTGTTGGGGGCGAGGCCTGAGGTAGGGGGCGAGGCCCAAGATAGCGGGCGTGGCCCAGTATGTGCAGTATGTGGTTATGCATGGTATGTGGTAGGGTGGGGAACTCACTAAGCTTCGTGCTTACGGTTTTCAGTTTTGGTTTCAGGTACTTCCGGTAACGGAGGGAAGAGCTCGGGGTGATCGCATAGCACATACCATAGATTAGACAACCTGGGAATGTTTACTCTGATAATGAACATGTGTTTTGAAAACTTATACTCATATTATGTTTTGGAATGATGACTTTGCTTTAAGTAATGTTTTATTAAAAGAAATTTTTGGTCTTAAATTTTGGGTCGTTACATATTACCAATATTTGATGCATTTCAATGAGCTCATTTGGTTACCGACAACATACAATCGTACAAAAACAGATAAATGGCTAAAGTCATAAGTATAACCTACAAAATCGGCTTTTTAACAATGATATTGCATGAATCTCGAGAGAGAGGCAGAAAAGAAAAACCTTTACTTGGTTTCTTATTAGGATAAGATGACACAGAGAGTCTGGAGTTACCAGCTGATAAAGGGTCTTTGTTACGATCATTTCCATCTATACTTGACCCCCCTTCGCCTCCAATCAAATCCATGGTTGTTTCTGTTTTTGCTTTCGATCCTCCTCCACCTCTCTCCCTGTACATTTTATCCTTCTTTCTTGTCTGTATCTCGTTGAAAAAACAAAGTCTAATGGTGGTGTCGATTTTAACACATCAAATCAAGTGTCTGAAATCAACCAATTAATGAAATCGAAAACCCATTAGTGACGATTCCTTCAGATCAATGTTGAATGGTTTGGCGATAGTTTATCCTGCGAACCTTTGCAGGAGGTAGAAGATGTGCTGGGCTGATCATGGGTTTATAGAAGAAATAGAACAGACTAAAGAAAAATGTAAAAATATTACTCCCCATCTTCAAGGATCGGTGCGGATCGGTGCAAGGGACAACGCCATCTTCGTCGATATTCCCGATGTTTTCTCCACCGATGATGATGAAGAATTTTATTGGTATTCCCAGGCTCAACGAATTGAGTCTCATACGACGTCCACAATGTGTCCCACTGAACCTTAATCAAATAGAGAATTCAGCGAGTCGCAATTCTTAACAAACCCAACACCTCCGGTACTCCGACTACCTGATTTGAATCCTCAATTAGGGCTTACAGAAGAATGATGTCAAAGAGGGAGCCGACAGAGATGAAAATTTAGGCGGAGGTAGAGATAATAGAAAGGTGGTCAGCGTACAGGAGGTGGAAGTAGTGAGAAGAACAAACCCATCCAGCTCCAATCGACGAAGCAAAAATGAAGGAAGAAGACGGCGCGTAGTGGGGAAGGCGGTAACTAAGGCGTGGAAGTCAACAGAGAAGAATGGATGATAGAATGGGAGTCGATGTTCAATATGTAGATCGGTGGGCAGTGGGTTGTTGAGGACACAGCACGTAGCACCTAGTGTGTCAGCAAGCAAAGGAAAAAAAAAAAAACAAAAAAAAACAAAAAAACAAAAAAAAGTTTTCAACTTGCATGGAAGATCCAAAATCAAGATTTTCCTTTGATTTTGATCCTTAGAAATTTGAAAAGACTATTTTACTCTTATTATTTCTTTTTTATATTTTCTTTATTTATTCTAATTGTTTTTTAATTTTAAAAAAAAATGGGCCCACGACATTACAACAACCCACCTCACTACCTCACCCTGCATTTCTTTCGCTCTTTCTCACTCATCAAAAAAACGTCGGCTTCATCGTCTTCATTCCCGTCAAAAAGCCCTAATGGTCCCCGCCCAAATTTCTCGTTGTCCCTCATCATCGGTAAGTATGTTACTTCTCATCGTCTTCACTCCCCCTCTCTTTCTTGAACCAATGGATACACAAACCTGCAATTACGAAACCTCGATGATTGGACCCAACAATCGGATATCGCATGTCCACCGTACTCCACTCCATTGTCGGTTTAATAAACACACCTTTGATGAAACCCCCTTCCCCTTCAGGAGGTCTGATTAAACTTTATCTATGTAGCACTTTTTCTGGTAAACTTGGTCAGGTTAATTGAAAGTCTTATCTTTATATAGAACTTGTATGGAGAAATTAGATGTTCACATTAGATCAAAAGATGAAGAAATTCGATGTAGATGTAACAGAGAAACAGAGGTGAGTTTGGGTTTGAAATAAGATGCAATGTGTTTGGGTTTTGTGGATTCCACATTTGGAACAAAATAGTAGATTCCAGGTTAGGTGATTCAACGGTAAGGAGAGATAGAAGCAAAGATCAGGTTTATGGGTTATGTTCTCCGGCGACGAAAGTTAGCTCAGTCCTAATTTCTTAGGCGTTGTAAGCGATCATCAATTATGTGTGTGTGTGTTAGAGATAGTTGCAGGTATCGAATCGTCAATTATGTATTATTTTTTAATTTTTTGTATGTATGTGATTTGGTTTGGAAGAAAATAGGATGATGAAGACAATCAAATAAGAGAAATGATCAGAGAGAGAGAGAGGGGGGGAGGTAGGGTAGAGTGGAATCTTTTTTTTTTTTTTGACAAAACTACAAATTTGGTCCTTGTGGTTTGCAAAAATCTTTGGATGGGGTCCAAAAAGTTTTCAGCTTGCTCTGAAGGTCCAAAATCAAGGTTTTTCTGGGTTTTTGGTCCAAAAATATTTAAAACTACTGATTTACCCTTTCAATTTCAATTTTATATTTTCTTTTCGTATTTATTAGAATACTTTATGAAATAAAAATAAAAAAACAAAAAAGATAGACCCCACTCCACCTCTCTCTCTCTCTCTCTCTCATCACATGACCAAAAACCCAATTACTCCATCGATTCTTCCCACAGTTCCATCATCTTCTCTCCATATTCTCTCCATGGACACACGAACTGCAACCTCATATTGTTACAGTTCACGATAAGCAAACACTCTTCACATCACAATTCCCACTGTCGACCACCACAATCATAAACACAACCTGCAAATCAGAAAGAAAACACACACAAGTTAATTTTTCTTCAATCGAGTTTACACCATTTTTTTCTTTCTCGAGTGTGTGTGTATGTGTTTCAGTTTTTCACTATGTATATTGAACCCAGATGTCAGATCTTCGATTATTTGTGGAAATATGCTTCAATTTATGTTGTTTATCAACCCTTACTTCTTAAGAGCCCTAATTTCTTTGATGGTGGTTGTCCGATGATTAACAACATATATGGAATCCCTTACACAGGTTTGTGTTGAACCAAAGGTTAGGGTTCTGATTCAAAGACGTAGTAATGATGATGACGACACTAATGGAGCAAATGAAAACTTTGACAGCTGGAACTCAATAACGGCGCGTGCAGGTGAGAAAAAGAAGAAGAAGAAGAAGAAGAAGAAGAAGGGATGGGGGAATTAGTGTGCATTCCTCATATTCTAGTTCATCATCTCATCATCGACGCATACGTTACCAGTTCATCATCTCATCATCGACTCATCAATTGGGGGAATTTGGTGTTGTTGATGATTGTGTTTAGTTGGAATTTTTCACAACCTCAAAACAAAACCCAGATGGAACACAAGCTCTCTTTTTTTCCACATATTTGGGTTTTTTAATAGGAGCTTTTAGACAGAAACGATTGGTAATTTGGAATATATGTGTATGTGTTTGGTTTATGTGGATTTGTTTTTATTTTCAAGCAAGAAAGAAGCACACAAGTCCAACCATGGCGTTTTATTTTAAGAGAGAAAGAGAGAGAGAGAGAGAGAGAGAGAGAGAGAGAGAGAGAGAGAGAGAGAGAAAGAAAAAGAGAGAGAGAGAGAGAGAGAGAGAGAGAGATAGGGAGAGAGAGAGAGATAGAGAGATGAGGAAGAGGAAGAAGAAGAAGAAGAAGAAGAAGAAAGAGAATTGGGGAGGGCTCCGATGGGGTGGGGAGAGAGAGAGAGAGAAAGAGAGATGCAGTGAACCAACCTAATTCCTTTTTGCATTAATATTTATAAAATAAAATATAAAAAATACAAAAAAGAAATTTAAAGGGCAAAACAGTCAATTCAAGTGCTGCATGGACCAAAATTACAAGAATTTTTTAAGTTTATGACCAAAAACCCAGAAAACCCTTAATTTTGGACTTTCTGTGCAAGCTGGAAACTTTTTGGATCTCATCCAAAGATTTTTGCAAACCATAAGGACCAAATTTGCAGTTTTGCCTTTTTTTCTAATTATTTAAATTCTAAATTAAATTTTTAAAAAAAAGGAAATAGGAAATAAAAAGGGAAAAATTGACCTTTCAAGTGTACCATGGACCAAATTCACAAGAAATTCTTAATTTTATGACGAAATTCACAAAAAAAATCGTGATTTTGGACCTTCTATGCAAGTTGAAAACTTTATGGATCTTATTCATAGTTTTTTGCAAACCATATGGACTAATTTTGCAGTTTTGTCTTAATATAATTATATAATAAGTTGAGAAAAGTAAAGAATCTACTAAATTCTAACTGTTTTATTAAAAGAATATGTTTCATTTTTGAAAGATTACAATCATCCTTTTTTTTCTAAAATGAAAAGAACTAGAGCACATGGGTGGATCCAATGTAGAGCCCGGGATAGTGTTTCCCTTCACTTATATAGTGTATCAAAAGATACTTCAACTTCATGTTTATATAACATGACTTTAGGTTATCTAAGGATTCGATTAAGGTTTAGGTTTAAAACCGAAACCAAAGTACATCGGAAAAAAATTAGGCCATCCGAAATTTTTTTGGGATACCTCTTTACTTTGAACCTGGCTCCGCCACTACTAGAGCACAAAAATAACGAATATGATTAATTCTAGCCCTTCCTCCTTTCTCTTGTAATCGATCACACAAAGGTTGTATAAAAACGAAGAACCGAGGTCCTTTTTTGTTGTATGTTTGCATGTCCTTCCTCCTTTCTCTTGTAATCGATCACACAAAGGACAAACATGAGCGTCTCCTTCCTTCCTTCCCTCGCTCGATACTTTCTCTTAAATCTGGATTGTAAGTCATGTGGTCACAATAAAATCAAAAAATATCCTTTTGTGCGAGATAACGATGGTGAATTGGCGATGGTGTCGGTGGTTGATGGTGAATCAGCAGTGGTGTGGGACGAGATTGAGATGATGATGGTGGTGTGTCATCATGACTAAATCTAGGCTAAATTAATGTCAATTAGTTGTCTGGCACTTAACAAGTTGTTTGTTAATTACGACATATAAATATAATACACGTCCCTTACAATTTGTGCTTTTCCTTTCACTTCCAGTTTCACACTTCCTTGACCCATGACTTTTATCCGGATACTATTTAATTCCCAATTTGTGTTCTTCCTTTCGAGCCTAGTTCTAATACCACTGTTCGCAAATCACTTATATATAAAAGAAAACTCAGAAGATGTATCAACTGTTTGAAATTGTTTGAGGAATCAATGACAAAAAAACATAACAGAAAGGCAAAAAATCTAGCCACTATCTCTACTATATCCAAAATGGAAATTCAAAAACACAAACTTAATTGATTTCCCTTACAAATAGCTTTTACATAAGTGATTTTTACATTAAGCTTTGTAACTTACAAATAGCTTTTACATAAGTGATTTTTATATTAATGAACTAACAACATGTTAGAAAGAAACAAAACATAAAATAATAATTGACCTTTAATATGTTGAAAATTTATATTAATGTAACCCTTCTAAGTTCTAACTAAGTACTCACTACGGAGATATGAAGTTAATTTGTTTTCGGGTATCAAGGTATTCCACGTTATAATTTTCACTATAAAGATTAACTTCAACATCCCAAAAAACATTTAAAAAAAAAAACGAACGTGTGCATGTATATATTGATTGAAACTAACAAGACATAATTGAAAGATATGTTGGAATTACACTCATAGCAAGATTTACTTAGTTGTTTCGCATGAAATGGGAGATTCCTTGGATCAATTTATGAGTCTCTTGAGAGGTTTTTGGGTCCACGTCAATGGCGATCTTATTGAGATAAAAACTGTGTCCAACTCCATTACTCATCAACAACTCAACCTTCTTCCCAGCTTCTTTCATCTCTTGATAAAACTCCATCTCCGTTTCTATCATCAAGTCATCCTCCGCCAAACACACCAGATACGGCGGCAAATCCAACCCACGCAGCGCCTCTCCCTCTCCCATCGGACATGTTATCGGGTGGTCTCTGGTGGTGCCCTCCGGCAACCCCAGCTGCAGAAACTTATACAACATGTCCCGAGTAAAAAACGGAGACTCTGGTTTTTCCAACTCCGACTTGCTTTTCACCGATCTGAGAAACCCTGGATGGATGAGAATCGCTCCGGCCAGTCTCAGTGGATGGAGGTTTTCTCCGGCTACCCTTTTAGCCACCTGATGGACTATGCTCCCACCGGTGCTGTTTCCGACGAGGAAAACACGGTTGAAGTCGCCTTTACTCGACACCCATGGTTGGTGTGCTTTTTTATTGGCCAAATCTTGGAGCCAGACAAGGGTGGAGTAAGCTTCATCAATGGCGGAAGGGAGGCGATGCTCAGGGGCAAGATGGAGGTAGGTACTAACAACGATGGCTCCAGTTTCACATACGAGTCGGGTGTAGGTATTATAATACATGAACCAGTCAGCTTGGCTGATGCAAAACCCTCCACCATGCAAGTGGAGGATTATGGGCAGCTTTCTGGAGTCGTCGGGAACCTCAGGGAGATAAACTCTGACGCGAAGATCATCGGAATCTGGATGGATGAAAAGGTCATGGGTTGCTACGCCGTGGATGAAGTTGTTGTGTGGCGGGACTGGATCAGACATGAACTTGAATTCTGGTGGTCCTGTCCATGTCCGATCAACAAAACCGTCGTCATAGACTGTGAACCAGCCGGAAACTTGGTCGACGATTGTTCTTTGGGGAGCCATATTCATATTCTATTGCATTGAGGTGGAATGGTGGATGAATTCAATTGTATCTATTTACAGTTTCGAGTGGTGTTGGGGTTTTTTTATAGAAGTGTTGGATGAAATTGTTTACGGATTCAATGGTAAGAAAAGGTGATTAAAAAATATGAATAAAGTAGAAAAATGAGGGGTAAGGACAAAAATGTCCATTCCATGCATTTAACAATTGTTAAATTTTGTCTAAACTTATTTTTGGGTAATACAAATATAAATTTTAACATTAATAAAATAAAATATTACTAAAAATATAGGATGAAAGAAGTAAACACTATGTTTAATGGAGTTGGAAATCTATATTAAAATTTTTAAGCGAAGAAAATATTTTTAAAGCTTTTTTTTTTTTTTTTTAATTTATGGTTTATTTATCTCGATAATCTCCTAAAAATTATATTACAGATGTTCTAAACACAAAAAGAAAAAAAAAAAAGAAAAAAAGTGCTTTCTTTTTTAAATATCTAATTTTTTTAAATCTCTCGGATAACATAATGTTTTCAATCAATTTTTTATAACAGTAATAAAAAACAAATTGTTTGCATAGAAGTTTTTTATATATAATATAAGTTTTTTTACGTACATAATATTGTAATACGGGGAAAAATTGTTATTAAATAATAATAAGGGACAAATTGCATTCTATGTTTTAGTCATTTTTAATATTAAACATTATTAATCAATTTATTCCAACCTACCACCCAACTTTCATATTTTACTACATCAACCATTGTATTTTCAACTTTAACATGTTGACTTAGAACCACTTAGAGCATATGGTAACAATTTGAAGTGGAGTTATAACAAGAAGCAACAAAAAGAGGGAGTGGTGTTTATAGTGTTATAACACCCGTTAAGAGTCGAGATAGAGAGAGAATTTGTGCAGCCAATAGAATATCACATTTCATCTAGTCATGACCACAACAAGAAGCAACACAACTAGATACAACAAGAAGAAATGGTGGTGTTCATCTTGTTATGACTAAGTTATGAGATGTCACATTAGCAATAATAAAATCTATCGTTACCCATATCATATGTTCTGATCCATTTATTCCAACAAATCACCCAACTTTCATATTTATATTTTCATCATGTAAAATTTCCCAAAAAGTTTTAATATTTTGGATAAATCTACAAAATAGTTCCAAATTAACTATTTTTATAAAAAAAATCCCTAAAAACCCATAAAATATTGCATTTTCATCATTTTTTCAATTCAGCCGGTAACAAATTAAGGTGTGATCATTTCGTAAATTGTCGCAAATTGTTGGAACTATTTCGTCAACTGACATAAAATATTGAGACTTTTCTGCAAAACATATATTTATTATTTTTATTTTTATTTTTATTAATTTAATGAAAACTCAAATAAATATATTATTTTCTAAATTTGTTATTATTAATATTATTAAATAAATACATTTTAAATAAATACATACATATATATATATAAATATATATATATATATACACACACACACACACATAACAAAATACATATAAATATAATAAATACATATCAAAAACATGTGTATGTGTGTGTGTGTGTGTGTGTGTATATATATATATATATATCACTGTTGTAAAAATCCCGATTAGGTTCCGATTAATCCTTAGGCGCTACTCGACCGATTAGAGGGCGCCTAGCGATTAATCTGTACATACATAATGAGTGAAATAGTATAAAACGATGAAATTGTAACATTTTCAAGAAGTTTTATCTCAATAGAAACTATTTGAGGCATGATTAGTGTTGTATTAATCATAGTAACCTATTTTATTATGATATTAGTGGTATTTATGAACTTTGGTATAATATTATTCATATTTAATTTTATAAAATTTAGTAAATTAGCAATTAATGGTCCCCGATTAATCTCCGCCTAGCCGATTAATCGCTTAACCCCAGTCCCTCGACTAGCTAACGTCGAGCGTTTTTTACAACCTTGATATATATATATATATATATATATATATGTGTGTGTGTGTGTGTGTGTGTGTGATATATATATATATATATATATATATATGTGTGTGTGTGTGTGTGTCTCAAAAACAAACAAATCAGGTCATGCTTAAGTATGATGGACCAGACCATGCTTAAATATGATGGACTAGAAGTGCATGATAGACAGACAACCATACTCAAATGTCACACCCCTAAACCTAGATGGCAAACACGTCCGGAGGCGGACGACTTCGTGTATAGTATCATAACAATTAAATATGAATGAAACATAGCAACCAAACATCATACATTGAAGATACACATTTACATAGTTTACATATTGAATTTGTTCATCAGTTACACAAAAGTAAGAAAGTAAAATTTCTTGAAGTTGCACCACTTAACCTCATAGTCGAGCTTATTACCTGCTACTGGAATTCCTGAGAATACAAGTTGTTTTGAAAAGCATCAACTAAAAACTTGGTGAGTTCATAAGCAGTTTTGAATAAAAATGGTTTTTGTACTTGTTTAGAATCGTTTTCATAGTGCATTTAAAATCCGATATTTTCTAATAAAAATGGTTTGAAATATTTTTGTTCGATCTTATATTAATGCATGTGTGTTAATGTTTACAAAAAAATAGAAAGAGAATGATTTCTAGACAACCCGATGTTGTCTGCGTTAGATGATGCTGGAATCTCAACCCCCGTGGTTGAGTACCGGTGTGCATAGATTTCCGTTTCATCAAAAAGAAGGTTTCCCGTTTTATCCAAAAAGAACATAGGATGGTTTCCTGTTTTATCCAAAAAGAACATAGGATGGTTTCCCATAAATCTTATAACGTTAATTCCTCTAAGTGAGTCGTTATAACCCTACTAAATAATGACAATTTCGCCTGTCTTTGCGTCCTTGGGACGCCGACGGAATAGGATAAGGTTTTTGTCATCTTAGACTGACCTAGTCTAACTGTAGCGAACAACTCAGGTGTGAGGTGTCACCCCCGTATAGATCTATACACAAACTACCGCTTTCCCTCCAGGAAACTCTGGTTATAACTACAGGCTACGATTGTACACTCAAAGGTGCCAACCGACAAGTCTCACTAGATCCTTAATCGAAAATTTAGACGGAAAAGAAGGAAGAACACATATAAAACTCATTCTCATGCCCAATAAACATGTAAGTAGACCACTAAGGCCCACTATACGTGTCTATTATTTCCAGGCTCAAAAGGAATATGAATGTCTATCCTGAACCCAATATACATGTAAAATGACACTAAGGCCCACTAAACATGTATATTATCTCCAGACCCAATAAGGATATGAATATCGTTTTTAACCCATTTGTTATTGTTTTGTTTATTTTAGCTCAATTACTTACAAAATTGATATAAAAATCCCACTTTTTGTAAAAATGACGTTCTTGGCCCAATAAGCCACAAAATTTTCAATTAAGGCCCAATTATAGTAAAAATAACACTTTAGTCCCCATTTTGTTCAAAACTTGTGTTTTTGACTAGTTTGTGGTAAAAATAACATTTTAAACCTATTTTTTGCTTGATTTTTGTGAAATACACATTTTTATGGTTTTTGGCTTTTCTGACCTAGTTGTTGGAAAATTTGTAGAAAAATCATCATAAGACAAAATTTGGATCTGTAAATTCTGGAAGTTTGTAAATTTTGTCTACTTTGTTCAAAAAATTTCTCATAATTTTTATTGGCCTCTAACAAGTGTGAAATTGCTCACCTTCACAGGTTGGTCCGAAATTATTTCAAATCTGATAGGCAGTTTTGTAAAATTTGCCAAATATAGTAGGAAAATCATATGAAAACGTGAGAGTAGTTATTTTAAAGGTAATAACCTGAAATTTTTGCATGTAAAACAGTTTTGAAACATATTACCATTAAGGAGGTCAAAACAGTTCGATATTGGACTAAAACTTTTCTGTCATGGGCAGATTTTTGAGTTTAAGTTATCTAAGTTTGTTCACAACACTTGTTTTTGCTATTTTAAGTATATAAATCCCAAATCTACAAGTTTACATGTATTATATGTGATGACACATATTTTTCTCAAGGTTTTTACGAAGATCCAAGTGATAAACTTCATTTTCAAGTAAAGATATAAAAGTTGAACACATAAACATGCATATATACATAGATCTAACACAAAAACACTTGTATTCTTCCCCAAAAGCATTATAAAACCGAAAACAAGGGGGTATGAACTAACCTTTGGGGTTTTTGAGATGTAGAAGAAGATGAAGAAGAATTTTTGAACCTAGATTGAGTTTTTGGTGGGATCTTGAAATGGAGGTGGATCTAAGAGTTTTAACACAAAGCAAAGGATGTAAACAAGATTTTTAGCTTGAAGGATATGATAATCTTTAAGATTAACAAGAGTACTTACCAATTTATGAAGGCTTGAAGAGAGATTTTTGAAAAACTCATGCACACCCACGAGTTTTAGAGAAAGAAAGAAGATAATTCCTTTGAGTTATAGAGAGATGATGAAAGTAGTGTGGGTAAGTTTGAAATGAAAAGTCGAGAGGGTTTGAGTGGTGTTTGGCCGAGATAAGGAAGAGAGGGGGGAGATAGTGTAACACCCATGAACAGAAAGACCAAGAAAGGAAAGGAAAACCCTAAGTCAAAGGGGTCAACTCGTCGAGTCCAGGGTGGAACTCGACGAGTCCGAGCGGGATCCGGGTCGAAGAGTAAGTGACTGAATCGACGAGTCGGAAAGTGGACTCGGTGAGTCCAGTCTGGATTGGGAGACCCTAATTTGGGGACTTGGTGCCCTATTTTGAGCAAGGTCTAGCCACCATATCCATTTTGAGCAAGATCTAGCCTTGGTGACGTGATTTGAAGCTTGGAAGAGAAAGAGGTTCATAGTGGTGCAAGAGGAAGCCTTGGATACATAGTTGGTGTGACTTTTCAGATCCTTTGAGGTAATAAGCTGACCTTATTGCATTTAGATCTATCTTATGGTTGAGATTTGGGCATTTTGAGTATGGAGGAGGTTTATTTCGAGTTTGGAGTAGATCTGAGGTTGCTACCTCAGATCTAGGCTTTTAAGGATCCAGAAAGCCATAAAGTTTATGCCAATAAGTTGTTGGTGAAGCCCCTTGGTCACAAACACTAGCCCTAGAGTGTTTTAAGCCCATATCTCTTTGGTTTCACGTAAAGCTTGCAACTTTACGTGAGGAATAGACTTTGGAAGGGTTGATCTATGAGTGGGAGGGGCATGGCTTGAAAAGCCACTGTATGGATTAAGAACTGAAGCGACTCGGTGAGTCACATGGGTAGACTCGGCGAGTTAGACGAAGGTGGGCGTAGACTCAATGAGTTGGAAAACAACTCGGGGAGTCTGTTGAAGATTCTCTTGGACTCGACGAGTCTGTTCTTGGACTCAGTGAGTCAGGTCGCGATGCACTACCCCTTCTGGTTAAGGCTCAGATCAGTGAGTTGAATGGTGACCCATTGAGTTGGACAAGATGGGACTCAGAGATCGTTGAACTCGATGAGTCTTGGGGTGACTTGGCGAGTTGGGTCGCATTATGAGAGTTCTGAGTATATGTACTCGACGAGTCAAAGGACTGACTCGGCGAGAAGATTCAGTCAGAAAGGTTGACTTTGACCAGATTTGACTTAGTTTGGCTTCTAGAGTTCAGTTTGGAACTAAGTGATATATGTATTGATATTGGTAGCTCGGGGAGCTAGTGGAGCAGCAGTTCAGAGAATTGTCGGTCAGTAGCAAGAGGGTTATCAGCAAGTTCAGCAGTGCAGGTAAGTTTCCCTTTGTGTGAATGGGTCTACGACCACAATGCCGACCTATGTAGTTATGAGTAGGAAGACCCGGGGGTTAGCCCAAGGCACTGCTTGCTACTATGATATTTCGGACCAAGTTCCGATGCCGGGCGGGTGCCCAAGGAATGGTTTGCATGATAGAGTATACTTGGTGTCTGTGTGATGCATGTATGTGTCTGGTAGGAAGGTGAGTGTGGGCGAGGTCCCATATCTCACCAATAGCAGAGTATGGACGGTGTTCCATATCTTATTAGTAGCAAAGCATGGGCGAGACCCGAGATAGGCATGGAGTGAGTGTGGGCGTTGGCCCGTATCTCTCTTACCGTAGGAGCTTGGACGGGGTTCCATGACTCACTAATGACAGGTGAAGGGCGAGGCCCAAGACAGGCGAGCCTAAGGACAAGAATGCAGTAGGGTATGTTCAGTTATGTGTTATATGCTATTTTGTACAATATGTGTATAGCGGGCGGGGCCCAGAGACAGGCGGGGCCTAAAAGAAACAGATTTTTATCCGAGTGGGGCTCGAAGCCAGGCAAGGCCTGGAGCGGCGGGGACGTTGTAGTGGGCGGGCCCGAGGTAAGGGCGAGGCCTGAAATAGCGGGCGTGGCCCAGTATATGTTGTATGTGTTTGTGCAGGGTATGTGGTAGGTTGGGGAACTCACTAAGCTTCATGCTTACGATTTTCAGTTTTGGTTTCAAGTACTTCCGGTAGCGGAGGGAAGAGCTCAGGGTGATCGCATGTCACACACCATTGATTAGTCAGCCTGGGGTGTTTTACTCTGATAATGAAATATATTTTGGAATTAATACTCTGAATGTATGTTATGACTTATGATATGTTTTTATGAATATGCCTTTGGTAATGATTTAAAGAAAAATTTTGGTATGGATTTTTGGGACGTTACAAGTTGGTATCAGAGCCTTGGTTTGAGGGATTCGGACATACTCTCGGGTGTGTCTGAACTCAAACTAAGGGATTGGTCTAAAAGTTTTCAAAATGAAAAGACAGTTTTGTAAAAAGAGTTTTTAGAATGGAAATAGTTTTAGAAAAGCGAAAAGAATTCAGAAAGAAAAAGAACTTTGATAAGAGAAAAGGGTGTGGTGCATGCAATCAGCCGAGCTCAAGTAAGTACCCCAAAATACTCATACAAGATTATGTTATGTTTATCAGTTAGTAGAGCAGCATGCTAGATTAGAACTAAGGATCTAAGAAGGATGCCTTATGTGCCTGTTATATGTGCTTTGAGTTGCATGTTAGTGTCGATTAGACAATAGTAGGATAGCCTGTTTAGGTTATGCCTGAGTTTATGAGCTTATGTCGCATGCTAGTGCAGATTCTTGATATGAGATTATGATTTTTGAGTATGTTATGGTTATATTTTTCCCTTGTCCGAATGCTGCTTGGTTTGTGCATTGTGGGATTCTGAGTGATGGGAGTTAGCCATTAGGTGAATACGTCACATCACATGTGATCAGGGTTGAATAATCTCAGACTGCTGGATTTGGCCCTATTACGCAGCTCTTGTCTGAGTCCAACCATTGTAGGGACGTGTCTTCTACTCGAAGGATTATCTGAGCCTCGTCACATGTGACGGTATTCAGGTGATGGCTAATTGGCATCACAAGCAGGCCTTCAGCAGCTGAGGACTGGTTTGAGTTGAGTCATAGGTTTCCCTAGGGTAAGCCTAGGATAAGATAGTGTCGAGAGCAGTAGTAGTGGAAAAAGGGACCTGGTGTAGTCGAAGCAGTTATTGAGGAAAGTATAAATAGATGTGGAAGGTAGTATGGGCCCGTACTACTGAAAGTAGAGGATCCGTACTCGATTCGAGAAAGGCCGAGATGAGACCGGGAAACTTGTAGTGTGTGCGTATGATCCCTTAGCAGTGATGAGTATTCTGATAGTTATTGCGATATGTTTTCAGCATGGTGACATTGCGAGAGAGACCAGTGGGCGGATCAAGCACCGAAGAGGGATCAAGGTCGGGTTCAGGGGCCGAGCAGCTCGAGGAGCGGATGAGGGAGTTGATATCAGCGGAGGTTACACGCAGTATCCTAGATCATACTCCTGTGATCTTTGGCACGATCAAGGAGGGTATACTGGAGATCATGGAGGAGAGGTTGGGGGCCTTTCGTACCAAGATAATGGATTTGATGGGAGCACGTACTATGACATTCTGAGAGTTTATAGCTTGCGGAGCGCCAGGTTATCATGGGGCTAGGGACCCCATCGCTAGCAGCAGCTGGTTGGCCGATGTTGCCAACGCATTCCATACGAGCAGGTGTCAGAGGGGGACAAGGTCAGACTCGCATCCTATCTTCTGAAGGACAGAGCGAGGGATTGGTGGGAGGTGGTTGGTCATGTCATTGGTGATGATTACGCATTGGATGCGATGACATGGAGCGATTTCTCGGCCAGGTTTAGGGCTGAATTTTCACCGATTAATGAGGTGCAGCAGTTAGAACGGGATTTTCAGGATTTGACGCAAACTACTGAGACATTGGCGGAGATCACCGCCAAGTTCAGGGAGAGGGCCCTCCTTGTTCCGTAGTATGTTGTGGACGAGGAGATGAAGAAGGCCCGATATCACGAGATGTTGAGGGATGACATCAGGGAGTTCGTGAGCAGGTCCGGCTGTAAGATGCTGGAAGATATGATTTCTCGAGCTAGAGAGAGGGAGATTGATTTGGAGCAGATCTGGAAGAGGAAGACGGATGAGGTTCAGGTAGCCACAGGTTCGGGCAAAAGGCCCAAGGGGTCAGATTCGAGATCGATAGATTACCAGAGTCGCGGCCGATGCGGGAGGTACGGCAAGATGGATGAGGGTGCGTGTAGGAGTGGTAGTGGTGGAGATTCGGGTTGCTTCAAGTGCAGCCGGACTGGTCATCTTAGAAGGGATTGTATTGCTACCACCACACAAGGATCAGACTTGATATGTTTCCACTATAGTCAGCGTAGCCACAAGAAGGTCCAGTACCCCAGTTTGTTTTCGGCAGGACGGGTGATAGCACCTGCCCCTGCAACTTTGAGGATCACATATGGTCGTCAGGGCCGAGCAGAGGCGCCTGCGGTAGGAGGCAGGGCTTTTCAGATGACTACCATGGAGATGCGAGCAACGCCGGACGTCGCAGGTATGTGACTTTCGTTTTCAGTTTCCTTCATTCATGGTTATATTGTTAAGGTTCTGCATCATTATTGGTATAAGTATTTTAGAATTGTGTGGCTTGCTTGTGATTTAGTTATATGCCATCTGCATACCTTGGATATTAAAATGGTAGTTAGGGGTCGTGCCCAATGGAAGCAGGTTACTTAGGATGCAGTAACTATAGCATGCTTATGTGGGACTCAGTAGTGTCCCTCTAAATTTAGGAGGGTGTCATCGGCTAACGGATCGGTTAGATCCCTAGCTGTGGCAAGCTTGGGATTTTCAGCAGATTGTCTGAGGTATAGTAGAGAAGATTGGGAATTTCTCTCTAGCATTGAGCAGCGAGGTATAAGCAGGATCAAAATGGGGGAGAACCCTACGAGAGTACAAGGGTAAGAGCATGCAGATCCAGAATGAGTACGCGACCTCTGAGAAGGAAAAGAAGTAGCACAACGATTGATGGATTGAGGATTTCAGCGTTGGGAGTTTGAGAAACTTCCCAATAGTTAGTTCATGTAATCAAGATGGTTAGTATCTTGTTGGAATTTCAGGATAGAGGATCGCCTGCAGGACTCGAAAGAGTTGGAATGAGGATCTTGAGGACTGTTAGCATGGGGTGCTTTCATGTTAGTAGTCAGTGGTAGAGATAGAATGTAGAGCATGGTAGAGCGACGGGGGAGCCGCAGCTTTCTCTAACAGTGGTCAGAGGTGGAAAGTGTTGTAAGACTACGGGGTAGCCGTAGCATTCACTAGCAGTCAGTAAGTATGGAAGGTGCTGTAAGACTACGGGTAAGCCGTAGCATTCCCTAGCAGCTTAGTTAGCGGAGTGTGGGCGAAGTCCTGTATCTCCTAGTTAGTGAAGTTGGGGCGAAGCCCTTACCTCCTAGTGATCCAGGTAGGAATCAGGATTGAGTAGTGGATGAGAATAATATGGAGCTTGCCTGCATAACCCTAGAAAGGTGAGACCTTGGGAGAGGCTGCTCCAGGATATAGTTGGGTGAGACCCGTGGGCGAGGCTCGTATTAGAGTAGTAGTATAGGTGTGACCTTAGAGCAGGGTTGCTTAGTAGTATAGTCGGGTGAGACCCGTGGGTGAGGCCCGTGAGTTTTAGTAGCATAGGTGGGACCTGGTAAGGACCTTAAGGTCGAGTTAAGGGGATCGAGGATCCCAGGACTTGTAGCGCCAGAGTGGCAGAGTAGAGGGGGCAGTATTAGGTAGCTTAAGTTTCCTCGGAAGTCACTGGGAGCGACTAGAAGTTTGTGTTGGGGCTAGCGACCAGTGGGAGCCGGTAATCCAGATATTGATAGATCAGTAGGGACCAGGGTGGTCTCAGTTCATCCGGAAGGCGGATAAGGGACATCAGAAATTTTCAGTCAGCGGCAATGATGGTAAGCAGACTATGGTGGAATATAGTTAGTTGATCGAGGGGTGCTATGCACATCACAGCAGGTTCGATAATCTCAGAGGGAAGGGTTTGACCCTGCTGCGCAACTCTCTTCTGAATCTAACCGTTGCGGGGATGAATCTTTTACTCGAAGGATTATCTGAACCATTCGCTGGGAGGGGTGCTCAACACTAAGTTATAGTAGTAAGAAGTGTCCAGTGGATACTGGCGGTAATGACCCATACTGGAAGTAGTGGGAGTAATGGATTTAGTGAAGGATAGGACCTTTACAGTGATAGAGGAAGTAGCTGGTTATGGAACGTTTCCTTGGGGAGGCCAGAAAATGCACAAGGAAAAGGGGGTGAACCCCTAGGGTGTCCAACATAAGTACTCGGGGAGTACCAGAAGGTTTGTCAGTTGAGTAAGTTGTGCTCCCAGGATGGTCAGGGTTAGGGTTAACCTGAGAATATTATCCGCAAGGATTAATATTAGTCAGAATGACCGGGCGGAAGGCCAGCAAAGGTAGTCAGCGGGTGTTAGGTTTTCTCAAGCAGAGTGTTGATTGCAGGGCGATTGGCCGTAGAGAAACTTCAAGGATGAAGTTTAGTTTAAGTGGGGGAGAGTTGTAACACCCATGATCAGAAAGACCAATAAAGGAAAGGAAAAACCTAAGTCAAAGGGGTCAACTCGTCGAGTCCAGGGTGGAACTCTACGAGTCCGAGCGGGTTCCGAGTCGAAGAGTAAGTGACCGACTCGACGAGTCGGAAAGTGGACTCAGCGAGTCCCGTATGGATTGGGAAACCCTAATTTCGGTACTTGGTGCCCTATTTAAACGTCTCATTCTCTTCTCTAGGGTTCATATACAACCTCTCTAACCTAGAATACCGAACCCTAGCCACCATATCCATTTTGAGAAAGATATAGCCTTGGTGAAGTGATTTGAAGCTTGGAAGAGAAGGAGGTTCATAGTATTGCAAGAGGAAGCCTTGGATACATAGTTGGTGTGACTTTTCAGATCCTTTGAGGTAATAATCTGACCTTATTGCATTTAGATCTATCTTATGGTTGAGATTTGGGCATTTTGAGTATGAAGGAGGTTTATTTCGAGTTTGGAGTAGATCTGAGGTTGCTACCTCAGATCTAGGCTATTAAGGATCCAGAAAGCCATAAAGTTTATGCCAATAAGTTGTTAGTGAAGCCCCTTGGTCACAAACCCTAGCCCTAGAGTGTTTTAAGCCCATATCTCTTTGGTTTCATGTAAAGTTTGCAACTTTACGTGAGGAATAGACTTTGGAAGGGTGGATCTATGAGTGGGAACCCCTGCATGGCTCGAAAATCCACTGTAAGAACTGAAGCGACTCGGTGAGTCACATGGGTGGACTTGGCGAGTTGGATGAAGGTGGGCATGGACTCGACGAGTTGGAAAAACAACTTGGCGAGTCTATTAAAGATTGTCTTGGACTCGGCAAGTCTGTTCTTGGACTCAGTGAGTCAGGTCACGAAGCACTAACCCCTTCTGGTTAAGGCTCGGATCAGTGAGTTGAATGGTGACCCAGTGAGTGGGAAAGGATAGGACTCAGAGATCGTTGAACTTGATGAGTCTTCGGGTGACTCGGCGAGTTGGGTCGCATTATGAGAGTTCTGAGTATATGTTCTCGATGAGTCAAAGGACTGACTCGGCGAGTAGAGTCAGCCAGAAAGATTGAATTTGACCAGAGTTGACTTAGTTTGGCTTCTAGAGTTCAGTTTGGAACTAAGTGATATATGTATTGATATTGGTAGCTCGTGGAGCTAGTGGAGAAGCGGTTCAGAGAATTGTCGGTCAGTAGCAAGAGGGTTATCAGCAAGTTCAGCAGTGCAGGTAAGTTTCCCTTTGTGTGAATGGGTCTACGGCCACAATGCCGACCTATGTAGTTATAAGTAGGAAGACCCGAGGGTTAGCCCTAGGAACTGTTTGCTAGTATGATATTCCGAACCAAGTTCCGATGCCGGGCAGGTGCCCAAGGAATGGTTTGCATGATAGAGTATACTTGTTGTCCGTGTGACGCATGTATGTGCCTGGTAGGAGGTGAGTGTGGGCGAGGTCCCATATCTCACCAATAGCAGAGTATGGACGGTGTTCCATATCTCATTAGTAGCAAATCATGGGCGAGGCCCGAGATAGGCATGGAGTGAGTGTGGGTGTTGGCATGTATCTCACTTACCGTAGGAGCTTGGATGGGGTTCCATTACTCTCTAGTGACAGGACAGGGGCGAGGTCAAGACAGGCGAGGCCTAAGGACAAGAATGTAGTAGGGTATGTTCAGTTATGTGTTATATGCTATTTTGTACTATATGTGGTTAGCGGGCGGGGCCTAAAAGAAACAGATTTGTATCCGAGCGGGGCTCAAAGCCAGGCGGGGCCTAGAGCGGCGGGGTCGTTGTAGCGGGCGGGGCCCGAGGTAGGGGGTGAGGCCCGAAATAGCGGGCATGGCCCAGTATATGTTGTATGTGTTTGTGCAGGGTATGTGGTAGGTTGGGGAACTCACTAAGCTTCGTGCTTACGGTTTTCATTTTTGGTTTCAGGTACTTCCGGTAGCGAAGGGAAGAGCTCGGGGTGATCGCATGGCACACACCATTGATTAGTTAGCCTGGGATGTTTTACTCTGATAATGAAATATGTTTTGGAATTAATACTCTGAATTTATGTTATGACTTATGATATGTTTTTATGAATATGGCTTTGATAATGATTTAAAGAAAAATTTTTGGTACGGATTTTTAGGACGTTACAGATAGAGTGGTTTTTGCATGGAGGTTAAAAATTTAGTGCATGGATGTATGAAAGATAATGGCTTTGTTACATGTAGTATAATATGGAGGTGGCAACAAAATTCAACCTCCTTCTTATTGGTGTCTCCTTTTTCTTTTTTTTTCTTTGTAAAGGCCCAACCGGCCCAAGAGGGTTCTCGGCCCAAAAAGGATTGTTTTTAAGTTTTGGGCTTGGCCCAAAAGAGTTCTTAGTTCATTAAGAAGTTTTCAACCCAAAAGACCAATTGAAGAAGTTATCAACCCAAAAAGACCGATTGAAGAAGTTATCGGCCCAATAAGGAAGTCTTATGGCCCAAAGAACTAAGTTGAGGGCTTATTGGCCCACAAGGGCCCAATAAGAAGGGTTCAGCCCATTAAGGGTGTTTTAGCCCTAAAAATGTTAAGATGGAGTTTTGGGCTCATTTATGACCTTATAAAGGTGTTCACATCTTAATCTAATTTTTTTCAGTTGTGACATCAAACTAGGTCACACTTAAGTATGATGAACAGATGCCCATACTTAGCATGCCCAACTAACACGTTGTATTCGAAAGATTTGATCAAATAAAATAAACAAAAGAATGTTTCTCCTATAAATAGAATATCAGAGATTAATCTTTAAAACACTTAAGGTCAGAAGTGTCTTCACATTAATATTCATTGTCATCTTCAAAAACATTTTCAAATCTTTAAACCGTTTTTTATCTTCACATCAATATTCATGACCGCCTTCAATAATGTTTTTAAAAATGGTGATGAAAATTGATGTGAAGACACTCCTGACTTTAAGTGTTTTAAAGATTGATCTATGATATTCTCTTTACTAAAGAGATATACTTTTGGTAAGATAAAATGTCTACCCACTGTTGTGTTGTCGAACCCTTTTTTTCTTGAAGTATTGCAACTTTTTTTCAAAAAAAAATTATCATAGATAAAGTTGGAATAAATCTAGGGAAAATGATTATGGAAAATAACTAACCGTTGAGTTTGTTCTCATTTTATCTCTTTTTTTTGTACCCAATATATCATTAGACTTGTTGTTTGTGTTCACCATAACCATTTTGACCGGCTATCATAGGTAATAGCCGGTCAAAATGGTTATAGTGAATATAAACAATAAGTTTGATGGTATATTGGGTACAAAAAAAAGGTGCCAAATGTGAACAAACTCAATAGTTAGTAACCCTCGAGAATCATTTTCCCATAAATCTAAGTTTTAATTTAAAATTAACAAAGCTATATGTATTTTTTTAAGCTAGAAGATATATAAGGATGTTAGAAGACTATAGTCTACATCTAAATCAAAAAGATAACAGTCACAACTTTTTAGGTCTTCAGTTTTCTAAAAAACAAACAATCTACAACAATTAAAGTTTGTGTATAATCTATGCGGTGCAAACAAAATAGACAAGAAGATTTGTTGATAAAAAAGAAACACAACCTAAAAAATAGATGTTTGAAAAAACATGAGATAGTAAAGTAAAATCTACTCTACTAAATGAAGATTAATTTTGTCACATGTCAATCTTTTATAAGTTTTGATACTTGTCATTTTGTTGTATTATTGAAATAAATAATATTTACATGTTAATTTATAGGTTTTTTTCAAATTTTAAAATTAAAAAGTCACATAATACTTATATATATATATATATATATATATATATATATATATATATATATATGTGTGTGTGTGTGTGTGTGTGTGTAAAATATTAAATATGATAGTAATTGCAATGAATATGTTTCTTCCTTTCTTATTTCAAAATTTTATTTTAAAAAATATTTAACTTTTACATTTTGATATTTAGTTTTTTTTTAATTAATTTATGTAATACATAAGCCTCACGTCTAATTAAAAGAAAATTAGAAAGAAAAAATATTAACCTAAACAAAATCTTTCACAAAAATGATGACCAAAATTTGTAATTTGGTAACATAAATAAAGGCAATAAAAAGAGAATAAATCCGCTAATCGAAAAATAAAACAGGAACCATTTCGGGTCAACTGGTATACGAACTTCGCTCGAGCTGTTCGACCCATTTCGGTTAGATGAACTCATTTGATAGCTCGAGGCAACTTCAATCCCATAATAGAGGTCGCCCAAAGTTTTGTAGTTGGCGATTGATAGCTTTCTAAGCAACTTTGGCTTCACATTTTCTCATCTACAGGTAACATGAATCTGATTATCCTTTTATTTCGCTTTGATTCTATGATATCTATATACGCATAAGCATGATCGAGAGTTAAATTAGGGTTTTGGTGGCTTCATTTCATTAATAGATAACAGAGTATTTTAGGGAATATCACTTATGGTTTTCCATTACAATGATTTATTATAGGGTTTGATTCCATGGTGGTGGTATAGATTATAGAACAACCTCATCTACAATACTTCTTTTGTTTTCCTTTTGAATTCTTTATAATCAGCCAATCTAGCGCAATCCTTTCTGCACTTAGTCCAAATTCTGGATTAATTCGAATGATTGATTCCCTTTTTGAGAATTAGATACCATAAATCTTAGGTCATAAGTTGAATTATCCCTACCTAAACTTTTTATACCTCCTAATTTGGTTCCCTACTACAGAATTTTATTTACTACGTATTCATAACATAGAATCAGCCTTGATGAAATGATCAAGATCATACATTTGTTTATGATTTTTGATACCTAACTGTATGTAACAAATTTCCTTTTGTTGATGTATAGATTCTTTTGAATTAGTCTACATTTAAAGACCTTGATGTCAAGAACACATAACATAATGGTAGCAACAGGCTTGGTATCTTTTGCAAGTGCAGGTTTAGCTTTTCCCTTTTACATGTAACGCCTTGTTCTAAAATATTCATTTATGGATTTCAGAAGCCAAGGCTAGGGGCCTTTTGGTCATTTTTAGGCTTTGATTTTTGTTCGAGAGGTTTGGGCTGGGGTGTGTGGCTAGAAGCGTAGGGCATCTCGCCACCTTTTCGTGGATATAAAGTTCGTTGGGAACGGACTTGGAACGAAGGGGTTATGACTCTTTGAAGTTATTGACAGAAATGTCCCTATTGGAAATAAATGACTAAAAGAACCATGCATGCAAGGTGGTAAATGTGCGAGTACGCCCAGCATAAGGTTGTGGTACGCCCAACGTTTAAGGGTAAAAGGATTGCAGGTGCTTAAGGCGTACGCCCAGTGTCCAGGAACCCTAATTTTAGGGTCGAGCCACTATATAAAGAACATAACACCCAGGGTATCAGCCTTCATCTCATCTTCATACAGCTACCACGAAACCCTAAACCTTCCTTGTGTGTGTTTTGGAGCTTGGAGGCCTTGGAAGAAGGATTCTAGTGTTGTAAAGCCATTTTCTCAAACAAGTGAAGAGCAAGGAGAGAGTTGGACCAAAGGAGAAGATATAGATCAGAGATATTTGCTTCATTTCGGACCTTTTTAAGGTATAAAGTTTTGAACGTGATGATTAATCTCTTAGATCTTTCTTAGTACAAGTTTATGGACTCTTTTTGGTCCCAAGAATGGATCTTTGAGACTCAAACACGTTTCTAAGTCCAGGGTTGCCTCCCTTAGAGTCATATGAACCCCATAAGAAGTAAAGTTCCAACCTTTTGGACTTATTTGTGCTCATGCATGAGATCTAGCCCTTTGAATGAAAGTATGTTGTCACATTTTGAGTTTGGGCTTATTTGGTGGATTGCAAGTCACCAAGTTAGTGACTTTATGAATTAAGACATGGAAGAGGACTTGGATCTGAGTTTGTAGCCTTTAGATTGGAGTATTAAGCGCTTAATGGAAAAGTGGTTTAACAGGGTTGTACGTTGGCATACAAGGAGTTACACACGGCATACAAGCCATCAGTTAGTACGCTTAGCGTACCTAGGAGTACGCCCCACATACTCTGCCAGTTTGGGTTTTAAGTAATTGGGCCTCGGTGTGGGTTGTGCTTTAGACTTTGGGTCTTTGGGCCTTAGTGGGCCATCGGGAGTCAGTTAATATGGGACAAGTATATGTGTTAGGGCTTAGGGCAAGGCCCAATAAGGGATTGGGCCTAGTGGGCTTAGGAAGCTTACCTAGTGTTGGGCCTTTTTCAATATGGTTTGGGCTTTAGATTTGGACTGAGTGGGACTAAAGGGTAAAATGGTCATTTTACCCTAAGGAGGATCATTGTGTTAGACTAATGGTTATTTTGGTATTGGTACCTCGGGGAGCCGGAGGTAGCAGCTCAGGAAATTCCAGTTAGCAGCCAGAAGAGTATCAGTCGGGTTCAGTAGTGCGATGTGAGTCTCATCATTGTGTGAATGGGTCTACTGCGACAATGTCGACCCATGTAGTTTGTGAGTAGGAAGACCAGGGGGTTAGCCCTATGCACTGTATGCTAGTATGTAACTCCGGATTAATGTTCGATGTTGGACGGGTGCCCGAGGAATGTTTGCATGATAATTTATACTTGCTGTATGTGTGATGCTTGTATGTTCCTGGTAGGGAGGTGGGTGTGGGCGAGGTCCCGAACCCCACCATTAGCAGAGTGTGAATGGGGTTCCATATCTCATTAGTAGTAGAACGGGGGCGAGGCCCGAGATAAGAGGAAGGTGAGTGTGGGCGGGGACCCATATCTCACTAACAGCAGGAGCTTGGACGGGGTTCCATGGCTCACTAGTAGCAGGACAAGGGCGAGGCCCAAGATAGGCGAGGCCTTAGGACAGTAATGTAGTAGGGTATGTTCAGTTTATGTGTTATGTGCTATGGTTATATGTTTGCATGCATCTAGCAGGCGGGGCCTAAAGTAAAACAAATATGTATACCGAGCGGGGCTCGAAGCCAGGCGGGGCCTGGGATCGATCAGGACCCGATGTAGCGGGCGAGGCCCAGTGCTTGCAGTATGTGATTATGTATGGTATGTGGTAAGTTGGGGAACTCACACCATTGTCATTTAATCTGTGATGTTTACTCTGATAAAATAAAATATAATAATGTTTTGGACATGATACTCTAATATGATATGTTTTGTATAAATGGTTGACACTTGTGGTTTGTTTATGGAATTAAAAATGAAAATTTTGGTATGGATTTTTGAATCGTTACATTACATGGCGTAAATACATTGATTTTTGGTTCATTTATTAATTTATTTAGTCTTTCTTGAAATAGTAAACATTAAATTTAATGTTAATTGTTGAATACAGAACTAGGTCATCATCAAAGGCCCCTGTTATTGATTCATCAAAACCATTGCCTCCTCAAGCAACTTTTAGAGGACCTTATATCAATATTGGAATTCGTGATGTTGGACTCTCATTATCAGACTTATTCCAAGAAATAATCTTTTTTAGCTACTTTATTTTTATTTATATCATGTATTGTAGTAACTAAAGTGTTGTTTTGTAACTAAAGTATTTAGAAAACAATGTACTTTGTTAAAATGGTTAAATTAATAATATCAATCCGTTTGTTTCTATTATTGTTATTCTTGTTCTTTCCGGCCACCATAGTGTGAATGAATATCACATGTGTGAGTGACAAATGGTGTACCAAATTTATGTTAATTTGTTAATGTACTTTTTATGAGAACAATTATAGATAAATATTTACCTTTTTTTTGTTGATTTGTATATGGTTAGATTTGGTTTTGTTTTTCTTGTATTGTGGTTTAGAAATAATAGCATGCCGTTCAAAAAGAAAGTTTCAAAAAAAATTAAAAGAAAAAAATCGAAATAAGACTCATTATCCTGAAACTATCAAGTATAATAGGTATTTGGATTAAAAGTATACCAAAATGAGCTAGCAAAATGATGGTTTGATTCATTTTGACTAAAAGGAGTACAAAAAATGGTTGTCTACTCCGTGAAAATGGACAACAATTTTGCAATAGTACAATTTTCTTACATGAAAATGAATTTTCTAACAATGAGCTAATCCCGTTGCACATGTTATATAAATGTAAACATGTAGCAATTTAAAATCGACTTTAACATACAACAAAATCGACTCAAACTCACATTGAAACCTAAAAAACCAATTCAAACTTAAATTTCATCAATAAAATTGCATCTTTGATGCATGTGGTTACTAGTGGCTTACGATTCAAAAGGAAAGGGGCAGAGGATGGATGTAGGGGGTAAAGGTAGTATTCGCGAAGTAGCAGGAAATGAGAGAAGCATAGAAAGATATGAATGTCAACGGTAGTAAGGGGTGTGGGAGTGTTTTAATTTGAGAGGATAAGGGGGAAGATGTACTTTTGTAATGTTTTTTTTTAAATTAACTATGTAAAATGATGTTTTTTTTTTTTTTTTTGGAATTATGTTGACGAAAAAATTGATGGTTGTTTGAGAAGCTAAAAGCGACAAAATTTGTACATAACATAGTTTAAGTAAGTAAACTATATGTGAAAATGTAAATGTAATAATGTTTTTTGAACAAGGAAATATACAAAAATGATAAAAATACGTATAAAAGTAATAATTTATTCGGTAAAGATTTTCCCCTTTTATATTGCACTGAATTTATTTAATCTAATAATTTGTAGTTTAACGGTTTTTGGAGGGGAAAAACCTTATGGGATCCTTGATACATCGGTGTTAGTTGAAATTTTTGCTTTGTTGCTCAATTTGTCTCTTTGCCATGATCGACATTTCAAACCTACACGTAAAGTCTTCCTTGTTAACCTACAAAACACACACTCTGCACCACTAGAATCAAGAAACCACAAGAATTTTCTTTCAAAATCGATAAAAATGGCTTCTTTATTATTCCCAACGCCACCAACAACCACCACCAACACTCGCTTACTTCCATCACGTCCTCTTCACCACGCAAAACCCATAATTCTCAGTTCCCACTCATCATCACCACCCTCATCTCGCCGGAAAAACCTCCTCCCTCCACTCCGAGTAGCTGCCCCACCTTCCCCTTCCACCACCGAAACTTTCATTGATCCAGAATTCGAAGAATCCGAAACCAGTTCTTCGTCGAAATTCTCATGGAGAGATCACTGGTACCCTATATCCCTAATCGAAGACCTCGATCCAAACCTCGCAACCCCTTTCACTCTCCTCAATCGCGACCTCGTTATCTGGTTCGACAAAACTAACAACCACTGGGTTGCTTTTGACGACAAATGCCCTCATCGCCTTGCTCCTTTATCGGTATGTTAACCCTCCAATTTTACCCTTTTCATCTAGGGTTTTATCGATCTTACAAAATTCGATTCTTTCAGGAAGGAAGGATTGATGAAAACGGACACCTACAGTGTTCTTACCACGGATGGTCCTTCGAAGGATCCGGATCCTGTTCTCGGATCCCTCAGGCATCATCAGAAGGACCCGAAGCTCGAGCCGTTCAATCACCAAGAGCATGTGCTACCAGGTTTCCAACAATGGTGTCTCAAGGTTTACTCTTTGTATGGCCTGATGAAAACGGTTTAGAACGAGCTCTTGCCACTCAACCTCCCTTGTAATCACCAAATTCTTTTCACTATTATAATATTCATCACCTATATTTAATTGATCAATCATTATCCCCAATTTTTAATGTCGATTAGGTTGCCTGATGACTTCGAAAACCCTGAATTTTCAACAGTCACAATTCAACGTGATCTGTTCTATGGATACGATACTCTCATGGAGAATGTTTCTGATCCCTCACACATTGATTTTGCTCATCATAAGGTGATAACACAGTCCCCCCTGCCTGCCCGCTGCCCGGATTCTTCATATCTGCTGCCCGAATTCTTAATTTCTTGAATGATTCTACAGGTTACAGGGAGGAGGGATAGAGCTAAACCACTACCATTTAAAATGGATTCCACTGGTCATTGGGGTTTTTCTGGAGAAAACGAAGGAAACCCAAAAATCAGTGCTAAGTTTATCGCGCCTTGCTATTACATAAACAAGTAAGTTTACACTTTACACTTTACACAACTAAAGGGTAATACAGGTATTTCACAACTAGAAAAGAGATTACTTAAAGAAATTTATTATTGTTTTCAGGATAGAAATTGACACAAAACTCCCTATTGTGGGTGATCAAAAGTGGGTAATTTGGATTTGTTCCTTCAATGTACCAATGTCACCTGGAAAAACTCGTTCCATTGTTTGCAGTGCTAGAAATTTCTTTCAGTTTACAATGCCCGGGCCCGCATGGTGGCAGGTAAAGTGTGTGAATTAAACTAAATGACTATTTTACCCTTGTGGGTCCCATTCGTGTATCTAAAATGATGAAAATTGTAGGTTGTTCCAAGGTGGCATGAACATTGGACATCAAACAAAGTATATGATGGTGATATGATTGTTCTCCAAGGTCAAGAAAAAGTCTTCTTATCACAATCAATGGAAGATGTCAACAAAAACTACACAAAACTCACATTTACCCCAACACAAGCTGATCGATTTGTATTAGCATTCAGAAACTGGCTCAGAAGGCATGGAAAAAGTCAACCCGAATGGTTTGGTCAACCCAACATCCAATCACTACCCTCCACGTATCTATCCAAACGCCAGGTAAGCTTTTCATATTCCTTGAAATCTTTTTGTATGTTTTTGTGATCTTTATGTTGTTTGTGGCAGATGTTGGATAGATTTGAGCAACATACATTGAAATGTTCTTCGTGTAAAAAGGCTCATGAAAGATTTGAGACATTGAAGAAGGTTTTAATTGGAGGGTGTGTTGTACTTTGTGCTGCTGCTGGTGTACCTTCTGAGATACAAATGCGTGTTGTTTTTGCGGGATTTGCGGTTTTGAGTGCGGGGTTGGCTTATTATTGTCATGAACTACAGAAGAATTTTGTTTTTGTGGATTATGTGCATGCTGATATTGATTGATTAAACTTTGGTATAAAATGTATTTTTTTGGAATTATTAGTGAACTGTATATCATGTATTTTATACTTTGGATATAGAAATTAGATGGTGGTGTTATACAGTAGGATCAGAAACATGAGATTTGTATGGATATAAAATGATGGGGTTGTTTTAGCATATGCCTGTTTGTTCTTTTCCTACATTTATATCATAAATTTGTACTTATGGTTAAAAATAACCTAATCTACAATGTTACAAACGTGTACAATGATATTAAAGTAACTTACACAAGGAAATTGTTAATATAAATTGGTTATTTTTCATTTATTATTGTTTGTCCTTTGTTGCAATTCTTTATTTCTTTGTATAGCAAATTGTCAATTTCTTATATATATATATATATATATATATATATATATATATATATATATATATATATATATATATATATATATATATATATATATAGGACAGTTCAAATAAAAACAATAAATAGTGTGAGAACGTAAAAACATTTTTTTATATTATTATTCTACAATGAATTTTGTATCGACAACTTTATGTCATTATTCAGCAAAAAATAAATGAATAGTCAAAGGTTAAAATTAAAATTAGAATTTACTACAAAAATGCACATACATAAGTTTATAATAGAGTAATAACATTGTAATGAATATATGACTAATCGAAATTTAATATTTATATTAGGAATTACTTCAACAATACACATATACAAAATTAATTACAGAATAATAACATAAACATAGTGTTTTTACGTTCTCACACTATTTACTGTTTTTATTTGAACTTACTTCTATATATATATATATATATATATATATATATATATATATATATATATATATATATATATATATATATATATATATATATATATTGCTCTGTTGCCCACATATTGGGTTAGTGGGTTTTTCAATTACCTATTAACACATGGTATCAGACAGTCCCTGGGACCTTTCTTTTTCCACCTTTTTTACTTCCTCTTTCCCCTAAATCTCTTTCTTCTTCTCTTTTCTTTTCCGGTGAACAATGTCTTCATCTCTTTTCTTTTCCGGTGACTATGTCTTCAACCTCCATAGATCATACCCTCCCAATGAATACACTCCTTCATATGATCACCATCAAGTTATCTCCTTCAAACTACCTTTTGTGGAAAAATCAGATGATATCCCTGCTTGCTTATCAGAACTTTCTTCCTCACATTGACGGTTCTGTAGTCGCTCCTTCTCCTGAAGTTCTAACTGATGGCAAGTCCAACCCTAATCCTCTCTATACTACTTGGAAAATAGATGATCAACGAGCCGTCATTATCCTTCATGCCTCCCTTTTTGAGGAGGCAGTTGATGAGATTATTGGCCTTCTGTCTGCTTGCCTCATCTGGCTGGCGCTTGAGACCGCCTACAGCAACTCTTCTGTTGAAAGGATCCAAAACTTGCATGACCAACTTCGTCAATCAGTGAAAAGTGTGTCTACTGTTACTAAATTTGCCCGTAAATTTAAGGGTTTGTGTGATCAATTGGCGGCCATAGGACATCTCGTTGATAACTCGGACAAGTTACATTGGTTCCTGTGCGGGTTAGGGCCCTCATTTGAAACTTTTTCAACTGTCATGAGAACCAATCGGCCAGCGCCTTACTTTCGTGACCTCTTGGCTCAAGCCGAGAGTCATGAGTTGTTCTTGAAATCACTGCATGGTTCCACCCATTCCGCTGTTGCTTTCTCTGCGGTTCGCCCCTCCACTACCCCCTTACATAAATCTCACACCAGCTTCCGGCCTTCACGTGGAGGTTCCAATGGTGGTCGGGGACGTGGTAGGCGACCTCTCCACTGTCAACTATGTCGTACTGATGGTCACTATGCCAATGTTTTCCCTCAACTTTCAAGTTTTGCTGCTAAAACTACTACCACCCGGTATCGATATTGCAAATGCTTTTCATGCTCAATGCACTATTGCTCCTTCATACCCGGATTGGTATGTTGATTCCAGGGCTACTGACCATATGACATCATCCTCGGATACGGTCACTCCGGATACTACACAATCGTCTCCTGCCAATGTCACTTTTGGGAACGGTAATTGATTTCCTCTTTCCCATATTGGTCATACTATGGTTCACAATCAATTTCGTTTAAATGATGTGTTGGTTGTCCCACGCCTTACCAAAAACTTACTTTATGTTAGTAAATTAACCGCTGATAATCATTTGGATGTGAAAGCGGGTTATATGTGCTTCATTACTGTACTCAAGCCCTTGTTGTTGCTTCATCCTTAAAGGCTTCATTTGAGTTATGGCATTTACGGTTGGGTCATGTGGCTATTGATACTATTATGCTTTTAAATAAAATGGGAAGGTTATCTGTCACTTCTTTACTACCTAAACCTCTTTTGTGTTCGCCTTGTCAAATGTCTAAGGCACAATGATTATCTTTTGAAGTTAATGAAAAACGGGCTTTATACCCACTTGACTTGGTTCATTGTGATTTATGGGGGCCATCCCCAGTTTTGTTTGTTGATGGCTATCGAGATTATGTTTTGTTTGTGGATGATTATTCTCGTTTTGGTTGGTTATATCCGTTAAAAGCGAAATGTGAATTCCATGTTATCTTCTCAAAATTCATGAAATTTGTACAAACACAATTCTCCAGAAAAATCAAAAATTTTCAAAGTGACAGGGGCATCGAGTTTGTCAATCATTATGTTCTTCAACTACTTGAAGAGAATGGCATGCTCAATCGCTTATCATGTCCATACACCCCTCAACAAAACGGTCGGGTTGAGCGGAAGCATCAACATGTTGTTGAAACAGGATTGGCTATGCTTTTTAATGGTCATGTTCCGCCAGCTTATTAGGAAGATGCTTTTAGCTCGGCTATTTATATTATTAACCTGCTTCCCACTCCGGTATTAGATGGCAAATCTCGTTTTGAAGTTCTTTTTTCTAGACAACCTACGTATGGGAATTTTTGTACCTTTGCATGTCGTGTATTTCCATATCTTCGGGACTATCCCTCCGACAAACTCACTCCTTGTAGCCTACTGTGTGTCTTTATGGGATACTCATCACAATATAAAGGTTATCGGTGTCTAGATCCGACTACGTCTCGTATATATATTACCCGCCATGCTCGTTTTGACGAGTCCACGTATCCTTTTTCCGGCAAAAACTCCACAACTGATTTCAACAACTTACCTTTGGGATCCTTCATGACTGATTTCCCATTTATTTCACCCATAATAGCTCCCCCAGTTGTCTCGAAATCAGCACCCCCTTCACCTTCCTTTGGACGCGGCTATTGTGATGATGCTATGCCTCCACCTAATGAACCAACTTCGCCAACACCTCTGCCGACTAGTGAACCCACTTCACCGACCTCACAAAGCACTTTATCACCTTCTGATGAGCCATCTTCCCCAATTTCCATGGCTGCTTGTGTTCCACCCTTTCTCCATCTCACTGAATGACTACACATGCAAAAATCGGTATCTTCAAGCGCAAACATAGGGTTGATTTGGATTTTACTAATATCACCCCTCTATATATGGTGTTGTTTGCGGCCTCTGATCCTAAAGGTTTCAAGACGGCTGCTAAATCCGTTCATTGGATGCAGGTAATGCAACAAGAGATTAATGCTCTTCATAATAATAACACTTGGACACTCGTCCCTCGCCCTTCCGTTCACAATGTCGTTGGTTCCAAATGGTTGTATCGTACAAAGTATTTATCTGATGGATCAATTAACTAGCACAAAGCACGTCTCATTGCTCAAGGGTTCAGTCAAACATACGGGATTGATTATTCTCACACGTTTAGTCATGTGGTCAAAGCCGCTACTGTTCGCATAGCTCTTTCTATAGCTGTCATTCATGGTTGGAAGTTGTGTCAACTTGATGTTAATAATGCCTTTCTCCATGGCCAGTTAAGTGAGCTTGTATACATGGAACAACCACCGGGATTTGTGGATTCTCGCTTTCCTAATCATTTATCTCGGTTAAATAAAGCTCTTTATGGGCTCAAACAGGCTCCCCGTGCTTGGTTCCAACGTCTTAGCAATTTTCTCCTACAAAATGGGTTTCGGTGTAGTCGTTCTGATCCCTCCTTATTTGTCTTCTTACAAGATGATTGCCTCATGTATCTACTTGTTTACATTGATGATCTCATCCTCACTTGGAATTGTGACTCTGTGCTACGTTCTTTCATCTCTCGTTTACATTATGAATTTTCCATCAAGGATTTAGGAGATCTAAATTACTTTCTAGGCCTTCAAGTTACTCGATCATTCGATGAAATGTTCCTCTCTCAATCCAAATATGCAACAGAGATTCTTAAACGAGCAGATCTTTTAGACTCCAAACCCGTTCATACACCTTTAGCAGCGAATGAGACTTCCACCTCTCTTGGTGAACCATGCCAGGACATCACAAACAAAGTCTCTCTCAATCTTTCTCCCTCCCAAGTCTCTCTCATAACCTCCCTCAACTTTTTATAAAGATTTAGGGGCATCCCAACCCTTAACTTAGCCGAAAACTGCACAAAACGGAGAGTTAACGCGAAAATCAGCCACTTAGGATCGAACCTTCTTAGGGCCGAAACCCTAAGAGGCGAGACCCCAAGGAACCGAAGCCGAAGCAGGAAGAACTGAAAGAAGCTTGAGGACCGAACCTCCCCAAGCAACCAAAGCTGAAGCAGGAAGAACCGAAAGAAGCTTCGGGACCGAACCGAACCCGAAGGTCCTATGTAACATCCGTAAGAAGCGAAACCCTCCTGCCGAAACCGAACCTGATAAGGAACCGAACCTGCTAAAGAACCAAACCTGCTAAGGAACCGAACCTCGCCTGCTCGCCTGAACCGAAACTTGCATGGACCTAACTTCACCTTAGGCTCTCAACCCCAAGGAATGAACCCTCGGCTCCGGATCCGAATTTCGCAGATTTCGCATCAGTTCCCGGTTTTCGACCATTTTCGCGTTTTAAGCCTGTTTTTCGTGATTTTAACACGGGATTTTCACCCAAACTTATATTTTGACATATAAGACCCCGTATTTCCATAATCTAATCACATTTTGAGGGTAATCATTTCCTAAGATTAAAATATAGTGGGTAAGTTATTTAGGTGGAGTGTTGACTTATCCTTCGTACAAGAACACAAGTTACCTCCCATACTCATTCCATGTCCATCCCCAGTCACTATTCCACCATACATGGTCATTTCATCGTCCTTTTCCCACCATTTTTCCAGCCACACTCTTTATCAAAGGCTAAAAAATTCTTATCTCTCCTCCCATTACACTCATTCTCCACCAAGAAGCAAAAATTCATTCTCTCTCACTATCCCTCTCTAATCTCGAAAATTCAAGGCTAATCACAAGTTCTTCATCTACTCCTAGTAAGTAATATCACTCCTTACATGATTATTTCTCTTTCTTTCTACTTAAATCACGGATATCCTACACCAACATCATCATATTTGTGTTAGATCTTCGAATCTTCAAGTAATCTTCTAAGTGTTCTTGAGTTGAACACTTCTTTTCTTCATTATCCATCTACTGAAATCACACAAGGTGAGTTCATACCCCCCACATTTTCATGTTTTCATCAAGTTTTAGGGGGGATACAAGTTAAAACACCAACATCATAGCTAAACTCAAACAACAGCTTTCAACAAAAAAAAAAAAAAAAAAAAAAAAAAAAACTTGATATTCATTCTTAAACTGTTTTGAACATCTTAAAATTTTTATTTCTCAAAAATATATTAGGTGAAAATAGTTCACGTTTATAAATTTAAAATGACTACTTGCACATCCCATACGATTTTTCTGCAATTTATGGTGATTTTTACAAAACTGCCTATCACTGTAGCTACGAATTCAGACCTGTTTGCGATTATGGACATTTTCACACCAGTTACGAACTCCCAAAAATCATAATAAAATTTGTGAACAAACTAGACACATTTTATAAACCCTCAGTGTCTACGGATCTAGTTTTCAATTTAGTATGAATTTCTGTGATTTTTCTAAATCAGTGCAGAAATGGTAGAAACAAGATCACAGATTACAACTTTATTAACACTTTGTAACAGGTCGAGCAAGGTGTAAAACTTTGATGTCTTCGTATTTTGCATGAGTTTTCTATTTGGATACATTTATATTATAGAAAAATGTTCACTAAATTGTAATAATTCCTTATTATTAGAATCTAATGTATTATGAAGCATGGTAAACATAGAATCGTTTTGCTATATACATTCTACTCACATAGAAAGTGAATACTACACACTACAAACATTTGGATAAACTGTAATAGGTATAGTTTATGTTACATATACATTACAAAAGAATACACTTCTACAAAAAGGGGTTTTCATTATCACATTACGTAAATCTGTTAATGAATAAATTTGTGAGACATTCGCTTCACGTTACTTCCAAGTAGCGCAACAAAATTCCTTTAATTATAACCAGAATCTCTTGTAGGGAGTACGTGATAGTTGTGTATATATCTATATTGGGTTTGATAAACCCACACCTTAGCTACATGCAACAGCTAGACCGGCACATCTGAGGTGACAAATGTCATTAACATTCCGACGCCTGAAGAACGTCGTATATAAGGCCAACTAAGTCATAGTATGGTTACAATAACTCACATGGGGTATTAACAAACATAAGATTTATGGGATTTCCATTTAAACTAACAAGTTTATGTCGATTTAAACATGCATGATTCAACATTTTATATGGAAAAATACTAGTACACTATTAGTCTTGGCATTTTAGACTACAATACATTTTAAAAGGGAAAATATTGGATTTTCTGGAACAAACACTACTTTTACAAGAAAGGATTTCAACATTTCATTATAAAAGCTTATGAACTCACCAACTTAATTGTTGACACTTTTTCAAAACTACTTGTATTCTTAGGGAATCGGTAAAACAGGTAAATAGTGGCTTTTAAGGATGGAACGTTAAGACGTCAAACATTGTATTTTTGTCAACATAATGTAATTGATTTAGAAACATGTAAACTTATACTATGATGTAAAATTTTCAATTATATTTATGTTGGTTGTTTGTACTTTGAGCACTATTATACTCGTTGTTGGGATCCTATACATGAAGTCCTCCACCCCCGGATGTTTCCGTCATCCTTGGTTTGGGGGTGTGACAAAATGGTATCAGAGCATTGTTTATAGTGAACTTAGTATATCAAACCACATAAGATATACAAACTATAAATACATTGGGACTAAAAGTCTCTGATTGAACATTTTTCAAATAACTATGCTTTTAGAAATGAAATAGTTTATTGATAAAAAGCATAAGTACATGCATGCATGCCAGTATTGTGGCACATCCAAGATAAGCTACGAAAAGTAAAATAAATTGGACAAGTTAGACACTAACATTATGCCTCGAGGTATGTAATCAAGTCTACGAAGGATATAGCCTGATCAACTATATTCGTCCGAGAAGTGACTAGCATATGGTGGGGAATAGTTGTAGTGGGCAACAAGTCTATTAATATACCAACAATCATACGAGAACCATAATTACAAACGAACAAATATTTAAAATACTAGAGAAGTATTTTATGATACTAAGAGTACAAACATATATGTTTATTTTAATAACGAGCCTCTTACACCCCTATTCTCGTACGGATGACATGGCCGGATTCCATCTATCTGGAGACTCGTACTTCCCTAATGAGGGAAACGTTGGTTGGCTCGAGGTAGAACCCGAGGAGATGCTCGAGGAGGATCCTAAAGAAGAACTTGAAAAAGACCCAAAAGAGGACCCCGAGGAAGAAGATGAAGAAGAGGAAGAAGAAGAAGAAGAAGAAATGGAGGAAGACGAAGAGGAAGGCCTCAAAGTGCATGACCCTCTCCCTGCACATGCTCATGCGCATGACTATCCAGGACCGACTCCCCCATGGGGATTGAACTTAGGATTGTGGAGCCAGGAACAAGGCCAAACCCACCCGTACGGCAACAACATAGGTTTCTACAACCTCGACAGGGGAGGCTCGGCCGACAGGGCCCTCCCTATCATTATCCACCGTATAGCTCGACACGATGTAGCACCTGGTTCCTGATACGTAAAATTTATCTAAGTATTGATCATTTTTAGCCTTGGACTCGGCGAGTTGTAGGTCCGACTCGCCGAGTAGGGACGGGGTCCGGGGCACGTTTAAGTTGGCGACTCTGCGAGTCCATACCCCACTGTTTAATGAACCCCTAAATTTCAAGGGTTTGCACCCTATTTAAACCCCTCATTTCCTCCCCAAGCTCGCCCCCATTCACCCTCAGAGCCCTATACGTCGTTTAAGCTTGTTCCTTGTGAGATTGAAGCATTTTGGTGTGTTTTCTTGAAGTTTTGAAGAGGGAAGAAGAGTAGATCAAGAAGAGAAGAAGGAGGCCAGGCTTATTGGTGTTATACCAGTGATTTCCTTGAGGTATAACTCATTTTCCCTCTGTTTTTATGCTTGTTGTCCCTTGTAGCTCCATGAAAGTCTTTCTTGAACCTTTTCTAAGCTTGTGCATGAAGTAGAATTCGTAATGGGTTGATTATCCGCTAGATCTAGTCATGTTTGAGCTCCAGAAGCTGAGATTTATAACCTTTATGGGAGCAAATTGCATGAATGACCTAGATCTACCCTTTTGGTGCATTTTGAGCCCTAAAACTCTCATGGATGTTTATTTACACGTAAAGTTGGAAACTTTACGTGTAAACCAGGCCCTAGGAACCCAGATTTATGAATGGCATGGGCTAGATTCAAGCAAAATCGCGAGTATAGTTTTTGCATGAGGCAGACACGGCGAGTCGTTCATCTAACTCGGTGAGTCAGGTCGCGAGTCCCCAGGTTTTTCCCCTTTTCGTGTTTGCGGGTTGGAGTAGTGAGTCATAAGGTGTGACTCAGTGGGTTGGAAGCCAGACTCACTCATGAAGTCACTCGGCGAGTCAATGCCATGACTCAGCGAGTTCATGGCAATCTTCTTGTCTCAAGAACAACTCGACGAGTCACGGCTTAGAGTGTTTTTCGGATGAAGGTGAACTCGGCGAGTTGTTCATACAACTCGGAGAGTATGATGAAGGACTATTGGACTTGGGTATAGAGAAAGGGACTCTGCGAGTTGGCAAGCCAACTCGGCGAGTCTGGTCAGCTGGCAGTTGACTGTGACTTGACTCATGACTTGTTAAGGGTAAATGGACAAGTTACCCTGAGGGCGGTTAGCAGTATTTGACTAAGTGTTTGGTGGGAATTGCAGCCGGAGGATTTCTGGAGCAGCAGCAGCAGACAGACCATTCCCACACAGATCAGCAGCTACTACGAGGTGAGTTACCTTCCAGTAGCGGTGGGTCTAAGGCCACAATGTCGGCCCACTAGTAGGAGATGTATGATAGATGATTCTCTTTGTGATATCATCTAGGCTTGCTACTACCTGATATGTTATATGTTAGCATGATATGTTGTATGTGATAATAGTAGAGTTCGGTTGTTAGGACCGAAGGGTAGTTAGACACCCCAGATACGTCTGACAGTATATGATGATATATGTTTGCATGCTGGCTTGTTACGTCATATGCGATAGGGGTAGTAGGAGGGGACTAGTCCTCGAGTTCGGTTGTTAGGACCGAAGGGTAGTTCAGGCACCCCAGATATGTCTGATAATATGTTATGTTATGATATATGTGATAGTAGTAGTAGGGGTGAAATAGTCCCCGATAGGGCTGTAAACGAACCAAACGAACACGAACAAGGTCTTGTTCATGTTCGTTCGTTTAAGTTAGCCGAACAACAAACGAACACGAACGGATAAACGAACGAGATTTTCTTGTTCATGTTCGTTCGTTTAACAAATTACTTTGTTCATGTTCGTTCATTTATGTTCGTGGACATGCTAAACGAACATAAACGAACAAAGATAAAAAAAACACAATTGAACATATATGAATATAAACGAACATATAATATAACAATATAATAAAAAATAATTGAATATAGATGAATATAAATAAACTTAAACGAACGAACATAAACGAACGTAAATGAACATCATAAACGAACGTTCACGAACATAAATGAACGAACGAGACCATTGTTCATGTTCGTTCATTTAACTAAACGAACGATAATTTTTGTTCATGTTCGTTCATTTATTAAATAAACGAACATAAACGAACTTCTCGCCGAACAGTTCACGAACGGTTCGCCGAATGTTCAGTTCGTTTACAGCCCTAGTCCCCGAGGTTCGGTCGTCAGGACCGAAGGGTAGTCAGCACCCCAGAATGGCTTGACATGGGTAGTCAGCACCCCAAAATGGTTTGACACGGGTAGGTCGGCACCCCAGAATGGCCGTACCGGGTAGGTCGGGCACCCCTGAAATGCCCGACAATATGTATGATATGCGATTGTATGGTATGCGGTATGATGGGGGAACTCACTAAGCTTCGTGCTTACAGTTTTCAGTTTTAGTTTCAGGTACCTCTTCTTCGAAGGGGAAAGAGCTGGCGCAGTAGCGGCCCATCATATACATGCTCCGTATTCCGCATCATGAGATCTTCCTGAGGATTTGTACTCTGACATTATTATGTTTTATGAAATGTTTTTCCAGACATGCGATATCTTTATAAAATGTTATGACCGGTAACGTTTTAATTCGAATGTTTTGCTAAGTATATTTTTTCAAAAATGAAATTTTTGGCTCGTATTTTTGGGGTGTTACACACGATCAGCGAATCTGGGCATCCACCAATCAGATTTTGGAGGTGGGTGCTACGGCGGAAGTCACAACAGCCCATTTTCGGCGCTTGGATCAGGATCACGACCACACCAAGAACCGCACCGAGGTCCTGTAGCGGGAATTTGCTCTTGCTCGTAGTGAAGCTCGAGAATACCGGGAGCGTCAGGCCAAGATGGAAAGACGATTGACGGCAATGGAGCGTCAGGCCGCCGAGGATAGGGAGGTGATCAGGGCAATGTGAGCACTCATAGCCACCTTGCGGGGACCATCAGATGTCACCCGCCGCAAGTAGTGTTCACACTACTCACATTTTGTTATAAAATAGGTTTTCGAGTATGCGTTAGTGCTACTCTTTCTTGCAAGTAGGGTCGACCCCGCGTCTAAGTGATTACACTATTCGAGGGGTCGTTATGCTGTCAAAATTTTCTTAAACATTGATGTAATGTAGACCTCCTATGAGGTCAAATTTTCTTAAGCAATATGTACTAAATTTATATCAATGAAATTAACTGGAATTTTTATCTTGTTGGATATTTGGCATGAGAACCCATAACTTGACAATACAAATAATTGTAAATGATAACTCTAAAACTCTTAAGTTGTACCTCTAGGTTATGTGTAATTAAGGGGCGATCGACTTTGTAATGGTGAGTCCGCCTTAGGATATGTTCCTTGTTTAGTTGTGGACTTAGGGCAGATTCATTAGGTTCAACGGTTTATCAAAACTTAATTACATGCGACCAACGTACGTCGAGTGAATTTTAGGAGTGGATCAAGTACAAAGTAGAACACAAGTGTTCGGTTGAGTCACTATTACTAAATTCATAAGTCTAATCATATAGACCTTATTTTGGAATTGTTTGCAATTACCATGAAGTTGAGGCATAACACTAATAATGTAGCACAAATAACACCCGACTCACTCTTACTATTAAAAACTTACCAAGGTTTTTGTTAATTTGTCAGAATTATGCCACGGAAAAATCCCATACCTAATTGCAATGATCCACCCTCTCTGCCACCATCTCCACCACCACCTCCTCAATTCAACCCTGCCATGTTTCAAGCTGCCGTAACAGTGGCAGTAGCGGCTACAATGTCGCAAATAGGTACAAACGGTGTCGGTGGTTTTGGATCTGGTGCTACGCACTCTAATCACGGGGACAGTGCAGGGCATGTGAGGGAATGTTCTTACAAATATTTCATGAATGGCAAACCCGATTCTTTCAATGGAAGCGGGGGCATCGTCACTCTAATGCAATGGTTCGAGAGGACCGAAGCAGTCTTCGAAATTTGTGCTTGCCCCGAATCGAGCAAAGTCAAGTATGCGGCATTCACTTTCACTGGTAGAGCTCTCACTTGGTGGAATGGTCGAGTTAAGTCACTTACTCCCACAGTGGCTAACGCCATAAGTTGGGAAGACTTGAAAGCCTTTATGCTAAAGAATATTGCCCGAGGGGCGAGGTGCAAAAACTTGAAGAGGAACTCTGGAATCTTAAGATGAAAGGCACTGACCTTGAAACTTATACGGTCCGATTCAATGACCTAACACTCCTTGGTCCGGTAATGGTCACTCCATAAGGGAAGAAAGTGGAACGATACCTCTGGGGATTATCATCCCAGGTTCAAGATAATGTGATGGCATCAAGACCCACTACTTTTGAAAGTGCCAAGGAATTGGCACAACCACTTATTGATCATAGGGCCAGCCGTGGTACTGTGGTTGTTGCCCCTGATCAAGCAAGAGGGGGAAACAATAAAAGAAAATTTTGGAGCAACAAAAAGAAAACAATCGGGACCAAACTCTGCCAAGAAACAACAGACAGTTACGGTTCGTGCTGCCACTACTCCTGCCAATCCAACACCACCAAGGCAATATGTTGGAACCCTTCCCAAATGCAACAAGTGAAACTTCCACCATACTGGTGTTTGTCAGGAAAAGCATTGCAGCAACTGCAACAGGAAGGGTCATACCACACGATTCTGTAGAGCACCAGCCCAACCCATTACTCAAGTCCCCAACACCGGAGTGGGTCGAGCCTGCTACGGCTGTGGGGAAACGGGACACTTCAAACGAGACAGCCCAAAGGCACGAAACACCAATGCTAGAGGTGTAGGAAGAGTCCTAGCTATAGGACACGGAGAAGCAGTCCAGGATCCCACGGTGGTTACCAGTACATTCCTCCTCAGTAACTCATATGCATGTGTACTTTTTGATAGTGGGGCAGAGAGGAGTTTCGTGAGCCACCAATACAAACATTTACTTAAATGAAATCCCCAAGCACTAAAAGATTCATACGTCGTAGAAATGGAAAACGGGAAAGTAGAACGCATTAGTGATATACACTCAGGGTGTATTCTCACTCTAGACAACCATTCATTTAAAAACGACGTAATGTGGGTCACCATAAAAAGTTTCGACATCATCATTGGTATGGATAGGTTAATTTCTAATCGTGCCGTCATTTTATGTTACGAAAGGGTCGTCCGCCTTAACCTACCAAATGGAGAGACCCTACTCATCTACGACGATAAACCCAGTACTAATTTACAAATCATTTCTTGCGTCAAAGCTCAAAAGTATGTTCGATTTTAACGCGGGATTTTCATGATTTTAACGCGGGATTTTCACCCAAACTTATATTTTGACATATAAGACCCCGTATTTCCATAATCTAATCACATTTTGAGGGTAATCATTTCCTAAGATTAAAATATAGTGGGTAAGTTATTTAGGTGGAGTGTTGACTTATCCTTCGTACAAGAACACAAGTTACCTCCCATACTCATTCCATGTCCATCCCCAGTCACTATTCCACCATACATGGTCATTTCATCATCCTTTTCCCACCATTTTTCCAGCCACACTCTTTATCAAAGGCTAAAAAATTCTTATATCTCCTCCCATTACACTCATTCTCCACCAAGAAGCAAAAATTCATTCTCTCTCACTATCCCTCTCTAATCTCGAAAATTCAAGGCTAATCACAAGTTCTTCATCTACTCCTAGTAAGTAATATCACTCCTCACATGATTATTTCTCTTTCTTTCTACTTAAATCATGGATATCCTACACCAACATCATCATATTTGTGTTAGATCTTCGAATCTTCAAGTAATCTTCTAAGTGTTCTTGAGTTGAACACTTCTTTTCTTCATCATCCATCTACTGAAATCACACAAGGTGAGTTCATACCCCCTACATTTTCATGTTTTCATCAAGTTTTAGGGGGGATACAAGTTAAAACACCAACATCATAGCTAAACTCAAACAACAACTTTCAACAAAAAAACTTGATATTCATTCTTAAACTGTTTTGAACATCTTAAAATTTTTATTTCTCAAAAATGTATTAGGTGAAAATGGTTCACGTTTATAAATTTAAAATGACTACTTTCACATTCCATATGATTTTTCTGCAATTTATGGTGATTTTTACAAAACTGTCTATCACTGTAGCTACGAATTCAGACCTGTTTGCGATTATGGACATTTTCACACCAGTTACGGACTCCCAAAAATCATAATAACATTTGTGAACAAACTAGACACATTTTATAAACCCTCAGTGTTTACGGATCTAGTTTTCAATTTAGTATGAATTTCTGTGATTTTTCTAAATCAGTGCAAAAATGGTAAAAACAAGATCACAGATTACAACTTTATTAACACTTTGTAACAGGTCGAGCAAGGTGTAAAACTTTGATATCTTCGTATTTTGCATGAGTTTTATGTTTGGATACATTTATATTACAGAAAAATGTTCATGAAATTGTAATAATTCCTTATTATTACAATCTAATGCATTATGAAGCATGGTAAACATAGAATCGTTTTGCTATATACATTCTACTCACATAGAAAGTGAATACTACACACTACAAACATTTGGATAAACTGTAATAGGTATAGTTTATGTTACATATACATTACAAAAGAATACACTTCTACAAAAAGGGGTTTTCATTATCACATTACGTAAATTTGTTAATGAATAAATTTGTGAGACATTCGCTTCACGTTACTTCCAAGTAGCGCAACAAAATTCCTTTAATTATAACCAGAATCTCTTGTAAGGAGTACGTGATAGTTGTGTATATATCTATATTGGGTTTGATAAACCCACACCTTAGCAACATGCAACAGCTAGACCGGCACGTCTGAGGTGACAAATGTCATTAACATTCCGACGCCTGAAGAACGTCGTATATAAGGCCAACTAAGTCATAGTATGGTTACAATAACTCACATGGGGTATTAACAAACATAAGATTTATGGGATTTCCATTTAAACTAACAAGTTTATGTCGATTTAAACATGCATGATTCAACATTTTATATGGAAAAATACTAGTACACTATTAGTCTTGGCATTTTAGACTACAATACATTTTAAAAGGGAAAATATTGGATTTTCTGGAACAAACACTACTTTTACAAGAAAGGATTTCAACATTTCATTCTAAAAGCTTATGAACTCACCAACTTAAAGGTTGACACTTTTTCAAAACTACTTGTATTCTCAGGGAATCGGCTTTTGAGGATGGAACGTTAAGATGTCAAACATTGTATTTTTGTCAACATAATGTAATTGATTTAGAAACATGTAAACTTATACTATGATGTAACTTTTTCAATTATATTTATGTTGGTTGTTTGTAGTTTGAGCACTATTATACAAGTTTTTGTGATACTATACATGAAGTCCTCCACCCCCGGACGTTTACGTCATCCTTGGTTTGGGGGTGTGACAGAAAAGCTACGCCGACAAAAGGAGAAAATCCTTGGAATTCCAGGTTGCTGAGCGCGTCTTACTGAAGGTGTCACCCTGGAAGGGCATGATACGCTTTGGAAAGCATGGCAAACTGAATCCAAGATACATAGGACCATTCGAGATTCTTGCCAGAATCGATTTCGTAGCTTACAAACTCCGACTACCTCAAGAACTAAGTAACATACATCCTACCTTCCACGTTTCTAACTTGAAAAAGTGTATGTCCGATTAGACTCTTGTTATTCTACTTGATGAAATCGAGATTAACGAGAGCCTCAACTTTGTGGAAGAACCTATAGAAATTCTATACATGGAAGTTAACTGAACCAAAACAAAGTCGTATCCCAATAGTGAATGTTCGTTGGAATGCTAAACGGGGACCTGATTTCACTTGGGAGTGGAAGGATCAAATGCAACAGAAATATTCACATCTTTTCCCTAGTCTTTCTGTAACGTTTTAAATCTAATTTCGGGACGAAATTCTCTTTAACGGGGGGGATAAAGTAACAATTCAATATTTCAAATCAATGTAATAGTCTAAGTCAATCATTTTAACTTATTTTAATGAAAACAACATCAAAAATACATTGTTCAAATTAACTTTCTTGGGATGAATAATGTAGTAGATATTGCAACGAGGTTTTCAAAAATATAAAGAACACTAAAATCCGATTTATAACGAAGAAGTTATGCTCAATCAATAATCTGCGTTAAAAACCAGTAAAACACTATTAAGTGTGAAAAGTGAAATTTCAATCAAGTACTTTTTAGCCTTAACAATCTAAATGAAAGTCATAGAATACGTTAAACCATGAATTTCCATAAAAAGAACATTCAAATCTGACTTCGTATGAGAAAGTTAGGATTTTTCTGAGATTCGACATAGCAGTATACAGCCCAAAAGTTTATTTGAAGATCGGACGATTTTTAGACAACACAACCTAAACGAGAATCGAAGGTCTCGTTAATAGTAACATAGTGATAAAAAGACAGACGAAAACAGACGTCGAATGAAGAAGTTATGAATTTTTAAGAAACTTTTCTTGTCCCGGCCTATTAAAAATATAACATTATAAATAAATTCAAATTTAGCCAACGGAGTCTAAACGAAAGTTGTAGTGCACAGTCTCGCCTACGCGTGGATATATAGGACATTAAAAACGGAGCTTGTATGCAAAAGATAGGAATTTTGAAGTTTGAATATTCATTTTCAAAGTAGTACGCCCCGCGTACTTGAGGTACGCCCAGCGTACTCGGAAGAAGGGTCAAGGGTTGGCCATGTTGACGCTATGTCACCCTCTCGTTGCATGCGAGCCATGCATTCATACTAGCTCCGATATGTAAAGACTAGGCTGGACACGTACGTTACGCCCAACGTACGCCCCGCGTACGAGGAGGCCTCAGCCTCCTATAAATAGGAACCGAGACCTACGGTTTTAAGTGCCAATTTCCAACCTCTCTCGTATATTCGCTCACTTTTAAGCCTCTCAAGTATACCCTGATGCCCTGGTGCCAATTTCCAACCTCTCTCTTATAGTCTCGAGAAACTAACCTCTTTCCAGTTGAAGCGCTGCCCGCATGAAGTCTAACTTTTCATCACTCTTACCAAGTGAGTTCATACCCTTGTATTTTCATAGTTTTTTATTGTTTTAAGTGGGGGGGTACAAGTCTAATACAAGGATTTTGTGTTACAAACAAATGGTTTCAAAACGGTTTACAAAATGGATTTCAGTTATTTTCAAAACAAATAAATTTTCAAATTGTGTTAAAATGACATCAAGTTATCAAAAGTATCTCAAAATGATTAAACTCTTTAAAGATGTTTTATAAACTTATATTTTCCCCAAAAATCATATATATATATATATATATATATATATATAAGATTTAAAAGGCTTAGGATTGATAACTCATTATTTTATTCAGTTTGAATACCCTTTGTAACTTGTTGAGCAAGGGGTTGCATTCATGAAAAGTTAGTATCAATATAGAATGTACATATAAATTATAATAGGTATAATTTATGATTCAAGAACACTAACTCACGAGTCAAGTATACAATACAATAACACACTATTTTACACAGAACAAGGATTTGATTAAAAACTAAACATGTGTGAACAGTTTACAATGTATGTCAAGTATACTAAACAAAGAATGTACAATGAATCATTTGTTTCAGAATGATTGGGTGAGTCAATAGATTCAGGTTGTTTATTCATTTAAAACAACACATTTAAAGTCCTGATATTATAACCAGAATCTCCAATCAGGGGATCAAAACAAGTTGTGTATAGATCTATATTGGGATTGACAACCCCGCACTCAGACTGCTAGCTACAGTCGGGCATACACGTCTATGAGTGACAGTTGTTATCACCAGTTTTTTTAACGCCTTCAAAGCATTGTTTTAAGCCATCTAGTCTCAGTATGTTTATAATAACTCATTAAAAAGATATTAATAATACGGTTAGTGTATAATTAACTAAACATGAGTACATTTTCAAAGTATCAGTTTACTAAAATACAGTTTACAATATTACATCTTGGTTTACAATAATAGCTGGTGAAGCTAGGAACACTCACTTTTTCGGGTTATAAAAAATAATACAAATACGAAATATTGGTTTACAAACATAACGGTTTTTATGTGATTTAAAACTACTCTACATATACAGAAGAAAATATAGGATTTTCTGTAAAGTTTACATATTCAAGAAACAGGAAACATGCTTCCAAACATAAACACTTATGCACTCACTCAACTTTATGTTGATACTCTCTTTTCAAATTACTTGTATTCTCAGGGAATCAGTCCCGGGGCTTTTGAGAAGATGGAGCTATTTTGAGTCAAGTCTTCTATGTTTTGCTATAACTAGTTTGGTGTCAATATACAATGATTAAACACATGTATAAAGTTTTACTTATTAATGCAATGGTTGTTTGTACTTTGATTTCTATAATGCATGTGTTGTGATACTACAAATGAAGTCATCCACCCCGGACGTGTCCGCAATCTGGTTTGGGGGTGTGACACAAATCAAACGAATTATTATAAAAAATGTTCTTTGAGTGTAATATGGTCATTTTGCACAGTCAGTTGGATGCAAAATCAAACAACAAGTTTTGATCATAAGTTAATTTAGTCAGAACTTCTAACCTAGTCAGCTCTAACCTAATTAACAACTACCAAACGACCCCTTAGATATATTAATTATAATCGTATTTGTTGAATGTTTAAGTTTTTCTGAACTTGAAAAATCAGGTACCCCCCCTCCCCCCCCCCCCCCCCCCCCGCTTTAAATTATTGCTTGATTTAGATTAATATTTAATAGTTAATTTAGTTAATTAAATCCGTTCCATGAGTTCGACACCCAACTTACTTTACTATACTATAATCCGACTAGGTCCACTACCTATAGGTGCATAATTAGATAAGTAGTTAGGTTATAAATTTAAAGATAGATAGGTAATATTTTTTGCACCACATAAGCCCGTCTGTTCAATTGTATAGATGTCCATGACGTGGTAGTTGACTAAAGTCAACTTTGACAGTTAACTTTTGGTATTGATTGACTTTTGGTCAAATTTTTGTTTTTAGAAGGTAGACTTAGGGTTTGCCTTGCTTGGATTGTTAGGATGTGTTTACTACCTATCTTTTAGTCTTGAGAGCTAGTGGTTGTGGTAGGTGCGACTTTTAGCGAGGTTTTAGTCGGCGATGTGATTCAAGTGAGTCTCCTCACCGTACTTGTGGGTCGAAGGCACCAATGTCGGTCCAATGCATTATGTTATATAGGAAGACCAAGTGGTGACCCCTGAAAATTGTATGAAAGACCTGAATATGGCTCCCCACATGTTGTATGCAAGACCAGGGTCTTGACCTTGGCAGTTATACGTAGAGTTGTTTTTGTGATACTTGTATGAAAGACCAGGAGATGGATCTTGACATTTGTTTGAAAAACCCGAGTTTTGGCCCCCAACATGACAAGAAAAGACCATGATACGGCTCACGGCATGATAGTAACTGTAAGACTATGGATGACACATAACAATCTTCATTTTATATATATATATAGTATGTGGTATCTTTGAGAACTCATTAAGTTTTTTACTTACAATTTTATGTTTATGGTTTCACGTACTTCTGGTTACAAAGGGAATGAGGTCCGATGTATGTCACTATCTCGTTTTTATTGTTAATGTCGAACAACATATTTTTAATAAGGGAAATCTCCGAATAAGTTCCAATATTTTACCCTAATTTACGAAAAAAAATCTCAAACTAAAACTTGTTTACGAAAAAGTCCTAATTACCGATAAAAATGATGATTTTGCCATATTTTCCCGGTTTCTCGGTTTCATTACTTACCCAATTTTAATAAAGTCTCGTTATTTTATCTTAACTTACGAATAAGTCCCAAATTATGGTAAAATAATGGAACTTTAACGAAAATTATAGTAAAATAATTAGATTTTAATGAAACCGGGTAAGTATTAAAACCGATACACCAAAAAAAAGGTCAAATCATAATTTTTCCGGTGATCGGGATTTTTTCGTAAACCAATTTATGTTTATGACTTTTTCGTAAATTATGGTGAAATATTAAGATTTTTCCGATTATTTTCTTTTAATAATATATATTTATTTAAAAAATTAGTTAAAATTTTATTCTACTGAAAATGCGAATAAATCCGCTAATCCAAAAATAAATTGGGAACCGTCAACTGGTACACGTACTACACTTAAACTGTTGCCTCCCTCGAATTCCATGTCGCAATTCATAGCTTTCTAAAGCAGCTTTAGCTTCGCATCTTCTCACCACCAGGTAAATCAAATCCTTATTGAATCTGATTATCCTTTATTTCGCTTTGATTCTATGATGTCTATATACGTATAAGCATGATCGTGAGTGAATTTTTTTTAGGGTTTTAGTGTCTTCATTCCATGAATAGATATTAGAGTATTTCACAGATTAGGGCTTATTTTTGTTTTCATAACATTGGTTTATTCTGGGGCTTATTTCACAGATTAGGGCTTATTTTAGTTTTCATAACAAGACTCGTTTTAGGGCTTTGATTTGCCACGCACATCTTTTCCGCTGTTAAAAGCATGACAATTTCTTATCAACAGCTTCGAATTAAACTTAAATATCCGAAGCATTTCTTTTGTTGTTTCCATTTTAAGTTCTTCGTAATCAGCCGATCTAGATTCTTATGAGGACAATCGGTTGTGCAATTACTCCAAATTCTCAATAATTCAAATGATTAAAATTTCATTTTTCCTCTTTGAGAATCGGCCACCTGAAGTCTTAGGTCATGACATACGCATCTTGACATGGAAAGAATCGATCTTGGTTATGAAATTATCAGAATTATGCATCTGTTTATGATTACTGAGAACTAATTCTTGTTGATTTACAGAATTTTATACAGTCTCCTTTTCTTGATTTACAGATTGTTTTAAATTAGTCTGCATTTAAAGATCTTGATGTCAAGAACACGTAACATACTAGTTGCAACAGGCTTGGTAGCTTTTGCAAGTGCAGGTTTAGCTTTTCCATTTTACATGGCGTAAGCACATTGCTTTTTGGTTCATTTATTCTTTAATTATTAGTCTTTCTTGAAACATTAAACATTAAAATGTATGTTAAAATACAGGACTAGATCATCATCAAATGCCCCTGTTATTGATTCATCAAAACCATTGCCACCTCAAGCAACTTTTAGAGGACCTTATATCAATACCGGATCACGTGATGTTGGACCTGATTATCAGACTTATTCCAAGAAATAATCTTTTTTAGCTTCTTTATTTAATTATTTTTATTTTTTATTATGTATTGTATAAGTTTGAACTAAAGTATTTAGAAAACAATGTACTTTGTTAAAATGCTTATATTAATAATATCAATCCGTTTGGTTTCTATTATTGTTGTTCTTGTTATTTCCACCCACCATAGTGTGAATGAGTATCACATGTATGAGTGACAAATGGTGTACCAAATGTAAGTTAATGTGTTAATATACTTGTTATGAGAATAATTATAGATAGATATTTACCTTTTTGTTGATTTGTAAATGGTTAGATTTGGTATTGTTTTCCTTGGATCCATAAATTGAACTGTGTTTGTTCTTTTAATCTGTTGAAAATTTGAAACCAAATCAAATCTTTAAGGTTAGTGAATCAATCATTTTAATTTTGTTGTATTTTTGAAATAAATAATATCTACATGTCAAAACAGCAATCTCCTTCGAAATATTTCATGTTGATTTGTAGTTGTTTATAAGAGATTTTTGTTATGGTTAGATACGGTTGTATGGTCTCAGTGAATTTTTGTGTCAAACTGTTTACTTAAACGAGTTGAAATCTCTTATAAAACTCAGTTATTGACACATGTCAATTTAGCAAGCCATGCTAATTATGACATTGTACTTGCAAATTGACAAAATTACAAGTTTGGTCCCTGTGGTATGTTAAAAATTAGATGTTTGGTCCAAAAAGTTTTGGGGTTGCAACGGTGGTCCAAAAGGTTTGATTTGTTGTGGAATTGGTCCAAAGGCTTAACAACGGTTTGTGCCCTCCGTTTATGTGAGGGTATTTCTATCAATTCACACTCTTTTAAAATCTTATTAAATTAGGACATGCTTTGAAAAGATTTATGCCAAGCGGCTAATTTTAATTTAAAGCTACAACTAGAGGGATTGGTTTTGCCAATCTGATACAAAATTCGGGTAAAGGGGCCAACATGGTCATCATCTTAACAAATCGTGGAAAAAGACTCTATCTTCATCAGATTAAGAAAGAACCAACGAACGGAAGCAATCAAAAATCGATGATTGTTTTGGTACTGTAACACAAACGATGAAGGATGGGTTCTTCACCTTCGTGTCTGATCGGAGAAGAAAAGGGAATGAAAGCTAGCAGTTGCCGATCCCATGGAGGGCACCACCTGTGCTTGGCTTGTTTGGACAAGGAAAAGGAAAACGAAAGTAGAAGAGTGGTTCGGTGGTGGCTGTTGTCAACAGCAGTGATGGCGAGGGGGTTGCTCCAGTGGCCTCCTTAACTGATTTCTTATCCTGCGAGAGCTGATCTAATAGGCTCGGTTGTCTCTCTTCATCGACTACCACCTCCTAACACCCCTTGTTGCCTCCTCCTTTCCCTTCCTCTTCTTCGGTCTAAGTCGAATCCCGGAGGCCATCACCGATTGCGAATCAATCGACGAAAAATCAGAAGCCATCGGACCCCCTTCCTTCAGCCAGAAGAACGGTCGAACATTCGCCGACTTCGTTTGCCTTCTTCTTGACTGCCTTCGGTTCATTCTCATTCCAATCTCCTCTTCCCCCCAATCGATTATGCCTTCGTTCTTCCCTTCATGTTCTGTATTCATTTCCTTTGTGTTCCCCTTGACGATCGATCAAATGATGAACAAAAAAAAACCTTGACCACTTTCTAATCAGTTCCTATTTTGACCGGTCAAAAGTCAAAGTGGATTCAAATTTTAATTTAATTTATTCAAAAGTTATCCTTGTTTGACAAATAATTTACAAGATCAATCGTTTTGGACAGAGATATCCTCACACAAATGAAGAGCACAAACAGTTGTTAAGCCTTTAAACCAATTCCATAACAAATCAAACATTTTGGACCATCGGTGCAATCCCAAAACTTTTTGAACCAAACATCCAATTTTTAACGTACCACATGGACCAAACTTGCAATTTTGTCTTGCAAATTTTTCATATGGTCTTACAAAACATTGAATGTGAGGAATTTGGATTCCGTCCATTTGACGACCACATACACTATGGAATGGAATCTTGAATTCCAATCATGTCTGATGAACCAAACACGTCCTAAGGTCTTCAATCAAATTCCTTACCGTTGGAATCCATCAAACATGGAATTTAAAGGAATATGACAAAATTGAATTCTGTCCCATTTGGGACTCGAATGGAATCTCGAATACCAACTCCATGCCCTAAGTCAAATTTCTAACCATTACATAGGATGTCATGCGCGAGAAAATGAAGGGGAATGGCATTAAGCAGGACTCGCCCAAGGGAAACAGACACCACAATCAAAGCAGAATTGAGTATTATTGACAATCAACAATGTCATCTAAGCCACGAATAAAAGAAACACAAACGTATACCTCCTAAAAAATACAGAAAAATATCATTTGATACAATAAATTAAACATATGTAACTTCATCAACCATGTATTTAAGTAGCGTTTCATATCATTAATCTATAGCAGGAATGTAATGCAATAAATAAAAAACTGTTCTTAGCCATGATGATGAACTGTATGAATCTCAAACAAAAATCATTCAACCCCCAAAGTAAGATATCAAATTGAACCCATAAAAAAAATCTATGAACAAAAACAATCCAACTAGAAAACCCGAAAGTCAAGAAATTCTAAGCTCTGGATGTAAAACCATAATCTACAACTCGATGTTCTTTGTCTTCCATGAAAAAAGATGTACAAGGATGAAAATTTCTCATCAAGGAAACGAGAGTATGTCGGGTTCAGTATTTAGGTTCCATGATGGTGAAGAGTGACGGATGGTTATGGTGGTGCTGGTAATGTATCATTTTTGAGCATGCACATCACAACAACAAGAACATCTGCCAATTTAAGTTTTTTGGACTGAAACGTTGTAAATAGTCAGTGAAGATGATAAAATATTTGTAACATAAACCACAATCAATTAAAACCAACCCTCTCAACAGGATTCAAATGTTTAACAACACTATATAACCAAGTCCAATTCATTGATACCGACATAATTCATCGAGAAAGATGAAATTTCCACAATAAGCAAACCCTAACACTGAACATCGATACAAACCCTAAACCCCCAAATCTAGGAACTGGTAAATTTGGTTACAGCTTTCGTCCCCTCGGAAACGGCGTGCTTTGCCAACTCCCCGGGCAAAACCAATCTCACCGCCGTCTGAATTTCCCTGGAAGTGATCGTCGGCTTCTTGTTGTACCTCGCAAGCTTCGAAGATTCCTGAGCAAGCTTCTCGAAGATGTCGTTGATGAACGAGTTCATGATACCCATGGCCTTGCTTGAGATACCGATGTCAGGATGAACCTGCTTCAGCACCTTGAAGATGTAGATCTTGTATGTCTCCACACTCTTCTTGTTTCTCTTCTTCTTCTTGTCAACAGCACCAGCGCCGGCCTCCTTGGGGAGCTTCTTCCCGGCCTTTGGCTTCTTCTCAGCAGGGGCTTTCTCAGCTGGTTTCTTCTCCTCCACTGGCTTCTTCTCAGCCGGCTTCTTCTCTGCCTTTGGCGCCATTGTAGGGACTTTGGTTTGTTGAGAAAGAGTGATGTTCTAAAAAGAGAGATGATTGTTGTTCGTTGTGATAATGAATGGAGGGAGAGTTGTGTTTTTATACGGAATGTGAGGCGTGATCTGATTGGATGATTTCTGTTGTCGAGGATCGTGGATTACAGCCGTTGATTTTTTTTGAGTAGTTTCAGCGGACCGGATTTAGTTTTCTAAAAGTGAGGATGATGCTGGTTTTGACGCCCGTTGATGAATTTAAGGATGAATAAATTAAAATTTAGGTCCATGTGTTTTACATTATTTATAGTTTGAGCCAAATATTTAAAAAATGAGGCGCCTCATTTCTATGGTTTGAAAAAAGGGTTTCGTTATTTTTGTCACTTAATTTTTGATTTTGTGTTCATTTGGTCACTTAATTTTTTTTAAGTTTTAAAAGATCATCAAACTTTTGTTTTTGTGCTCATTTAGTCACTTAACTTTTGATTTGGTCACATTTAGTCACCTAACTTTTAAAATTGTGCTCATTTGGTCACTAAACTTTAAAAAAAAAAATTAAAGTTTGGTGACTAAATCGGCTAAATTTTAAAAGTTAGGTGACCAAAATAAGCACAAATCTAAAAGTTAAGTGATTAAATGTAAGCAAACCAAAAGTTAAGTGACTAAATGAGCACAAAGTAAAAAGTTTAATGATCTTTTAAAACTTAAAAATAGTTAAGTGACCAAATACGCACAAAACCAAAAGTTAAGTAATAAAAAATACCTAAACTTTTGAAAAAAAAAATACATGTATTGTCTCTTGGACTAACATGGTGAATTCTCAGTTTAATACTTGTTTGTTATTTTGATATTGTTCTTAATTTTAGGGTACTATTTGTATAAAAAACTCTTAGACATATGCTCAAATTAAATTATAAATTAAGGTTAGAGAGATTAAAATTGCAACTTTTAAGAAATTTACTTTGACCTTTCATCGACTTAGGAACCAAAACATTTAGAATTTAGTTAGTCAGTGTTAATTTGGTAAGATCGGTAAAGTTGTGTGATCGTTTAATGATTAAATACATATTTTTTAATAACAAATATAACATATTTCTAAATTACACCTTAAATCTATCTATATTCATGACAGAATTTGAACCTCAACCTCAATGAGAAAAGGGCAACACCGGATTAAATACTTAAATAAGTGGAAGATTAGGTGTTTATTGTGTTAATTTGTCATGGTTAAGACATAAGCTTTCTGTTCTAAAAAGAAAAAAAAAAGTAAATTAATATTTTCGTTCTAAAAAAGACTTAAAACTATTTAATAAGTTATTTTTTATATACTTATTTAAAATTAATTACAAAAAATACCATATTTCATTTCTTCAAAAGATAAAAAATTAAATAACATATATATATATATATATATATATATATATATATATATATATATATATATATATATATATATATATATAAAAGAAAAAAAAGAAAACGTGATAAAAGATTATGTATACAAATATTATATAAAATAAAGTTTAGAATTATAATATTGTTTAAATGTCATTTCAATTTAGGTTTCAAATAGAATGGTTGTATTGACTTTTTAGAACAGTTGTGTTGACCCAATATTTAGGTGCGAATATGTAACGTCCGGGTTTTCAGGGCTAAACATTTTGTCAATGTAATAGTCTAGGTCAACTATTGTAACTCTTTTTGAAGTAATAAATATGAAATATTTGAGTATTATGTGAATTATGTGTTTATGTGTTTATTATTTAATTATTAACAAAGAATAAAAATGAGCGTCAAAATTAAAGTGTGAGATAATCCCGATATCTCTACATAAAGTTGTAGAATATGTCTCGAGGTTTCCGTACATATAAAAAATGCCGAAATCCGAGCTATAACGAAGAAGTTATGGCCCGCCGAAGTTTTACGGCAAAACCGGCACGGCACCGGAAGACATAAAATAGTAAATTTACGATAAAAGACTTTTAGCCTTATAAATCTAAACAAAAGTTGTAGAATATGTTAAACTAAGAACATCGATAAAAAGAACGCCCAAATCCGACTTCGTATGAAGAAGTTACGCCTTTTCGAAGTTTCGGACTAGCAATGTACTGCCCGAAATTCGAATGTTTGATCGAGCGGTTTTTAGCCGACACGACCTGAACGAGAATCGAAGATCTCGTTGAGAGTAGCGTAACGAGAAAAAGATGGGCAAAAACGGATGTCGGATGAAGAAGTTGTGAGGATTTAACGGATCAATCGTGTCCCGGCCCATTAATAATATAAAATTTAAAATCGAGCCAAAATTAGCCGACGAAGTCTAAACGAAAGTTGTAGAGTACGTTCCCACCTTCGCGTGGATATAAAGAACGTCAAAAACGGAGCTCGTATGCGAAAGTTACGAATTTTTGAAGTTTGAACTCGAAAATGCGAAGCCTGATGCGAATTCGGGTGACGTGGCGCGATCAGAGCCGTCGCTTGCGGCCCACGGTCTCGCTCGGATGAGCGACGCGTCGCTCCTCGCTACGCCCAGCGTCCGGCTTCGTGCGCCCCGCGTCCGTTCGCTCTCGGTCCAGAAGGCGCCACGCCGCTTCGCCCTACGCCCCGCGTACGAGTTCCGGGTACGCCCCGCGTACCTTCGCTTCCCCTCCGCCCGGTGCGAGACAGCTGGCTGCGAGCTGGCACCCTTATCCGCGAGAACGCGCCACGTAGTCTTGTATCTACGCCCCGCGTAGCGAGGGCCTCGCGCCTATAAAAGGAGGCCGAGGTTGCCTCATTTTTCACACCAAAATCTCATTCTTTCTCTCACTACTTTCTCTCTCTACAACCCCAAACCACCCCTAGCACCCTAAGGAAGCCCCGAGGCTCCCGGAGTCCCGAGAAAAAGGAGTTTTTCGGTTTCGAAACGCTGCTCCAATAGAGTCCCGGTTTTCGATAAAATTCGCTGTAAGTATGCTACGCTTACGCAATTTTTAATATAGCTTCCAAATAATTATAGGAATGTTATTAGGTCCTTAAAATAATTATTTGGGCTATTATTATGAGTTATATTGAGCATTATTAACGCTTAATAGTCAGACTAATCACGGTTATCATTAAACTAAACCCTAGTGATATCGATACTAGGTTTTATCGAAGGAATATCATTTTAAGAGTATCGAAGCGCTGTCCGAGTGTTGAGTCACCACCTAATCAGGTGAGTGCATATTCACTTTCAACTTACACATAGATATGAAGTATTTAATATAAATTACGTGCTATGTGTGCATATTATCTGAATACTTGCTATCTATGCTGGATGAACGTTTTATACATGTTTTCAAAGATTTAAACTGTATATGTATTTTATATCTACAAAATGTGTTGGGTAAAACATGGGTAGATGTAATAGTTGCTGTGTGATAAATAAAATGATGAGAGGTCTCGTTATAGATGATATTGATGATCCAGTCATCTAGCGGAGTATAGATGACGACCACGGACTATTCTAGACAGTCCAGTGGAACACTAGCAGGCTCGCAACCTGTAGGTGTTTATTTGAACTGTGTGTTTATTTGAACTGTGTGCTCACCAGATGTACTCCATCCCCCACATGGTTGCCTATTAGGACATATATTGCTGAGGAATCCCCTTAGCAGTAGTGTCCATCCCGATGATGATCCTTAGGCTAGGTCCCTTATGATAGGTGTTTAGGGACGTAAAGTGAGGATAACGGGAACGGGTAATCGGGTTATTGTTGATTGATGAACTTAATAAACTTATTTATTGTGGGTTGAAAACCCTATGTGCTCACCAGGCTCCCAAGCATGACCCACTCAGTTTTATGTATTACAGGAAGTGGCGCATGAGCATAGGTGTGATGTTTTGGACGAGGGATTACGGATATAGGCCTGTAGATATGAAATAATGTAGTAAGGTTTATATTGTACTGTTTATACTTTTGATCTGTACGAACATGACATCCCGAGTCTTTTAATGAATACATTTCTATGGAAATGCTTTTGATAAATCTTTAGCATATTATTGTTTTGGGACAAATTCCGCAAACCTTTTATTAAAAGATAACTCTGATTTTGAAATAAAGTATAAACAAAACCGGTCTTTTCTGGCCGTGATTTTGGGGATGTCACAGTTGGTATCAGAGCATTAGTTTAAGCGAACTAGGAATTTGTAGGATTTCTAGACTTAAACTTAGAATGCTAAGCGATGATTGTGAGGTGTGAGCACTAGCTTATTTTAGGAATTGTGCCTAAAATGCTTATATGTGCTAAATGCTTTATGCATGATATGTTGTTATTTTGTTCGGATCTATGGTCTGTTGCCGACCGGATCTGGAAACCTTATGTGTTTAGGATTCTAAACGTACGACTACGATATTAGAACTAGCATGTAAACGTTTCGGAGTGATAAGGACGATTTAAAACATCTCTCCTAAATAAAGATCTGAATTCGCCTTATTCGGTGTATAGATCAAGATGGTAAAGACCCGTAGCGGAAACGTAAACGCAAATGGGAACAGACACCAACCCCCCGTGATCGAGCAAATACCAGTTGTGGAAGCCGCTGCCGGACCAATAACTATGGCCGGAGTGCAAGCGATGATCCAGGCAATGTTGGATCGTCAAATGGAGGAAACCAGGCGTTTGCTCCAGCAAAATCGAGAGGAAGCGACTATTCAAATCGAACAGCCCGAGTTGAACGAAGGGCAGACTGAGGAAGGAGACTACAGTGGAACCGTTGGTCAAGCCAACCCACCACTAGTTCAACAAAACAACCAAGGTGACGAAGTCGAGAGGAATGGATGCAAGTACAAGGATTTTCTGACTTGCAAGCCATCGACTTTCACTGGGAAGGAGGATCCGATCGGGGTCATGGATTGGATCTCGGAGATGGAGTTAGCCTTCATGACATGCGGTTGTAGAGGGAAGCTACAGACCACATTTGCAGTGCGTCAGTTTCGAGGAGGCGCTGTACGTTGGTGGAATACCTTGGGGAAGACTCTGAGCCCTAATGAGCCTCTGCAACTGACATGGGCAGAATTTCTGGTGCAATTCAAACGAAAATACTGCTCGGCTCAAAACCTGCTAGAGCTAGAGAACCAGTTTCTGACCCTGAAGAAGGGAAACATGTCAATCGATGAATATACGAACAACTTCACAGAAAAGATGGAGTTTGCCTTGCGTCTTGTTCCGGATGAGCTAACGAAAATTGATAAGTACGCAAAGGGACTCCCATGGGAGTACGCGGTGCCTGTACGTCAGGCACCTACTCTGGAGGCAGCTATCTGGGCTGCAAAGTCTGTGGAGGACATGATTAAGGGAAGAGCTGCTAGCAAAATCGAGGTTGGCGAGAAAAGGAAATTTGAAGGGTCTGCTAAACCCAACAAAAAGAAGAGCAAGTTCGGTTCAAAGAGATTCGGGGGAGGAAACGAATTTAAATGGTGCGAGAAGTGCAAGAAGAAGCACTCGGGAAAATGTAGCGATGAAGTAACCTGCTACAAGTGTGGGAAAACAGGGCACTATGCCAATGAGTGCACCACCAACAAGAAAGTGTGCTACGAATGTCGTGAAGAAGGGCATATTGCTAAGGATTGCCTAAAGAAGAAAGATGCGGGAAGGCCCAACATACCACCAAAACCAAAGGCGAAAGCCTTTCAGATGACGCTCGAGGCTGCAAAGGAGGCAACAGACGTCGCTTCAGGTACCTTTCTTGTAAATGGTTTACCTGCAAATATACTATTTGATTCCGGAGCAAATTACTCCTTTGTGTCGCATAAATTTGGTGGAAAATTAGCATTACCTGTAGAAAAACTAGATAATGCCCTGATTGTAGAAGTTGCCAGTGGCAAATTCGTACCTGTTAGTAATCGTATTAGGAACATCGTCATTGACCTAAACGGAAACGAATTCCATGAGGAACTATTACCCATAGAGTTAAACGGTTTCGACATCGTTTTGGGTATGGATTGGCTTAGCGCCAACGATGCCGAGATATTATGCCGGAAGAAGATAGTTAGGATAAACCCACCCGGAAAGGAATCATTTATGGTGTACGGGGACAAACGCAGAGTGAATTCTGGAATCATCTCCCTGATGAAAGCCAGGAAATGTTTGTCCAAAGGATGTGCATCATACTTGGCATTCGTAATCGATGCTAAGAAGGAAAAGAAAGAGGTGCAGAATATACCGGTTGTGTGTGATTATCCGGAAGTCTTTCCCGAAGATCTTCCCGGATTACCACCTGATAGGCAAGTGGAGTTTCGCATAGACTTATTACCAGGAACAACACTGATAGCAAAAGCACCTTACCGATTAGCACCAACGGAGATGAAGGAGCTCATGACGCAACTGCAGGAGTTGTTGGACAGCGGTTTCATTCGACCTAGTTCATCACCCTGGGGAGCTCCGGTGTTATTCGTGAAGAAGAAGGACGGAAGCATGAGGATGTGCATAGACTACCGAGAGCTGAATAAGGCAACGGTGAAGAACAAGTATCCATTGCCAAGGATTGATGACCTATTCGATCAGCTGCAAGGTTCGAGCTACTTCTCAAAGATCGATCTTAGGTCAGGATATCATCAGCTGAAAGTGAGAGAGCAGGATATTGAGAAGACTGCATTCAGAACAAGATATGGACACTACGAGTTCTTTGTTATGTCATTCGGATTAACCAATGCTCCCGCAGCATTCATGGATTTGATGAACAGGGTTTGTAAACCATTCCTCGATAAATCCGTGATAGTGTTCATCGACGACATTCTCATCTACTCGAAAATCCAGGAGGAGCACGACAAGCATTTACGAGAAGTGTTGGAGGTGTTAAAGAAGGAGAAGCTTTTCGCAAAGTTCTCCAAATGCGACTTTTGGATACGGGAAGTCCAATTCTTGGGTCATGTGGTTAACCAAGAAGGAATAATGGTCGACCCCGCCAAGATCGAAGCTGTAACGAAGTGGGAACGTCCGAAGAATCCCACGGAGATTCGAAGCTTTCTAGGATTAGCCGGATATTACCGACGATTTATCCAAGGCTTTTCTTCGATAGCTGCTCCATTAACAGCTTTGACCCATAAAGGAGCTACGTATACATGGAGTGAGAAACACGATGAGGCGTTCGAGAAGCTAAAGAAGAAGTTATGTGAAGCACCGATACTTTCTCTACCCGATGGAGTCGAAGATTTTGCAGTTTATAGTGATGCATCTGGAGTCGGGTTGGGTTGTGTTCTGACCCAAAGAGAAAAGGTGATAGCATACGCATCTCGACAATTGAAAGAGCACGAAAAGAACTACCCCACTCATGATCTAGAGTTGGCAGCGGTAGTATTTGCCTTAAAGATATGGAGGCATTACCTCTACGGCACGAAGTGCAAGCTCTTCACTGATCATAAGAGTCTCCAGTATCTCTTTAATCAGAAGGAGTTGAACATGAGGCAACGACGCTGGTTAGAACTTCTCAAGGACTACGACTGTGAGATACTTTACCACCCAGGTAAAGCAAATATTGTTGCTGATGCTCTCAGTCGGAAAGTCAATCTTGAAAGAAAAAGGCCAAGAGCGTTAAGAATTGAAGTCATCTCGACGATCGTGGAAAGTATTAGGAAAGCTCAAGAAGAAGCCTTAGAAAAGAATGACCGAAAGGAAGAACGTTTGGGAAAAACGTTAGTGTTCGGTACGAACAGTCGAGGACTGAATGTATTCCAAGATCAAATTTGGGTACCTAAGGCGGGAGGAATAAGAAATCTTCTAATGGAAGAAGCACACAAGACCATGTACTCGATTCATCCCGGTAGCACTAAAATGTATAGGGACCTAAAACCCTACTACTGGTGGCCGACGATGAAGCTCGATGTTGCGAAGTATGTGGCTGAGTGCGTAACATGTGCAAGGGTTAAGGCACAACATCAGAAACCGTATGGGAGTTTAGAACCTTTACCTGTACCCATGGGTAAATGGGAAGACATCACCATGGATTTTGTGACTAAACTGCCCAGAACGAAGAACGGACACGACATGATTTGGGTAGTCGTGGATCGTTTCACCAAGAGTGCACACTTCATAGCCGCCAACGAGAAGTGGTCTATGGATAAGCTCGCAAATGCTTACGTGAAGGAAATTGTAAGACTTCACGGTGTCCCTCTTACGATTGTGTCAGATCGTGATAGTCGTTTCACGTCAAGGTTTTGGAGGAGTCTACAAGAGGAGTTGGGTACGAAGTTGTGTTTAAGTACTGCTTACCATCCGCAAACTGATGGTCAGAGCGAAAGAACGATTCAGACGTTGGAAGATATGCTAAGAGCATGTACCCTAGAATTCCAAGGGAATTGGGATGAACACTTACCTCTAGTAGAATTTTCCTACAATAATAGTTTTCACTCGAGCATCAAGATGGCACCTTACCAAGCCTTGTATGGAAAAAAGTGTCGTACGCCGTCTTGTTGGCTTGAAGCTGGAGAGAAGCAGTTTATGGGTCCCGAGATAGTCCATGAGACTGCTGAGAAATTGAAGGTGATTAGGGAAAGGATGTTAGCAGCGCAGGATCGTCAGAAGAGCTATGCTGACAAGAAAAGACGACCGATAACCTTCGAAGTTGGGGATTCCGTTTTACTTAAAGTCTCACCGTGGAAGGGACTTATACGATTTGGGAAACGAGGAAAGTTGAATCCGAGGTTTATTGGACCGTTCAAAGTTCTTCAGAGGATTGGGAATCAAGCTTACAAGCTGGAATTGCCCGAAGAACTCAATGGTATTCATAACACATTCCATGTGTGTTATTTGAGGAAATTCGTGGGAGATGTTCCCGACATAATTCCAATCTCAGAGTTAAGGATAGATGAAAATAAAAGGCTGATCGAAGAGCCCGAGGCAATTGTTGACCGTAAGACTAAGAAGTTACGACGCAAGATGGTCGACTTAGTGCTAGTCCGATGGAAACATTCGAATGGGCCGAATCTCACTTGGGAAACAGAGGATGACATGATGAGGCGTTATCCACATCTGTTTGCTGATGCATGATTCCGGGACGGAATCATCCTAAGGGGGAGAAAATTGTAACGCCCGGGTTTTCAGGGCTAAGCATTTTGTCAATGTAATAGTCTAGGTCAACTATTGTAACTCTTTTTGAAGTAATAAATATGAAATATTTGAGTATTATGTGAATTATGTGTTTATGTGTTTATTATTTAATTATTAACAAAGAATAAAAATGAGCGTCAAAATTAAAGTGTGAGATAATCCCGATATCTCTACATAAAGTTGTAGAATATGTCTCGAGGTTTCCGTACATATAAAAAATGCCGAAATCCGAGCTATAACGAAGAAGTTATGGCCCGCCGAAGTTTTACGGCAAAACCGGCACGGCACCGGAAGACATAAAATAGTAAATTTACGATAAAAGACTTTTAGCCTTATAAATCTAAAAAAAAGTTGTAGAATATGTTAAACTAAGAACATCGATAAAAAGAACGCCCAAATCCGACTTCGTATGAAGAAGTTACGCCTTTTCGAAGTTTCGGACTAGCAATGTACTGCCCGAAATTCGAATGTTTGATCGAGCGGTTTTTAGCCGACACGACCTGAACGAGAATCGAAGATCTCGTTGAGAGTAGCGTAACGAGAAAAAGATGGGCAAAAACGGATGTCGGATGAAGAAGTTGTGAGGATTTAACGGATCAATCGTGTCCCGGCCCATTAATAATATAAAATTTAAAATCGAGCCAAAATTAGCCGACGAAGTCTAAACGAAAGTTGTAGAGTACGTTCCCACCTTCGCGTGGATATAAAGAACGTCAAAAACGGAGCTCGTATGCGAAAGTTACGAATTTTTGAAGTTTGAACTCGAAAATGCGAAGCCTGATGCGAATTCGGGTGACGTGGCGCGATCAGAGCCGTCGCTTGCGGCCCACGGTCTCGCTCGGATGAGCGACGCGTCGCTCCTCGCTACGCCCAGCGTCCGGCTTCGTGCGCCCCGCGTCCGTTCGCTCTCGGTCCAGAAGGCGCCACGCCGCTTCGCCCTACGCCCCGCGTACGAGTTCCGGGTACGCCCCGCGTACCTTCGCTTCCCCTCCGCCCGGTGCGAGACAGCTGGCTGCGAGCTGGCACCCTTATCCGCGAGAACGCGCCACGTAGTCTTGTATCTACGCCCCGCGTAGCGAGGGCCTCGCGCCTATAAAAGGAGGCCGAGGTTGCCTCATTTTTCACACCAAAATCTCATTCTTTCTCTCACTACTTTCTCTCTCTACAACCCCAAACCACCCCTAGCACCCTAAGGAAGCCCCGAGGCTCCCGGAGTCCCGAGAAAAAGGAGTTTTTCGGTTTCGAAACGCTGCTCCAATAGAGTCCCGGTTTTCGATAAAATTCGCTGTAAGTATGCTACGCTTACGCAATTTTTAATATAGCTTCCAAATAATTATAGGAATGTTATTAGGTCCTTAAAATAATTATTTGGGCTATTATTATGAGTTATATTGAGCATTATTAACGCTTAATAGTCAGACTAATCACGGTTATCATTAAACTAAACCCTAGTGATATCGATACTAGGTTTTATCGAAGGAATATCATTTTAAGAGTATCGAAGCGCTGTCCGAGTGTTGAGTCACCACCTAATCAGGTGAGTGCATATTCACTTTCAACTTACACATAGATATGAAGTATTTAATATAAATTACGTGCTATGTGTGCATATTATCTGAATACTTGCTATCTATGCTGGATGAACGTTTTATACATGTTTTCAAAGATTTAAACTGTATATGTATTTTATATCTACAAAATGTGTTGGGTAAAACATGGGTAGATGTAATAGTTGCTGTGTGATAAATAAAATGATGAGAGGTCTCGTTATAGATGATATTGATGATCCAGTCATCTAGCGGAGTATAGATGACGACCACGGACTATTCTAGACAGTCCAGTGGAACACTAGCAGGCTCGCAACCTGTAGGTGTTTATTTGAACTGTGTGTTTATTTGAACTGTGTGCTCACCAGATGTACTCCATCCCCCACATGGTTGCCTATTAGGACATATATTGCTGAGGAATCCCCTTAGCAGTAGTGTCCATCCCGATGATGATCCTTAGGCTAGGTCCCTTATGATAGGTGTTTAGGGACGTAAAGTGAGGATAACGGGAACGGGTAATCGGGTTATTGTTGATTGATGAACTTAATAAACTTATTTATTGTGGGTTGAAAACCCTATGTGCTCACCAGGCTCCCAAGCATGACCCACTCAGTTTTATGTATTACAGGAAGTGGCGCATGAGCATAGGTGTGATGTTTTGGACGAGGGATTACGGATATAGGCCTGTAGATATGAAATAATGTAGTAAGGTTTATATTGTACTGTTTATACTTTTGATCTGTACGAACATGACATCCCGAGTCTTTTAATGAATACATTTCTATGGAAATGCTTTTGATAAATCTTTATTATATTATTGTTTTGGGACAAATTCCGCAAACCTTTTATTAAAAGATAACTTTGATTTTGAAATAAAGTATAAACAAAACCGGTCTTTTATGGCCGTGATTTTGGGGATGTCACAGAATAACAACACCCGTATTTGACAGGTCGACGATTATAAACGTAGATGATAACAACACCCGTATGACCATTATAAACGAAGACAATAACAATAGATCTATGATGTGAGATGTCTTACGCGCCATGCCAAAGCGGAAAAGAGGTCGACGAACCTTGTTTGTCTAAAAAATAGACGATTACACCATACTTATTAGCAATGAGGAATCCAATATCCGGCATAATCAACCAAAGTAAAGGACTGAAAATAAGTTTTTAAAATACAAAAGGATATAAATTGAAACTACGTTTTAAATAGAAGGGCCAAAGTTCTAAAATTGTTTAATGTTTGATTAAATGAACGTTTTAAATAAGTGTCCTTTCAATTTGAGTTTGTAACCGAATTAATGGTTTTGACTTTTATAATTGGTGGTTTTGACTCGAATTCTAGGTGCAAATAGCAACACCCTATTTAAAAGCCTTATCTTGCCCCCAAATTAGCCTCTATCGTCCCTTTTAGTCCATAAATGCCCTAAATCGAAACCCTAACCTTGTTTGAGTATTCTTGAGCCATTTTGTGTGTTTGTGGTAGTTGTGAAGCTTGAGAAGGAAGAAGGAGCTTGCGAGTTCAAGTGGAAGCTAGTAGATCCGGAGGTTGTGTCCCATTTCCAGCTCATTGGAGGTAAAAAGCTCCAACCTTGACCATCTATCTCTTAGATCTCTAGTTAGGGTTCATTTCCACCTTTTCTAAGCTCTCATAGAGACATGCTCGGGATTTTGTGGTTATAAAGGATCATGAATTAAGATATGGAACCATAGAGGGTTCTTATGACATAAAGGTGTCAACTTTGTGGCCATAAGCACCCCATGCATCTTGTAGACTCCATTTTAGGGCTATTTGAGCCAAATACCCCATGCATGGACGTCAAGTTTGGAACTTTACGTGTATTATGGACCCTAGGAGGTCAGATCTATGTTCGAATGCATCAACACCCACTGAAATCAAGTGTATAGTTTTGGACATAGAGGAACTCGATGATTTGGGTCGAGTTCCCCACCAACACCCTTATGATAATGGACCATGACTTGAGTTAGAAGAGCACGCAGTCAGTTGGACTTATTGAGGACCTGAAAACCATGGAACTCGGCGAGTGTATCAACTAACTCAGCAAGTTCAAGGCTATGTCTCAAGATCATTAAAATGGATTCGGCCAGTCAATAATGAACTCGGCGAGTCCAGCACTAAGAGCATCATCTTTGCATGAAGATGAAATCGACAAGTCCATGAGGAACTCAAAGAATCAAGGACTAAACATCCTAACTAGCATGAAGATGGGCTCAACGAGTCAAAGGATGAACTCACCAAGTCTATTGCAAAGGGTCCCGACTTTGTATCATGGAACTCGGCGAGTTGGTGGACCAACTCGGCGAGTTGACCAAAAGTTAACTTTGACCATGGCGTTAACTTTAACTTTTACCTTGACCTAAGTTGACCATGAAATGGTAGTTAAGGAAAATAGTTTTGTGTAGGGTTGAGAGAAGTTGATCCCAGTAACGAGGGTAGTTCCGGCACTTAGCTTTACGAGGTGAGTTACCTTAGAGTAGAAGTGGGTCGAAGGCACCAAGGTAGACCCACTAATAAGTGTTGTAGTAAAGATGATTGATTTTGTGATAATTATCTGATATGTTGTTATATGTTATGATTTTGTGTTAGCCTTATATGATTTGATGTGGTAGCAGTAGTAGGTGAAATAGTCCCCATAATTGGTTAAGATAAGCCGGAGGGGTAGGTCGGACACCCCGGTATTTCCGACAGGGGTAGGTTGAGCATCAGGGTAGGTCGGACACCCAAATATATCTGACAGTATTTGTTATGTATGGTATGATGTTTGATGGGGAACACACTAAACTTCGTGCATACAGTTTCACTTTTGTTTTCAGGTACCTCTTCGTCGAATGGGGAAGGAGTCGGCACGGTAGTAGCGCGTCACACACATGATTTCCGCATTATGATATCCTGTGAATTGTACTCTAGTATACTATTATTATTTCATGGTATGTTTATGACTTTTGACTTATGAGCTATGGATTGTTATGTTATTGACAGTGTTTTCATTAAATACTCTTATAATTAATATAATTAAAAACAATATTTTCAATCATGATTTTTAAGGTGTTACAGTTTCCATGTGTTGTAGGTTGAGAAAGACGGAAAGAAAATAAGGGAGAAAAACTGATGTGGCAGTGGGTTAAGTAGGTTGGAAGGGAATGACTCCCTCATACCTTATAATTAGATAGTGTTGTATGGTCTCAATCAAACATTCCAATTGTGATTTACTTGGCCCTAATATCATCTCATAAATCTTGTGTCAAACTATCTGCTTAAACATGTTGAAATCTCTAAAAGAAGTTTGTTTCATTTGTAAGGTTAGCAGCAGCCATGTCAATTATGTTATCGTACTTGCATATTTTTCGTATAGTCTTACAAAACATTGAAACTAAGGAATTTAGATTTCGTCCATTTGGTGACCACATACACTCTAGAATGGAATCTCATTTTCCAATTATGACCGATGAACCAAACACATCCTAAGGTCTTGAATCAAATTTGTTACCGTTGGAATCCATCAAACATGGAATTTAAAAGGATATGGCAAAAAATGAATTCCAACCATTTGATACTGGAATGGAATCTCGAATTCCAATTCTATAGATGAACCAAACTTAAACATGCCCTAAAACAATTTTCTTAATTCTTATCGTTACATTGGATGCCATGTGCAATAAAAAGACCGGGAATTGCATTAAACAACATCCGTCCAAGGGAAACATTCACCACAATCAAAGCAGAACTGAATATCAACAATGTCATTCAAGCCACCAATAAAAGAAACACAAACGTATACCTCCTAAAAATAAAGAAAAATATAGATATATACAATAAATTAAACATATGTAACTTCATCAACCATATATTTAGGTAGTGTTTGACATCATGAAAGTGGAGCAGGAATGGAATACAATATATAAAAAACTATGTTTTCTCTGATAGAATGGAATCTCTTTTGTCTGATGGAATCGACCTTTCTACTCAGATGAAAAAGGTTTAAAATCAAACATAAAACAAAACAAGAGAGACTTGCCAAGATGATGAACTGTATGAATCCCAAACAAAAATCACTCACTCCTGAACCCATAAAAAAATCTATAAAGATAAACAATCCAATCAGAAGCCCCGAAATCAAGAAATTTTAAACTCTAGATGTAAAACCATAATCTACAACTCGATGTTCTTCGTCTTCCATCAAAAAAGATGTACATGTATGAAAATCCCTCATCAAAGAAACGAGAGTATGTCGGGTTCAGTTTTTAGGTTCCATAATGGTAGTGACAGATGGTGGTTGATGTTAAGGTGGGCGGCGATGGTGGCGTAACATGATAGAGCATCCACATCACTTCAATAGGAACATCTGCCAATCTACGTTTTTTGGACTGATATGTTGCAAATGTAGTCAGTGAAGATGATAAAAATATTTGTGACATTAACCACAGATAATTAAAACCAACCTTCTCAAACGGATTCAAATGTTTAACAACACTATATAACCAAGTCCAATTCATTCATACCGACATAATTCATCGAGAAAGATGAAAATTTCACAATAAGCAAACCCTAACACTGAACATCGATGCAAACCCTAAACCCCCAAATCTAAGAACTGGTAAATTTGGTTACAGCTTTCGTCCCCTCGGAAACGGCGTGCTTTGCCAACTCCCCGGGCAAAACCAATCTCACGGCCGTCTGAATTTCCCTGGAGGTGATCGTTGGCTTCTTGTTGTACCTCGCAAGCTTCGAAGATTCCTGAGCAAGTTTCTCGAAGATGTCGTTGATGAACGAGTTCATGATACCCATGGCCTTGCTTGAGATACCGATATCAGGATGAACCTGTTTCAGCACCTTGAAGATGTAGATCTTGTATGTCTCCACACTCTTCTTGTTTCTCTTCTTCTTCTTGTCAACAGCACCGGCGCCGGCCTCCTTGGGGAGCTTCTTTCCGGCCTTTGGCTTCTTCTCAGCAGGGGCTTTCTCAGCTGGTTTCTTCTCCTCCGCTGGCTTCTTCTCAGCCGGCTTCTTCTCTGCCTTTGGCGCCATTGTAGGGACTTTGGTTTGTAAAGAAAAAGTGATGTTCAAAAAAGAGACAGATGATTGTTGCTCGTTGTAATGATGAATGGAGGGAGAGTTGTGATTATATACGGAATGTGAGGCGTGATCTGATTGGATGACTTCTGTTCTCGAGGATCGTGGATTATGGCCGTTGATTTCCTTTGAGTAGTTTCAGCGGACAGGATTTACTTTTCTAAAAGTGAGGATGATGCTGGTTTTGACGCGGATCGACGTACTGTCCGTTGATGAATTTTAAGAAGAATAAATTACAATTTCGGTCCATGTGTTTTACATTATTTATATTTTGAGCAACATATTTAAAAAATTATGCGCCTCATTTCGTGGTTTGAAAAAAAAAAAAAAAAAAATGCATGCATCGTCTCTCGTGAATTCATTCGTTTAATGCTTGTAAAAAAAAACTATTAATATAGCCTTTCTTGGGTTTTTAACTTATGTAGGATAGGCTGAAAACTCTTAATGTAGATTTTTCTTGATTGTTCCTTGTTTGGTTATATCTATAGAGTATGATCACATGTTCGAATGTCTATCTTACCTCTAATTACATATAGTTATGCATTCCTTAGAGTAATTATTCAAACTTGGTGAATCATGACTCCTCAATCTATCTAGTAAACCAATCCTACTTTCCCTGAAATTCGAACCCTAAGGTCTCAGTATTTTGGCTCCTTCTCAGACCCCCCAGACCGAACTGTCACCCATCAAGCCATTGTTAAAAAGGCAACAAGTAACTATCCATAAACGGCTACAGAACACTTACACCTGACAGAAAGATTAGATAATCCTTGAAGTAGAAGATTCATCCTTGCAACAGTTAGACTCATACGAGAGTCGGGCAACAGAGTCAAATCAGTTACTCTGAGATTATTTAATCCCACTACGAGTGACTTATCGCTTCCCAAACAATTAGTTACTCCATCCGTACATGTAATCCTAAAAACACTGATACTCACCGATACATTGGAACTGCCCGAAACGTATGCTTGGAACATGGAACTACCTGAATCACTGAACCGTGTGAAACACTGAACGGTCGGAAACAGTATGTTGCCTCCCGGATGCTTTCAAAAAATCCACTAAGACCTTCCTAACCTCAACTCGTCCGCTCGCTTCTGAAATACCGAGTTCTTACCTGGTTACTGAGCCACGGGCTCCCATACAGTCGCTCTATGCAACTTTCGAACGAAATTCTCATTTGTCAATAGTTGCCATTAGTTATCTTGCCACTATGGCTCTAACGAACTCCTAACCCAACCAATCGAGTCCATACGTCGAATCCCGACGTCACCAAATCCAAGGCTGAAAGTGATTGCTACATGACTGAAGATAACATTATATCACAAACAACCTTAAGCGGTCCATTGTTTCCTTGATCTCATGACTGTTGTGGTGTTCCCACGGTCTTATCACTTGCTCAACTAATTCTAACCCGTTTGGGTAATTACGTGGCCCAATCCGTGGATTTCCATACCCTCACTATTGCACCCAAACTGATGGGTACTATTGTTCTTCTCGTAATCTAACATCGCTCCCATACTACCTATCAACATGTGAAAACTACGACTACCTTCGCGGGCTTACAACACGCTAACGCTATCTAACAACCGTGTGAATGCTACAGCTACACCCACAGACTTACAACACTTCCAACACTTTCTGGAAACCTTGTGAATGCTATGGCTACACCCGCAAACTTACAACACTTCCAACACTATATGAGAACCTTTTGAATGCTACATCTACACCCACGGACTTACAACACTTCTATCACTATCTGGCAACCTTGTAAATGTTACGGCTACACCCGCAGTCTTACAACACTATATGAGAATGAAAGACCCCAACTTTCGTATTTTTGAAAGACCCAAACTTTCATATTTCACATTATCATTACTCCAAAACATGCTATTTGCATATTCATAAAAGCATTATTTTACATTGATATAAAGGATTTACAAACTATTGGATATAAACCTTCTATTACAAAGTGTTATATATATTACATAACTACCCAGGATATTGTAATTTATACAAACATAAAAAGTAGTACAAAAGTACTATTACAAACTATTCTACATCTTTCATTAGTATGTAAACATACTATTTATTTATCACCTGCAATTGTTAAACATTGATAGGGTAAGCGGTGACGCTTAGTGAGTTCAAAAATAGATACAATATAATGTTATGCCATATATATATATATATATATATATATATATATATATATATATATATATATATATATATATATATATATATATATACACTTCAATGTGACAAGGTAAAGAGGAACAACAAGATGTATGTGAGATCATGCAACAAGCGTTCATATCAATCAAATACATTATTCAAAGATATTCTTTTCAATTCTTGATATACATCAATAAAGGTTTGGCCCAATTGGCATAGAAGACATGCAATTTCTGATTAACATCTTGTTAGATTTCAGGCTTATAGTCCTGTCTAACCACATGCCAATGCCATAGAATAGAAGTCATTTTCTTACGGAGACATGCTCTACGTAGCCAGAGGCTATGTACCAGTACCAATGTGAATCTAAGTCCTTTCACTGATCACATGGTCAAAAGGTATTACAATTGCTATAATCATAGCGAATAACACGAGAAAATAACTCATAATGATAATACTGAAAAGCACATAGCACATATAACACATAACATACAATTGTTTCTATATATTGAACTCACCTTAAGTTAACCGGGGGTTAAAATAGTAATTTGGACAGCAGTTCGGCTTTAAATATGCCTTTCTATGTTGAAAACCGGGAGTTTGTTTGAAAACCGGGCTCTGCGAAGGTAGGGCTTCAAAACCGAAAAAATAAATCGGGCTTCTCGGGGGTCGCGGGACGTGTTTCGGGTGCTAAAATTGATTCCGGGGCTTCGGGAAAGTTAATATGAAGAAAATATGAAAAGAGGGGCTAAAAGTGTCAAATTTTCAAAGTTAGTCGGCAAATCTCGCATCCCTCTTATTTATAGGGTGCGAGTCCGAGGGGTGCTTGGCTAGGGAGGCTCCACGTAGTACCTGCGAGCTTCGGACACGGAAGGAAGGCGTGGCACCTGCGAGCTGCGGACATCTGGCAGGAGGGGCGAAGGCCACGAGGCTGCTGCGAGGCTCGGACGTGGCACGGGAGCGAGGCGGGTAGGCGAGACGTGTCTCGTGTCGGACTGGCCACCGTTGCGAGACGTGTCCCCTTCCTGCTGGACCTCGGCCTTAGCGAATCCCCTTGTGACACCTGCTGAGTTCGCATTCGGCCACGTCTCCGGTGACGCTGCTGCTTCGTGCGAAGGTGACGTGGCCGGTACTGTTCATGCGAGTTTTCTCGGTTTTTTGGCTACGAACTTCTAAAATCCATAACTTTCGCATACGAGCTCCGTTTTTGACGTTCTTTATATGCACGCGTAGCTAAAATTACGCTCTACAACTTTCTTTTAGACTTCGTCGGCTAATTTTGACTTTAATTTTAATATTATTATTTTTAACAGACCAGGACAGAAAAATCCGTTAAAAATTCATGACTTCTTCATCCGTTTTCGTCAGACTTTTTACCGTTTTACTACATATGACGAGACCTTCGATTCTCGTTTAGGATGTATTGGTAAAATATCGCTCGATCTAAAATTCGAGTTTTTAGCTGTCTACTGCTAAGTTGAAACTTCGAAAATTCATAACTTCCTCATACGAAGTCAGATTTTGGCGTTCTTTTTATCGAATTTCTCGGTTTAACGAATACTAAGACTTTCATTTAGGTTACTAAGGCTAAAAAGTATTTTATCAAAAACTCACTTTTTACGTCATTCGGCGCCGTACCGGTTTTGTCGCGGATCTTCGGTTGGTCATAACTTCTTCGTTATAACTCGGATTTTGACGAGGTTTTCTCCTACAATTTTCTAACGAGAGTCTCTAAAACATAAAATAATAAAATTTTACTTATTTAAAATTTCATATTTTCACTAAATTTCACTATTTGGCTTTTAATTGGAATCTCATAAGACTTCCAATATTTTCTGAGTGATTCTAAACATAGTTTTACTTCATTTCTAGTAAAAACCATCTGTTAGAACTCAACACTCAGTTTTACATAATATTTCACAATTGTATTCATTACAAAACATGATTTTAAAACGTGTATGTTATAGAGAACCTTGTGAATGCTACAACTACACCCGCAGAGTTACAACACTTCTATCAATATCTGACAACCATGGTCCTATCACCAATCTAATTATACCTATCATGGGTCGACCACGCACTCGACCTAACTCTCAATTGAGCTCGAGCCCCAACTAGACCCATAATCTGTTTCCCGAGGCCTGCTATCTGATGCCAAGGGAAAGCATGAACCAAATGTTGGAATGTTTTCCAAACTCCCAACTCTCTCAATCATCAATCCAAAACCAATCAAGCCCAAAAATTCATACCCCTTTCAGGGTCAAGCTTTGTCAAAGTCAACAGTATGGTCAAATTCAACATCCTAATTGACTCAACTCGCCGATTTGGTCCATCAACTCGTCGAGTTCCTTGATCCATAAAACTATTGAAACCTTGAACCTACTCGTCGAGTTATTTCATGAACTCATCGAGTTCCCCTACATACAAAGTCGAGAAATTTCACTCACAACTCACCGAGTACTTCCTTGAACTCGTCGAGTTCCTTAATCTTCATAACCCAATACCGTGGCCAACTCGTTGAGTTATCTCCTAGACTCAACGAGTTTAATTAATACCATAAAAGGTTGGGGGACCACAACCCAACTTGCAGAGTTGTATGAACATCTCATCAAGCCCCCCATAGTCTATATCCATTAAGTCACTTTCTGTTGGGCTCAGTACAACCAATCTATAGATTTTGTCCCCTAGATTCAATATATCACATAAAGTCACTAACTTTACGTCCATGCATTAGTAATTTAGATCAAAAGGCCCAAAAAGGTGGTTCACAAGTTGCATGGGACTCCCATGACCATAAAGTTGGCACCTTTTTGCTATGTTGCCCCTCAAAGGCTCTAAATCTGAAGTCATGAATCCAAAACATTCTTGCATCCATGAATGGTTCTAAAATAGGCTAATAAAAGCCCTAAATTCCTCTATTAGGAGATCTAGCAAATGAATAGCCAAGGTATAGACTTTATACCTTAATATGGCTGCCTTAACAGAGAAACCCCTAGATCCAAAGCTTCTTCCTTCAACCAAGCACCTCCAACTTCAACTTCTTCAATAATTTACCAAATAATCACTATCTTTTCACCCATACACACTTAAGAGAGCTCAAGATCATGAATTAGGGTTTACTGGACCGATGGGGACGACGAGTGAGGCTACAATGAGGTGTTAAGGTCCTTAAATACGGTGCAAACCCATAAAATTAGGGTTTCACTCTGGCAGCCCTACTCGTTGAGTTGGGGCTCCCCAACTCGTCGAGTAGGTTTCGTGAACCGTGTCCAAATGCCCATTTCTACTCTACGAGTTTGGGGCCTTTAACTCTGTTGGAATAGTGTCTAAGCCTGTAACTATATTTGGTATGTAGTTGACTCAGTTGTGCATGGTCCTTTTCGGTTGCCTTCTCCAAAGCAACTTGACAACGTAATTTAAGGAGAAAGAGAGAGTATTATGATTTATTAATATATTATAAGAGTAATATATTAAAGGAGAAAGCATATTTATTTAATTAGTATTGGTCATAAATTAACTAAAAATTAATTTAGTGGTCAAAAGAGATTAATTGAATAAAGGGGTATAAACTGTCAAATGTATGATAGTTGAGTTTTTGGTTAAGGAAACCTAATGGGCTTAAGGGGGAACGAAATTATGATGGGTAACCATCATATTTTAGTCCAAGGGCCTTATTCCAGAAGGTTCCATGGGCTGCTTGGTGGCTAAGCTGTCCATTAGGGTTTAGATTGAAACCCTAGTAACCTGTAAGTATAAATATGACCCCTAGGGCATTGAATTCGGCTACCACTTGATTCTAAGAGTACCCTAGGCCGATTTCTAGCCTCTCTCTCCCTCTCTCATATTACCTTCTTACTCGTGGGGTTTGTGAACCATTAGAGGAGTTGCATTTGTGACTCTAGGCTCAAAAGAAGAAAAAAAGAGAAGATCTAAGCCAACTCTTAAAGAGGTAAACATCTAGATCTGATTCTATATGTTAATTTTGTTGTTAATATGCTAGATTAGGGTTTGTAAGTCTTGGAATCAATGCATGTTCAATAGTGAAACCTAGATCCAAGCATTAGGGTTTGTATGAGCACATAGGAATGTTTCTTATGCATAAAACCCATCAGTGGTATCAGAGTCTTGATTGGTTTCAGTTGAATGTGATGCTTAACTGCTTTATTTGCTGAAAATCAATTTTTTTGGTCCCTGCCCGAATCAACTCGGCGAGTCAGTATCTGGACTCGGCGAGTTGACCCCTACTTGGCGAGTCCAGGTCTGACTCGGCGAGTCAATTCGTCAGAAAGAGGGATTTTCGGGTTTTGGCTGCTGTTTGACTTGTACTTGATGCTTAATTTATTTTATGAAGTTAAAATCCGAATTTTATCTAAATTAAGTGTTTATCCTTGCCAAAATAATAGATGATTTCAAATCTTTTAATATTAGTTGTTTATGTGATAAATATGGATTATTTAAAATTATTTGGTAATTATCTAATGACTAAAATTAAGATTAGGTCAAATATAGATAATTATGAAATTAATTGATTAACTTGAATTATTTGTTATTTGATCCCTTATGTTTTGAAAAGTTCAATACTTGCCCTCAAGTTTTGAAATTTGAATTTATGATTAAAAGTTTAATTTTGAGTAATTTAAATTTCAAACCCGTAGAATTTTACAAGTTTAAAATTCAACCCTATACTATTATATATTATTACAAGTTTAGTTAATATATATATGTATAACTTAAAATGCTAGTCGTACCGTTAGTAGGCCTCATTCACAAAGTCGATCTATAAGGTGGGTATAAGGTTGCTGCCTATAAAATGGCGCTTAATGGGTGTACACTCACACCTACCGCTTGCTTGACTGGTGGAGGGTCGTTAGCCGAACGGGTAGGATAGGGCAACCCTCTCCTCATAAAAGTATAATGTTAATTATAAAGTAACTACATGTTTACAAATTCCCATTCCTAGTTACTTTAGGGTAAAATGTGAAAATGATGCTAATCCATGGAATTACACTTCATACCCTTGTCAAACGTTGATGGAGCGCATGTGGTTAACCGGCACATCAATTTGGGGATGACATTAGTAGCGAAGGGTGACTCTATGTTTGTCATAGATCAATGAAGCGTGTGTGGTTTACCGGCACATTGATTAGGTGATAAAGACATTGAGTGCACCACGTTGATTCGCATGGTTATTCACAAATTTGTTTGCGATCCTTGGCATCCCAATCGCAAATTTGAAATGCATATCGAGATTTAAACATGCCATTGAAAACTTCAATGAATCTCAAATATCTAGGAGTTTTCAATACATTTAAAACCTAAATTGCTTTTTCGTTTTTCATGGTGAGAACTAGTGAATCGTCATTCACTTACCTTCAAATTATTTACTTTTAGAGTACGACATCCCTTTATAAGTTGTAAATAATGTTGTTGGATCCTAGCCCTAATTTCTCATTTGGGTGTTTAATTAGGGATTCATTTCTTATCAAACTTTGTTCCTTTCTTTTTCAGATGTCTGCAAACAACAACAACAACGCTTCTGGGTCATTCTCGCTGATGAACTTGTGTCAGAAAGTGACATTTGATGGTTCAAACTTCAACGAGTGGATGAGTTATATTCGCATGATCACACGCTACGAGGACAAGGAATATGTCCTCGATGAAAATCTTGAGAAGATCATCCCAGATGTTGCTACTCCCGAGGAATTGGCTGCCTTTGAGGCCCACGAGCGTGATGCCACGAAAGTTCACTGCATCATGCTGGCCACCATGAACCTCGAACTCCAAAAGTCCTATGAGGACATGTATCCATATGAAATGCATCAGGATTTGCTGGACAAGTATCACCAGAGCGCGAGGCAAGAGCGCTATGAGATCATTACTAACATGATCACCGCTAAGATGGGGAGTGGAGAATCCATAACCTCTCATTTGCAGAAAATGCAGAGGTATGTTGATCGTCTTCTCAAACTTAATGTTAAGTTTGACGAGGATTTGGCTATCGACATAATCCTCCACTCCTTGCCCTCCTGCTACAATCAGTTTAGGATGACCTACCATATGAACAAAGAGGAGGTCTCCTTGAGCAAGCTCCAAGGACTCTTGAGGACTGCTGAGAGCAACCTCAAAGACAAATCCGTTGCACCGTCCCCTGCTGTTGCTGCTCCTGTGATGGCGATAAGTCATGGAAAGGGTAAAAAGAGGAAGGCTCCATGTAAGAGCCACCATAAGGGGAAACCCCGTGATGGTTCGTCCTCAAGTGGGACCAAAGCTGGCCCTGCTAAACCCTCTTCTGATCCAAAAGAAGCAGAGTGCTTCTATTGCCACCAAAAGGGCCACTGGAAGCGAAGCTGCCCACAATATCTGCAGGACATAAGAGATGGGAAGATCAAGCCCACATTTGCAGGTATGTATTCAATTAAATCTAATAACTCATCATTTGCTACTTCATGGGTTCTTGATACAGGGTGTGGTTTCCACATTTGTTCTGATATGCAGGGCCTAAAAAGAAGTAGGGAGATGGAACATGGGAAGATGAACCTGATTATGGGAAACAGAAGATCGTCGCCTGTGACCAAAGTCGGTGTTTATTCTTTAGTGTTGAGTAATGGGTTAGGAATAGATTTAGAAAATTGTTGTTATTCGCCAAATATGGCAAGAAACATTATTTCTTTTCACGGGTTGTTTAGACAAGGTTTCAGATATTCTCTTGATAATAGTAATGGTTCTATTAACGTTTATTTGAATGGTGTCTTTTATTTCAATGCATTACCTTGTAATGGGATTTATGAATATGTGATGATTATTGATAATTTTGGAAATAATGTTTTGAATATTGATTCGTCTACTAGTCTAGACAAAGCATGCTCGTGGCATTGTCGCCTTGGCCATGTCAACAAGAAACGCATAGCCCAACTCCAAAAGGATGGAGTGTTGGAGTCATTCGACCTTAGGGACAATGACACGTGTGAGTCTTGTTTACTTGGGAAGATGACCAAGTCACCCTATACTGGCACTTGTGAAAGGGGTGAGGGTTTATTGGATCTCATACACACCGATGTATGTGGTCCCTTTAGATCCACCACAATGGATGCTTGCCACTTCTACATGACTTTTACAGATGATTATAACAGATATGGACATATCTACTTAATCAAGCAAAAGTCGGAAACCTTTGAAAAGTTCAAAGAGTGTAAGAATGAAGTGGAGAATCAGTTGGGCAGGAAAATCAAGATACTTTGGTCAGACCGAGGAGGAGAGTACCTAAGTCTTGAGTTTCACGACTATCTAAAAGAATGCGGAATCGTTTCGCAATTGACGCCTCCGAGGACGCCACAATTGAATGGTGTGGTTGAGAAACGTAATCAGACCTTGTTGGACATGGTTCGTTCTATGATGAGTCGGACTTCGTTACCAATAGCTTTCTGGGGGTATGCCTTAGAGACTGCCGCCCACATACTTAACTTAGTTCCCACCAAGAAGGTTTCCAAGACTCCTCACGAGATGTGGACAGGGAAGGCTCCCCCGTTGGCACATATCAAGGTTTGGGGTTGCGAGGCTTTCGTAAGACGAGAGACTCACGACAAACTAGAACCTCGTAGTGAGAAGTGTTATTTCATCGGCTATCCGCATAAGTCTTTTGGCTACCTTTTCTATAGACCGAGTGACAATGTTTTCTTCATTGCTAGAAGAGGAGTTTTCCGAGAAAGGGAATTGATAGGCCAAGAAGACAGTGGGAGGCAAATTGAACTTGAAGAAATTCAAGATCAAAGCGATGAACGAACCTCTGACACTGGCACTCAACTTGAGGAGCAAACTCCTGTTGAACCTGTTGACGAGTCCTTACCTCTTCGACGTTCCACTAGGGCTAGTGTTCCACCCCAGTTTTATGGTTTTCATATTACTACTGAAGGGGATACATTTATTAGTGATAGTACACTAGTAAATTTGGATGAACCTAGCAGCTATAAGGAAGCCATGGCAGGCCCAGAGTCTGCAAAATGAAAAGAGGCTATGGACAACGAGATTTAGTCCATGTACGACAACCAAGTTTGGAATTTGGTTGATAATGTACCGGGTCGTAAGACAGTCGGGTGCAAGTGGATCTTCAAGAAGAAGACGGACATGGATGGGAAAGTGCATACTTATAAAGCGCGATTGGTTGCAAAGGGCTTTACTCAAACTCACGAAGTTGACTATGATGAGACCTTCTCACCAGTTGCGAAGATAAAGTCTATTAGGGTGATGCTTTCCATAGCTGCGTTTCATGATTATGAAATATGGTAGATGGACGTGAAAACCGCTTTCCTTAATGGAAAGTTGGCTGAGGATGTCTACATGAATCAGCCAGAGGGTTTTGTCGATGCGAAGCATCCAAATAAAGTATGCAAGCTTGAGAAATCCATTTATGGATTGAAACAAGCATCTCGCAGATGGAATCTTTGTTTTGACGAGAAGGTTAAAGAGTTTGGCTTTCTGCGAAGCGAAGATGAATTTTGTGTGTATGTCAAAGCCAGTGGGAGTATAGTAAGCTTCCTCGTATTGTTTGTCGACAACATACTACTCATAGGAAACGATGTCCCAACCTTGCAGGAGGTCAAGTCCTAGCTTGGGAAATGTTTCGTTATGAAGGACCTTGGAGAGGTTGCTTATATTCTGGGAATAAGAATAGTAAGAAACAGGGAAAAGAGACTGATAGGACTCAGTCAGGATACATACTTGGAAAAGGTACTAAAGCATTTCAGTATGGAAAATTCCAAGAAAAGGGAGTTGCCAATCCAAAGCAATACCAAGCTGAGTAAGAGTCAGAGCCCGAGTACAGAGACAGAGATAGCTGATATGAGCCGAGTACCTTACGCTTCCGCAGTAGGCTCTATCATGTATACTATGACCTGCACTCGCCCTGATGTGGCCTTCGCTTTGAGCATGGTCAGCAGATATCAAGGGAATCCTGGTAGAGCTCATTGGATTGTAGTTAAGAATATTCTTAAGTACCTTCGGAGGACCAAGGAATGGTTTCTAGTCCTCGGTGGGAGTGATGACTTAAGGGTACGAGGGTATAGTGACGCTAGTTTTCAGACGGATCGGGATAACTTCCGATCGCAGTCAGGCTGGGTCTTTACCCTAAATGGAGGAGCAGTGACTTGGAAAAGTTCCAAGCAAGAGACCGTAGCTGATTCAACGTGCGAATCAGAGTATATTGCAGCAAGCGAAGCGTCAAAGGAGGCTATATGGTTGAAGAACTTCATTGGAGACCTTAGAGTTGTGCCATCCATAAAGGAGCCAATGGAAATTTTATGTGATAATGAAGGAGCAGTTGCCTTGACCAAGGAACCGAGAGATCATGGCAGATCTCGACATATTGACAGAAAATACCATTTCATTAGACATCGGGTAGAAGAGGGACTCCTCGTTGTGAAGAGGGTATCATCAGAAGAGAACCCAATAGATCCCCTTATGAAGGGACTGAGTAGGGTCAAACACTTGCAGCATGCTAGGAGCATTGGGCTGAAGGATGATATAAGTTTGGATTAGATAGGAAATGTGTAATAGATAGTTTGTACTTGACATTCGATGAATAAATAAATTGTGTTATTTATGAGTAAAGCTACTATCTTATGTTGGTTATTTATCTATTGTTTCCATTTTGCATGTTTTGACTTCCTGAATGATATGATTATTCAAAAGGTCCACAGTCGGTCATATTTTGGAAGTAGATATGAATGAAGACTGTCATGAATTATTTGTAGATTGTCTAAAAGGTCTTAGACATAGCAAAAGTTTGCTGCAAAGTTCATGAGTGCTTATGAATATGAGTTGAGCATTGGATTAAACCCGAGTTTGCTGTATCACTTAGTGGTGTTTTATCTTAAGTGATCGCAAAGCGATAACATCATATAGTCTTAAAACTTAGAGATATGGTTGTTGTTTGCTGGTTGGTTATACATTAATAATGTGTAAACGCATCAGTAACTTGATGTTATAAAACACATTATTGTGTGTGATCCATTAGTAAATAATAGATGCATATGAGTCGAAGTTGATCTGTTCCTTTTATTCTATGAGAATAAAAGTGATATATTGGCCACTTGATGATTTGGTTTGAATTATGTGCCGGGCCCGGTCAGAATGAAGTTGATGTGTTCAACTAAATTCTATGTCAAACAAATCGGAAATCAAGGAACTTTTGTTGGACAATAAGCATTGTCAGCATGATATCCAGAACAGAGGATTATACGATCCCTTATCTAAAGGACAAGTTGATCAGAGTTGACAACGAAGTATAAGAGCTACGATTGCTAATCGGATTCTGAAGTCATATGTGAGATATAGTTACTAGACTTATCCAAGTGGTAGACTGTTGGAATAGTGTCTAAGCCCGTAACTATATTTGGTATGTACTTGACCCGGTTGTGCATGGTCCTTTTGGGTTGCCTTCTCCAAAGCAACTTGACAAGGTAATTTAAGGAGAAAGAGAGAGTATTATGATTCATTAATATATTATAAGAGTAATATATTAAAGGATAAATCATATTTATTTAATTAGTATTGGTCATAAATTAATTAAGAATTAATTTAGTGGCCAAAATAGATTAATTGAATAAAGGGGTATAAACTGTCAAATGTATGATAGTTGAGTTTTTGGTTAAGGAAACCTAATGGGCTTAAGGGGGAACGAAATTATGATGGGTAACCATCATATTTTCGTCCAAGGGCCTTATTCCAGAAGGTTCCATGGGCTGCTTGGTGGCTAAGCTGTCCATTAGGGTTTAGATTGAAACCCTAGTAACCTGTAAGTATAAATATGACCCCTAGGGCATTGAATTCGGCTACCACTTGATTCTAAGAGTACCCTAGGCCGATTTATAGCCTCTCTCTCTCCCTCTCTCATATTGCCTTCTTGCTTGTGGGGTTTGTGAACCATTAGAGGAGTTGCATTTGTGACTCTAGGCTCAAAAGAGGAAGAAAGAGAAGATCTAAGCCAACTCTTGAAGAGGTAAACATCTAGATCGGATTCTATATGTTAATTTTGTTGTTAATATTCTAGATTAGGGTTTGTAAGTTTTGGAATCAATGCATGTTCAATAGTGAAACCTAGATCCAAGCATTAGGGTTTGTATGAGCACATAGGAATGTTTCTTATGCATAAAACCCATCAAACTCGTCGAGTCCCTTTGCAAAAAATTAGAATTCTTATTTAAAATACATGCCAGGAACTGGGCGTTATATTTTGGGGGAACTCACTAAAACTTGGCTTACAGTTGTCAATTAAATGTTTTTCATGTACCATTGGTGATCGTGGAAAGGCGAAGACAAGACTATACACACTCATCAACAATATTGAAGATTCTACATTTATTACATTACTCTGATTTTCAAACAATTGTATTTTGGAATAAATGAGTTTTCTTAACATGGGTTTTATGAAAATGATAGTTTACCTTATTTAAAAATGAAAAAAAAATATGTGAAAATGGGACACTACATTTTCATGAACAAATAAGCACCAGAGGGTTGTCGGAACAGTTGCCGGAAAGCCACCGTTCATAGCGGCACGTGGCCTACCAGCGGTACTTGAGGGCTATTTTGGCCTTCGTTTGGGATTGTTCTCATTGATGGAGGTGTTGTTCGACAAAGGGAATAATAGGTCTGGTATTGGGATGCGTTTTGGTGACAGAAATAGACTCCCACAGTGGTGGTCAGCGGTCCTTTTTCTTCGTCAGTGAGGATACCCGATAGAGAGATATAACTAGAGAGAGGGGATTGGAGATAGGATGAATTTGATCTTGAATGGATAAAAATCAGATTTTAGGAAGATTAAATAGAGATTTTTGGAGATTTTGGAAGATTTTCAAGTACATCTCCACGATCTTCCTTGATTGGTGACATCATCATGATGTCATCACCCGTTGTCTTGAGTCTCGTGCCACTCATCCGACCTCATTTTCCAAAAGTGTTTATAGACTGAATCGAATGTATTGAGTCTAAAAAATGCGAACAAAATTCAAATCTGGTACATGGAATTATGTGAAGACATCGTTTAAAGTTTCATGCTTCTAACGTTCAAATTGAGTTGACCTAACTTCGGGATAAAAATATCACAAAAATGAATTCAAATATTAGACCTAATTTTGAGTTCAAAAACACGTTCTATACTATTACGAAATGTGTACCTAATTAAAATATTATTTTCAAATATTAGACCTAATTTTGAGTTCATAGGGTCTATGATTTCGAAGTTCTTATATGCACGCAGTCGTGAAAAAATGATCTCTCCGTTTTTCTCACCTATTGTTCCTAAGTACACTTAATGCATAAATTATATTTTTAGGTCATTAACGGTACTTATCTTTGTGAATTGTTTTCTATTTTATAACAACTGTCAACTTTTTGAGCGATTTGAACTTGGAATATTTCATGTGAAATTACGAGTAATATAACTTCAACTGCATCCAAAAACACAGAACACCATACAATATGTCCTATTACAGTGGGGTTTGTGGTGGTTTGACTGACGAACTTCACATATTTTCACTAACTGTTGCACATGGGTTCGTATTCAAACCTACTACAACTTTCATATAGATTACTTATTCAAAATAATATTTTAATTGTAAACGTTATTTAACAACTTGGTAAGTATATAATAAGGTTTTAAACAAATATTATATAACCATAATATTTATCCATATAATTTGTATTATATAATTTTATACAAATAACATTTATACAAACACATATCGTGTACAAAGAATTATTATTTATTTATTTATAAGAAAAAGTTATATTATTAGCTAACATAAATAAGGCCCTTCCACAAAATGCTTAACTAAAAATCAGGGTGTTACTGTTGGATTAGTGTCTAAGTCCATAACTATTTTGGTATGTACTTGACCCGATGGTGCATGGTCCTTTTGGGTTGCCTTCACCAAAGCAACTTGATTGGAGAAATGAATAGAGAGAGAGAGAGGATAATATGATTTATTAATATGTTATAAGAATAATATATTAAAGGAGAAATCATATTTGTTTAATTAATATTGGTCAATAATTAATTAAGAATTAGTTTTGTGATCAAATGTAATTAATTAAACTAGAGGGGCTGATTTGTAATTATGTGATAGTTACAAAATAAGGTAAGTATTATCTTATTTATATGGTAGACGAATTTAAGGTTGGAAAGCCTTAGAATTCGAGTATGATAAGGATTCAAGGATTATCTTATTGGTTGCTTAATGGATAATCAACTAGATAAGGATAATGACTGAAACCCTATCTCTACACCTATATAAACACCCCTAGGGTCATGAATTCGGGTATCCCTTCCCAAGAGGTCCTAGATACGAATTCTAACCTCTCACCTCTCTCTTTATATCTTCTCCATTTGCTTATGGTGTTTGTAAACCATTAGAGGAGTGACATTTGTGACTCTAAGCATTCCAAAGTCAATACAAGGAGATTTGGGATTGTTATTGCTACATAACAATCAAGGTATGATCTTAAACCTAATTACATATTAATATGATTACTTGTATGCTAGAATTAGGGTTTATAGTCTTGGATTCAAAGCATGTACAATAGACAAACCTAGATCCAAGCATTAGGGTTTGTATGAGCACATAGGATGTCTTATGACCAAAACCCATCAGTGGTATCAGAGCCTAGCTTGGTTTCAATTGTATTGATGCATTGTATAACTGAAAAATTCGATTTTTTGGATTGTGGAGGCTGGACTCGCCGAGTCCATGGCTGAACTCGACGAGTCCATGCAGACTCGACGAGTCCATGCCTGACTCAACGAGTCAACTCGTCAGATAATGCTTATCTCGGGATTTCTTGCTGTTTTTGCATATGGATAGTTACCTTATCATGTTAGATCAATATAAATCCGATTTTATGATATATATGACTATATTCTTGATCTAGTTAAAGATAATTATCAATTAACAAGATAATTGTTTCCTTATAAGATAATTGATTAATTATTTTAAGTAAATTGATAAATTGTTTTGCAAGAAATCATTAAACAAATCAAATATGGATAATTATGTAACTAAATGTTAGTTTAGATTATTTGTTATTTGATCCTTGTTGTTATGAAAAGTTTCATATTTTCCCCTTTAGGTTTTATAGTTTAAATTTGAACCCAAAAGTTTTTGAAGTTTTGAAATTTAAATAGTTAAAACCCTAATGTTTTGAAAAAGGTTTCAAAACTTGCCCTCAAGTTTTGGAATTTAAAAGTTGATTAAAAGTTTAATTAGGAATGTTAAATTCTGAAACCCTAGTAATGTTTTGAAAAGTTCAAATCACACCCTTGTGGTTTTATTAATTAATTAAGGAGTATAATTAAAAGAGATTTAATAAATCCATAAAGGTTTAGGTTAACCATTTAATTGAATTAAAAGTGTAATTGTTAAAGTTAACCATATAGTATTTTAAAAGTATAAAATACACCCTTCACTATATATAACATTAAAAGTCTAACATTATATATATGTATGAGTAAAAGTCAGTCTTACCGTTAGTAGGCCTCATTCACGAAGCTGGTCTATAAGGGGTGTTTAAGGAAATTGCCTATAAAATGGCGATTGAATGGGTATCCGTTCTTACCCACTGCACTCTTGACTATGGAGGGTCGTTAGCCAAACGGGTAGGATATGACGAAACCTTCCATTATAAGTATAATGAAATACAAAGTAACTAAATGTTTTTCAAATTCCCAATCTTAGTTACTTAGGCAAAAGTGAATTGATGCAATTCAATGAAATTACACTTTGTGCCTTTGCGAAGACGTTAGTGGAGCGTGTGTGGTTTACCGGCACACTAAATGGTTCTAAGCAAAGGTAGCAAAGGGTGACTCAATGTTTGTCATAGTTCGGTGGAGCGTGTGTGGTTTACCGGCACATCGAATAGGTGATTGTAACATGTGAGGGCACCATGTAGTTTGCATGGTTATTCACACCCGCTTTGTGATCCTCGGCATCCCAGTCACAAACAAGAGGGGCATATCGAGATTTAAACATGCCATTGAAATGTTCAATGAATCTCAAAGGATATAAGAGTTTTCATAGATTTAAAACTTAAAGTTCCTTTTTGTTTTTCATGGTGGAAATTAGTGAATCGTCATTCACTTACCTTCAAATGTTCTGCAATTTGGGTTACGGCATCCCTCTCCCGAGTTGTAGGATATTGTGTTGGGTCCTAGCCTTGGAATTTCATTTGGGTGATTTACCAAGGACTCAATCAATCAACTAACTTGAATTCGTTTTTCTCCCGATGTCAAAGTTCGACAACTATGGTCTTCTCAAATCCCGTGGAACAAGCATTCCACATGAAGATGATATTCCACGATTCGATCGAGGAACAAGAAATCATGCTTCACTTCCTCCTCCTCCTCCAATTATTCTCCCTAACCCACAAGATTGTAAAATTGAAAGGTTCAATATCACTCAAGCCCTTCTGGAAAGTAAACATAAAGAGGGCAAGTCGGTGTGTGCACACGTCTTAGGGATGAAGTCACACATTGATAGATTAAGAATGATGGGATCCGTTGTCGGTGAAGCGATGGCTGTTGATTGGGTTCTTCAGTCACTTCCTAACTCGTATAGTGAGTTCGTAAGAAAGTACTATATGATGAACCACGACGTGACACTTATAGATCTCACCTACATGCTTATTGCTGCTGAATCAACAATGGTTTGGCGCAATAGAAAAGCAAAGTTGATTGGTGAATCTGCCTTCAAGACCTCTATGGATATAGACAATGGCAATGAAAGACATGCAATGATCGAAAAGTTTGATCATAAGAGAAAGGCGATGTCTGAAGTAGTTCCATGGGTTGCTCCAAAAGAGTCAGTTTGCTTTTATTGCCAAGAGAAGGGGCATTGGAGACGAAGTTGCCCTATTTACCTAAGAGATCTAAGAGATGGGAGAGTCAAAAGTATGACTACGCTTTAGGTAAGAATCCACTATCTAACTCCATTAAGTTCCTATTCATTGATTCTTAATACATGATGTGATAAGATTGCATTTGAATGTTTTGAAGGATCGGTGAAAAGAAAGGAAGCTTGATAAGAGAGCAAGATGAATCTAATCACAAGAGATGGATCTCGATCTCATGGACTTGAAGATTGGATTTTGAGCTTAGATAGTTATGATAGAGTTGTTAGAAATTTTCTTTTACATAGTTTTCAATAGATTTTGCATTGTAAGGACAAATGTTTTTCCGCTGCTTTTTATAAATAAAATAAATTTTGACTCACTTATTTATTTGTTCATTTCCTTGCAATGAAATCGTTATGAAAATTGATGTTTGAATATTTCTACAACGAATGGATGTGATTCTTAGTTATGTTATTTATGGAAATGTCAAGAATTTACCAAATAGGGAGAGTTTCTCATCACCCAAGTTTCAATTGGACAAAAACTTGGAATCATGCAACTTGGTTGCATGATGAATGAGAAATTTCGTATTTGGAAATTGGACTAATTCATTGACAAAGTGTCAAGTGAAGGACTAGGAGATCGAGTACACAAAGTTGTGTGTTGATCAAGTTCACCATAAGAGTAACAAAGATATTCGTCATAATTTACTAAAGGCTTAGTAATTATGATTGCACTTACAAGATTAAGTGTAATTTTGAATTGATTAAAGGGTTTAGATCAATAGCAAAACGAATAAGAAGAATCAAGTAGGCAGAAAGATAAGAGTTTCTCCATTCTAAGAAGAAGGGATAGTAGCTTTTATGCTTTATGACAGGTCTTAATGATTAAGAACCATATCTCAATTGATCCTCTAAGTGAGTCTTAGTACAATTGTATGTTTAAGAAGAGGAGTCAAGGATTGAAGAAATGGTTAAATCAAGAAGTTTATCATACTTCGTTCCATAACAAGTCTTAAAGTTAAGATTGTGACAATGAGTGAAAAGTATTAAAGGTTTATAACATTCATCAAATGTGGGAAGTTGTGATGTCTTGAATAAGACAAAGGCCAACTAGTACCAATTTATGAAGTGTTTTGATAAAAGCTACACTAACTCTTGAATATTTGTTTGTCAAGAAATGTTTAATGACAAAAGAATCTTATATGTCAAGGAGTCAGTGGGAGTCTTAATAGTCTTGAAAAGTTTCAAGAACAAATCAAATAAGCCTTATCGATCATCACTAGCACACGAGTTAAGGTTTACAACCTATCGTGAAGATATTATTTTGTTTCTGTGCCAATCCAATCGAGTTAATTATGCATGTGAGTCCTATGAGTTCTCATTTGAATGCATAAAAGGCAAGGACCTTGATCAATGGAAAGTACATTGATAGGAAAAGGTGAGCTACTTAACTACTTGGAAGACGTGGTGGGCAGCTGTGCTACCATAAGGCAAGAAATCAAGATTAAGAAAGATCGATCCATATGAGTTTGAATTTGTCGTAAACTTTGGATTTTAACAAATTCACATGGTTAGGAACACATACACCGTTTAAATCCAAGTGTCATAAGATTTCCTCCTTCATGAAAATGATTGTGAGAAAATGCTTTCACTAAGAAAGATTTTAAAAGATAGTGATTGTAAAATTGCATTCTCGAATTCGATCATGGTTACGGCATCCCTTTCCATAATTTGAATTGTGAAGTTTGGCAATTAGTCTTAATTGTTAAGACACACATATGAACTATCTAAGGCAAAAGTGTATAAGTTCAAGAAGCCTTGATAAAAGATTATCAAAGCACTAAGTATTAGAAACATGAACTTAAGAAATTCGATAAGTATTGTTTTTCTAAAAGTTAAGATGTTTATGAATACATGTCGAAGCTAGTGGGAGCATAAGTGTTATGTTTTATAATAATCATCATGATAGTGGGAGCATAAAAGTTATGATTGTATGATTATTATGGAAAGTTTTGCAAGTTGGCAATATTAATTATAGAAAAACAAGAGTTATACCTTGCAAAGTCGTAAGGGTTGTATAGTTGTTTTGCTATAATTAAGGGAGAGAATATTATGCTTCATTTCAAATCTAAAGGATTAGGTTGTGGAATGTTAATAAATTTAGTCAAAGGTACATAGTGTGTTCTTAAAATTTCGATTATGATTACGGCATTCCTCTTCACAATTCGAATTTTGAGAACATAGCAAATAAAACATTGTGCATCGTGTCCCATACGCTTCGGGTATAGGATCCATTGCAAATGCTTTAATGTTTGACCATTCTAAAATTTTCCAAATGTCTAGCGCATTTAGAGGGAAAAGGGACTAGAATCGGTTTTGACTAAAATAATTAAACAACTGTCAAAGAACAATCCAAAGTTCGACGAGGATTGGTTGCTTGTGAGTAGTTGGAAGCATGGTATTAATGGACCATATTGACATTATTATAAATAGAAAAGATTCTATTAAGAATGAGTTGTCATAAGGAAAATATGGAAATGTTTCCATATTGGATGGACCATATCGACATCATTACAAATAGATAAGATCCTATTAAGAATGAGTTGTCATATGGAAAATATGGAAGCGTGTCCATATTGGGAAGTAAAGATTGAAAATCTATGTCTAGATTAGAAATTTTTATGCAAAAGGATGTTCAAAGGAATGTACTTTGAGTGAGAGACATCACATCTAAGGAATTGTCTTGTAACAATCTCCGTTAGAGGACTTTGTAATATCATTGGCAATAGTCTTTGTGACTTTGGTGCAGTGACATTACGAAAGGGTCGTTGCATAAAGTGTTAGAATCTTGCATATTCTATAAGTAGCGAGAATTTGATATTCTTACACTTATGAAAAAGGATTTGGAGTTGTAAAATGAGAATGATTGGAAATGTGTTCAATTTGTCTATTTCACAAAAGTAAGAACCATAGGTAAACATTGTGTGCATGCTAGGAGCATGGGACAAGTGTAATAATTCAAGTAAGAAGTTGATTACCCGAAACGACAAATAATGAGTAATCGATATGGTGATAAATAAAACGTGTTTTGTTTATACTCAAAGGTTTGAGGCCATATGGGATTAGTATTATTCTTGTGTTTCACCTTGCATGTTTTGACTTCCAGAATAATTGAGTTTATTAAGAATAATCGAATTATTCGAACGGGCCACAGTCGTTCATATGTTGGAAGTAGATATGAATGAAGATTGTCGTGAATTGGTGTGTGGATTGTCTAAAAGAGTATTAGACATAAGCAAATGTTTGCTGCAACGTTCATGAGTGCTTATGAATATGATTTGAGCATTAGATTAAACCCACGCTCACTTGGATCACTATCTCGAGTGATTAGTGAGACGATAACATCTTATATTCTTGAAACCGAGATGTGTGAGTTGTATCTTGCGAATCGGTTGCACATTGATAATATGTAAACGCACTAGTAAATTGGTGTTATAAAACATATTGTTGTGTGTGATTTGGTTAGTGAGTGCAAGCAAGCATTGTATCAAAGTTTATCCGTTCCTTTTATTCAAAGAAGGATAAAAGCGATATCTTTGGGCCCCTCGATGGTTTAGTGATGACATAAGTAAATGCTCGGCCGGGCTAGGGCTAATTTGATTTGTTCAATTAGTCTGTCGTCATAAATCGAAAATCGAGATATAGTACAAAGAGAATGATTTGAAATCATATCTCATACGATATCTAGAATGGAGGAATATATGATCCCTTATCTAAGGACACGCGTATCTGATATGATCAGAGTTGACAGCGGCTTTGGAAAGCTACGATTGCAGATCAGGATCTGAAGTCATACGCAGAATAGTTTTTAGACTTATCCAAGTGGGAGACTGTTGGATTAGTGTCTAAGTCCATAACTATTTTGGTATGTACTTGACCCGATGGTGCATGGTCCTTTTGGGTTGCCTTCACCAAAGCAACTTGATTGGAGAAATGAATAGAGAGAGAGAGAGGATAATATGATTTATTAATATGTTATAAGAATAATATATTAAAGGAGAAATCATATTTGTTTAATTAATATTGGTCAATAATTAATTAAGAATTAGTTTTGTGATCAAATGTAATTAATTAAACTAGAGGGGCTGATTTGTAATTATGTGATAGTTACAAAATAAGGTAAGTATTATCTTATTTATATGGTGGACGAATTTAAGGTTGGAAAGCCTTAGAATTCGAGTATGATAAGGATTCAAGGATTATCTTATTGGTTGCTTAATGGATAATCAACTAGATAAGGATAATGACTGAAACCCTATCTCTACACCTATATAAACACCCCTAGGGTCATGAATTCGGGTATCCCTTCCCAAGAGGTCCTAGATACGAATTCTAACCTGTCACCTCTCTCTTTATATCTTCTCCATTTGCTTATGGTGTTTGTAAACTATTAGAGGAGTGACATTTGTGACTCTAAGCATTCCAAAGTCAATACAAGGAGATTTGGGATTGTTATTGCTACATAACAATCAAGGTATGATCTTAAACCTAATTACATATTAATATGATTACTTGTATGCTAGAATTAGGGTTTATAGTCTTGGATTCAAAGCATGTACAATAGAGAAACCTAGATCCAAGCATTAGGGTTTGTATGAGCACATAGGATGTCTTATGACCAAAACCCATCAGTTACACCATACCTCATATACTTTTATAAATCATCAAGTTTCTCTATGATGCTTGGAGCATAGACACCTCTCCATTGGAAACCTATCTCAACTTGATGGTAAAACTTATCCATAAAGTAAATCTTGGTTTCCTATAGCATTGTAACAAGTGGTTTTCTCCTCGTATTAATGATCATGGCATTAAAGCATTATGATATGGCATTCTCTATTGCTTCACAATCATACCCATGAGAGAGTAATGATTTACACCAAGAATATGGATTTTTAGACATGATCTAGTCATAGTCAGTTTGAGTTATGTGTTTGATTTTCTCCATTATAGCTATAAAGGCCCCTTGACAATACGGTTGGCAGCTTTCCAAAACAAGTTATTCAATTATAATCTAGTATATATCTTCTCAACTTTTACAAAGATGTGCTTAACATGCGAATGTAGTTCTATAATAGCCTGTAATAAACCATGAAATATAAAAGGACAATTAGATTATAAATGTATACTAATTACACTAATTATACAATATTATTTACCTTGTGTTGGTCTGGAAAAGTAACAAGACCCCTAACACCACCAACATCCAAATCAACAACTAAAAGTTCAATAAACCAAGCCTAATTATTTTTGTTCTTAACATCAATCATTGCCTATGCTATTGAATATACATGGTTGTTTGCATCTATTTGAGTATTAGTCAAAAGTTATCCCTTGATTTGTGTTCCTTTAGGAAACACCCATCTAAACATATCACATGTATGCAACCTATATTCTAACCATCCTTAAAATCCTTCAAACATACATAATTCATTTTGAAATAGTTCATGACACATGTATTAACTTATACCCCAACCTTGCAAGTGCTCATTTGGTTAACCTACAAATTTATACAACATAGTCTCATACCCTTGCATGTCGTTCCTTTAACCTACCTTCAGTCATATTTATTGTTTTTTTTTCATATCGCTATAACATTTCCCCCTTTTATACTTGCACTAAAAACCTCATAAGTACATCTTCATTCATCTCATTCAATGCCATATTGGGATTCCTAATTACATCCTTTAAGTAACCAAATGCAACTAACCAAACATCAAATCTTATAATTCCTAATACAAAGATATATGTCACATATTGATTTAATTTGAATATGTTTTAAAGGTATCTAGTACAAAATCCAAAAAAGAGAAGTCTACAAGATCATCATCAAAGGCCTCATCCCTTACATAATTTTTTTTTTCAGGATGTTTTATCATTTTAGCCCAGACAATGAATTCATTTTGCTTAAGATGAAAATCAAAGGTGTTAGTGACATTATGGAAATTGATTATGTAGGTAACAGCACAAAATGCATCAATTTCTCATTATCATCCATTCACCTTCCTAGTTCAATATATTTTAACTTCAAAATGGAAGCTTTTGAAGGCAACAATGGTGTTAGAAACCATTTTTAAAACCCTCTTCTTCTAAAGATCAACTGCATGAGGTCCTTTTTGATGCATATGTATCCGCTAAAAGATGATGTTAGAGAGTACGGAGGGTATTTTGGAAAGGATTGTGTTATATAACAGTAGTGATTGATGAGGAGTTTAATTTGTTCTTAACCAGCTAAGGATTTCATTTTGAAACATCTTCTGAACTATTATGGTAAATTAGAAACAAAAAATCCATTTAGTCTAACTTATAATCGGAATGAAAAACTTATAACTTTTATGATAATAACTCAACTTTAAAATGCTAAAGACTTAACCCTTTGGGACTAAATTTATGTATTTTAAACTCCGGGACAAGATTAAAACTGTGATTACCTGATGTGTGATTTTTGGTGTTCTTACTCCACTAATTAAATGGCACGAACAATTTGGATCAGTGAATAGGTCCAATGCCATGTTGTCTCTTGTATAACTAGTGAGAAGAAAACGAATTGTGATTAGTTGAGGCGCCTAATTAGGAATAGATCTACCACTAGAGATCATAGATCTATAAGAGCAACTCCAACCACTCCACTAAAAATATCATTAAATTGGTGTATTTTTAACACCAAAACTTTTTTTTACTCCAACCACACAATCAAAATTTACACTAAAAACATTTTTTCATATTATAATATAGAATATAATAATTATCAAAGTTGTGAAAGTTATAACACTAACCAAGATAGTATTAAACAATTCAAAAAGTTGTTTTTGTGTGATTAATAGTATTACACCAAATATAGAGGCCACTATTCAAATCCACCATTTTTGTGTTGAGTTTAGTGGTCCATTGGAACACATTTTCACACCAAAACACTATTTTTGTATATCCATTGGAGTTGGTCTAATGAATCCCCACAAATATGATGAAAACGAAAGCTTTTGGAGGTCAAAGACACGTATCAACGGTAGGTGGAGGTGGTGGTGGTGGTGGACCAGATCTGAACAAATCTGGTGGTGTTTTATGGAGATCGAGAAAAAAAGAATACGGATGGAGATGTGTAACTGAAGCAACGTCATAAGAGTGGTTGGGTTGCGGTGGTAGATGTTGCTTTTGGCCGAAAGTAGGTGGTGGTGATGGTCAGTGGTGGCACCGAAGGTAGTTGGTGGCGATGGAAAGTCACCGGAGGTAGAAGGGAGAGGAAAATATGTTTGGTGAGAAAGGAAGAATGATGTTTTCCAGATCTAATGGTTTGATCTAGTATTTTCAAGTTTTAAATGAAATAATGTGTTTGTGAGAAAAATGCCCTTTATAAGAATTATAAAACATCTAACTAATAAATGACATATTATAAGCTAAAATCAGAGATTCTTAGAGTTCTTAATATTTTTTAGTTCTTATTTGAACTTTCATATAGACACACACACACACACACACACACACACACACACACATATATATATATATATATATATATATATATAGCAAGGTTCATATGTGGATGGTTAACTATTGTGTGGCTGTAGGGACCAATAAAAAATTAGTAAAATTTAAATCATTATCTAATTCAAAAAGGGTATACTTGTAATATTACATACATATATTAATTAATATCTAAAATTAGCCATTCAAATCCCCCAATTTTAGGAATCAGTTTTATGAATTACCCTATTAAACCCACCCTCGTCAAACGACACTCACATCGATTCAAACATATTCTTTCACATATACATATCACCCACTCAATCACATAATTCCTGCTTCAGTATCGACTTTGCATCAATATGTTAGGGCTTGTAGCAGTTAATGGGAAATCAATATGCTAGGATCTGCTCCTTGAAAAAAAGAGACGCTTTCGATTTTGCTCATTGGTTCTCTCTATCGCCTCTCAAGATCTTTGTGCCTTTACAATTGAATATCCCCTTCTCCATATCATCTCTCTCTGGCCTCCTCTCCAATCGATGTCGCCATCCACTAAACCACCTTCGAACAACGCCGAACAACGGTCGGCGACACCAGGTAAACCTTTTTTTCCCTAACTTTTTCTGATTGGAGAAGGAGAAATCTAATTCGAGGATGGAACACAAGGAAAAGGTGTCTCGAAACATTTTTCAAATAATTTAGCAGGGAAAAAAAGAGATCCATGTGGGTGGCACAACAGAGGAAAGTTGGTATGAGAACATGTGGAGACAATGAGAAATATTCTACATCTCACAACACCGTCGCCCCCATCGTCGGCCTCGCACACCCACCATGTTTGTTTTTCTCTAATTTTCCAAAACTGATTGTTGTGAAATCGGTTCTTAAAATGTTTAGGAGTTCTTTTGCCAATGATTCCTTCGAGTATGTAATTTGTGATTATGGTGTGTGTAATGCAATTTGTTGAAGTTAATTTTGTTTAGGAGTTCCTTTGCTACGAGTATAGATTTTTTTGTTTGCTTATATCTGATTCATCCATCATCAATAATATTTCGCTTTGTATAATATTTTTTTTATCATGTGAAGGACGATGTTATGTTTCTTGTTTCAGACTCTAAGGGGTTGGATCAAAATTCTAGAATAATTTTTAAAGGATGTGAGGATAACTTATTTGTATCAGATTACTACCTATAATGGATATATCTTAGTGGAAAATCGGAAATTATTGATGTTCTTCATGGGAAATTGATACCGCAAGGAGGTATGTATCATTGTCTATTTTCCACATTGCTTTATGTATTTTGATTTTGAAATCATCACCTCTTCATAGTTATATAATTATGAGAATATCTTACATTCTAACATAATATTATATCAAGAACAAGTGTTTTACGTAATACTCAGATTCTTACAGAATGCCTATTATTTTTTTTGCAGATATGCAGATCAGTGACGATATATTATTTAAAAAACAAATATTTTTTACATGTTACATTATATAAATACTGGAAACAAACCAATAAATGATGAGGATTCTTCAAGAATTGAAAAAATGTCTTTCTTAGATTTTTTATTCATTTGATGTATTTCACTTTATAAATGTATTTTTATTTTCATTCGTATAAAAATGTAAACAAATTCAGCAAGAATATATATTTTACATCAATATTTTAACCTTTCAAATGATATGTTATTCAAATGCAATGATGTTATGCAAAATTAGTATTCTAACATGAGAATGTCATTCGGTTAAAAAGTCATTATGGGAGAATAAAAAATCGCGTAACATTAAAAATAACGATACAATTAAAATTGAATTAATTAAAAAATCATAATTCAAAATAAAAAGTTTCAAATATCCCATAAATTTCGAAAACTTCATTAATTAAATTCATGTTTCCTAATTTGAAAATAATACAAATGTACAATATCACCCTTTTTTTTTAACTAAATGACATATATTATATTTTCTTTAAATTAATAATATTGGTAAATCAATTTCTTAAAATAATCAAAACCATTGATTCATACTCATCGCTATATTCACACAGTAGATGTCATCCACATTATATATTGTAACGCCCGCAGATCCGGGCTAGTCAATTTAGAGGCAATAGGGGTCAAAAATAACTTTTCGACAAAAGATTATTTAGAATGAATAGTCTTAACCAAGTTTTAGAATATGTCACAAGGTTTCCGTACATATAAAGAACGCTGAAATCCGAGTTATAACGAAGAAGTTATGGCCCGCCGAAGTTTTACGGCAAAACCGGCACAACACCGGAAGACGTAAATAGTGAATTTACGATAGAAGACTTTTTATCCTTAGAAATCTAAACAAAAGTCGTAGAATATGTTAAACTAAGAGCGTCGATAAAAAGAACGCCCAAATCTGACTTCGTATGAGAAAGTTATGATTTTTCTAAGATTCGGCTTAGCAGTGTACAGCCCGAAACTCGAATTTTAGTTCGAGCGGTTTTTGGCTTACGTGAAATAAATGAAAGTTGAAGATCTCATTAATAGGAACTCAACGGTAAAAATACAGACGAAAACGGAGTCCGTATGAAGGAGTTACGAATTCTTCGCGGTCATTTAACAGTCTAAACGCCTCGTACTGTTAAATTTAAGATCGGTCGAGAATTAGCCGACAGAGTCAAAATGAAAGTTGTAGATATTATTTTTACCTACGCGTGGATATAAAGAACGTCAAAAACGGAGGTCGTATGTGAAAGTTACGGATTTTAGAAGTCGGAAGTGTGTTGTGCGAAAATGGGTGATGTGGCACAATCTTGGCCATTGCTTTCTCCCCAAGTCTTGCCACTAGATGGTGACATGTGGCACCAAGTTCAGCCATTTTCACCCTATAAATACCACCTCTTCCACCCTCATTTTCTTCACACCTTTCTCATTCTTTCTTCTCTTTACTCTCTCTCTAGAACCTCTCTCTAGCCCCGAAATCCCCCGAAAAGCCTAGGGAACCTCCCTAGCACGAGGCGGAAGCCCCGGAGTGCTCGACGGCTCCGAGAAGAAGAGCTTTTCGGCTCGGAAACGCTGCTCCAAGCAAAGCCTGGTTTTCTATAAAACCCGCTGTAAGTGAGCTACGCCTATGCTATTTTTAATATAGTTTTTATTTAATTATATTAACGTTATTAAGAACATATAATAAATACTTGGGCTATTATTATGGGTTATGTAAGTATTTTTTTAACGCTTATATAATAGTAATAATAGCTAGACTATTAATTAGTCTCGGCGAATAATAGACTAAAATCTATTGGTGATAATACTAGGTTTCGTCGAAGGAAATTATTTTAAAGTAAACGAAGCGCTGTCCGAGTACCGAGTCACCACCTTCTCAGGTGAGTGCATAGTCCCTTTCATGAACATGATTTTAATACAAGTATTGATTGAAATATTAATTATATGTTTATGTGCAAGTTAATTGATGTTGCTTGAAATTCGTGTTAAAGAACATACCTGATTATATTTGATAATTTAGGATAAAGAGTAGACCTAAATTAAATATGAGGAATATTGGATAGTATATTCTTACGAGTACAAGTGAGTTAAACTCAGAGAATAGAAGTTAGTATATGTCACTTATCCGGGAGTATGGATTAGACATAGTCATTGTCCCTAGTCCAAGAATATGGATTAGGCATAATCATTCGTTAATCCGAGAGTATGGATTAGCTATTATCCCTAGTCCGAGAGTATGGATTAGGCATAATCATTCGTCTTTAATCCGAGAGTATGGATTAGTCATTCGTCCCTAGTCCGAGAGTATGGATTTGGTAAATTCGTTCATTTCTGATCCGAGAGTATGGAGTAGGTAAAACGACTAATCTTAGGTCCGAGAGTATGGATAGCCTCGTTGCGAGGATCGACGGGGTGGGATAAGAGTTGTTTATATATATGTATGGTGAAATTGTATATTTTGTGAATTTTAAACTATGTATATGGTATAACATTGTGGGATTGAAATCCCTATGTGCTCACCAGGTTTCCCAACCTGACCCACTCAGTTTATTTATATCACAGGTGTTGATATGAAGTGACATTACACTGAGAGATTTAAAGAGATGTAGACCACTAGTGTGAATAATTGTAAGTTCTGTTTATGCTTATGTTCCTGTATTAACGATGACATCCCAAACGTTTTAAAATGAAATAAATACGTTTCTTCGAAAATGTTTTAATAACGTATTTACCATGTTTTTCTGGGAACAAATTCTGCAACCTTTTTATAAAATGAAGTACTCTGATTTTTATAAAGCATAAACAAAATCGGTCTTTTCTGGCCGTGATTTTGGGGATGTCACAGTTGGTATCAGAGCATTAGTTTAAGCGAACTAGGAATATGGATTTATTTCTAGACTTAAACTTAGAATGCTAAGCGATGATTGTGAGGTGTGAGCACTAGATTATTTTAGGAATTGTGCCTAAAATGTTTTTATGTGCTAAATACTTGTGCCTGATATGCTGTTAGTTGTTCGGATCTATGGTCTGTTGCCGACCGGATCTGGAAACCTTATGTGTTTAGGATTCTAAACGTACGACTACGATATTAGAACTAGCATATAAACATTTCGGAGTGATAAGGATGATTTAACCGTCAATACTAAGTAAATATCTAGATTCACCTTATTCGGTGTATAGATCAAGATGACAAGAACCCGTAGCGGAAACGTGAATGCAAATGGGAACAGAAACCAACCCCCAGTGATTGAGCAAATACCGGTGATGGAAGTCGCCGCTGAGCCAGTCACAATGGCTGGAGTGCAAGCGATGATCCAAGCGATGTTGGATCGTCAAATGGAGGAAACTAGACGTTTGCTCCAGCAAAATCGTGAGGAAGCCACTATTCAGATCGAACAGCCCGAGTTGAACGAAGGGCAGACTGAGGAAGGAAACTACAGTGGGACTGTTGGTCAAGTCAACCCACCAATAGTTCGACAAAACAACCAAGATGATGAGGTCGAGAGGAATGGATGCAAGTACAAGGATTTTTTGACTTGCAAGCCATCGACTTTCACTGGAAAGGAGGATCCGATCGGGGTCATGGATTGGATCTCGGAGATGGAGTTAGCCTTCATGACATGTGGTTGTAGAGGGAAGCTACAGACCACATTTGCAGTGCGTCAGTTTCGAGGAGGCGCTGTACGTTGGTGGAATACCTTGGGGAAGACTCTGAGCCCTAATGAGCCTCTGCAACTGACATGGGCAGAATTTCTGGTGCAATTCAAACGAAAGTACTGCTCAGCTCAAAACCTGCTTGAGCTAGAGAACCAGTTTCTAACCCTGAAGAAGGGAAGCATGTCAATCGATGAATACACCAACAACTTCACAGAGAAGATGGAGTTCGCCTTGCATCTTATTCCGGATGAGCTGACGAAAATCGACAAGTACGCAAAGGGACTTCCATGGGAGTACGCGGTGCCAGTGCGTCAGGCACCTACTTTGGAGGCAGCTATCTGGGCTGCCAAGTCTGTGGAAGATATGATTAAGGGAAGAGCTGCCAACAAGATTGAGGTTGGCGAAAAGAGGAAGTTTGAGGAATCTACGAGGCCCAATAAGAAGATCAAGTCTGGTTCAAAGGAGTCTAGCGGAGGAGGAAACAAAGTGAAATGGTGCGAGAAGTGCAAAAAGAATCACTTTGGGAAATGTAGCGAAGAAGTGACTTGCTACAAGTGTGGGAAGACCGGACATTACGCCAACGAGTGCAAAAGGGTGTGTTATGAATGTCGTGAAGAAGGGCATGTTGCTAAGGATTGCCCGAAAAAGAAAGAGGCGGAAAAACCAAACATTCCGCCAAAACCGAAGGCAAGAGCATTCCATATGATCCTAGACGAAGCAGATGACAATGCGAGGATTCACGAATGACGGCTTGACATCCAAGGATCGAGTTATAATGTAGCCATAGAATCATATGATGTAGCCTGTTAGAGGCATAGTCTAGGGTGAACTTGAACACCTATGTAACATTTTCAAGAAATAATATAAAACCTTTGTTTTGTTATCTGATGTGTTAAGTTGTTGTATGGTTTTCTTGTATGGTGACTTGGAAAAACTGCGGGACAATACTTGGGACGAGTATGAGTAGGTGTGAATGGTAGTATAGGCCTATACTACCGGAAGCACAGGACTCACACTTGGATCAGGGAAAGTCACAAGGTTACCAAGAAGCCAGTAATTGATTTCGTTTTATTCAAGTATGCCGTTACCATTGTTTCGGTAATGACTAAGAAGATTGTTGTTATCCCGACCCTAGTGGTCATATCACCTTGAGTCCGACTACGATGAGTAGGTTACGTGGTTCAGAGAACCAAGTTTGATATAGCGTCTGACTTAAACCAAACGATTAATAATCAAAGCGGTCAATAGAAGTATCGCGCTCGTTGGTAGCTAGAAATGCTACATGTTAAAGTATGATTATATCACATTAGAACATGAAGGAAGGCTTAGTCTGTTTTAGAATTTAAGAGACCTAAGTCTAAACGTACATCACATGATGATAGGTCATAATTTGGAGTCTAATATGAGGTAGAGAGCAGGTGCACGATCAAGTATTGCTTACAGTCAATAAGTCTAAGAGATAGACTTGAAGGAATAAAGAAGTTATAATTATTACCTAGGATGAAGAGATGACGTATGGAGTCATTATACGATCCTTGTTTCGTTGATGATTCCGGGACGTAATCATCCTAAGGGGGAGATAATTGTAACGCCCGCAGATCCGGGCTAGTCAATTTAGAGGCAATAGGGGTCAAAAATGACTTTTCGACAAAAGATTATTTAGAATGAATAGTCTTAACCAGGTTTTAGAATATGTCACAAGGTTTCCGTACATATAAAGAACGCCGAAATCCGAGTTATAACGAAGAAGTTATGGCCCGCCGAAGTTTTACGGCAAAACCGGCACAGCACCGGAAGACGTAAATAGTGAATTTACGATAGAAGACTTTTTATCCTTAGCAATCTAAACAAAAGTCGTAGAATATGTTAAACTAAGAGCGTCGATAAAAAGAACGCCCAAATCTGACTTCGTATGAGAAAGTTATGATTTTTCTAAGATTCGGCTTAGCAGTGTACAGCCCGAAACTCGAATTTTAGTTCGAGCGGTTTTTGGCTTATGTGAAATAAATGAAAGTTGAAGATCTCATTAATAGGAACTCAACGGTAAAAATACAGACGAAAACGGAGTTCGTATGAAGGAGTTACGAATTCTTCGCGGTCATTTAACAGTCTAAACGCCTCGTACTGTTAAATTTAAGATCGGTCGAGAATTAGCCGACAGAGTCAAAATGAAAGTTGTAGATATTATTTTTACCTACACGTGGATATAAAGAACGTCAAAAACGGAGGTCGTATGTGAAAGTTACGGATTTTAGAAGTCGGAAGTGTGTTGTGCGAAAATGGGTGATGTGGCACAATCTTGGCCATTGCTTTCTCCCCAAGTCTTGCCACTAGATGGTGACATGTGGCACCAAGTTCAGCCATTTTCACCCTATAAATACCACCTCTCCCACCCTCATTTTCTTCACACCTTTCTCATTCTTTCTTCTCTTTACTCTCTCTCTCTAGAACCTCTCTCTAGCCCCGAAATCCCTCGAAAAGCCTAGGGAACCTCCCTAGCACGAGGCGGAAGCCCCGGAGTGCTCAACGGCTCCGAGAAGAAGAGCTTTTCGGCTCGGAAACGCTGCTCCAAGCAAAGCCTGGTTTTCTATAAAACCCGCTGTAAGTGAGCTACGCCTATGCTATTTTTAATATAGTTTTTATTTAATTATATTAACGTTATTAAGAACATATAATAAATACTTGGGCTATTATTATGGGTTATGTAAGTATTTTTTTAACGCTTATATAATAGTAATAATAGCTAGACTATTAATTAGTCTCGGCGAATAATAGACTAAAATCTATTGGTGATAATACTAGGTTTCGTCGAAGGAAATTATTTTAAAGTAAACGAAGCGTTGTCCGAGTACCGAGTCACCACCTTCTCAGGTGAGTGCATAGTCCCTTTCATGAACATGATTTTAATACAAGTATTGATTGAAATATTAATTATATGTTTATGTGCAAGTTAATTGATGTTGCTTGAAATTCGTGTTAAAGAACATACCTCATTATATTTGATAATTTAGGATAAAGAGTAGACCTAAATTAAATATGAGGAATATTGGGTAGTATATTCTTACGAGTACAAGTGAGTTAAACTCAGAGAATAGAAGTTAGTATATGTCACTTATCCGGGAGTATGGATTAGACATAGTCATTGTCCCTAGTCCAAGAATATGGATTAGGCATAATCATTCGTTAATCCGAGAGTATGGATTAGCTATTATCCCTAGTCCGAGAGTATGGATTAGGCATAATCATTCGTCTTTAATCCGAGAGTATGGATTAGTCATTCGTCCCTAGTCCGAGAGTATGGATTTGGTAAATTCGTTCATTTCTGATCCGAGAGTATGGAGTAGGTAAAACGACTAATCTTAGGTTCGAGAGTATGGATAGCCTCGTTGCGAGGATCGACGGGGTGGGATAAGAGTTGTTTATATATATGTATGGTGAAATTGTATATTTTGTGAATTTTAAACTATGTATATGGTATAACATTGTGGGATTGAAATCCCTATGTGCTCACCAGGTTTCCCAACCTGACCCACTCAGTTTATTTATATCACAGGTGTTGATATGAAGTGACATTACACTGAGAGATTTAAAGAGATGTAGACCACTAGTGTGAATAATTGTAAGTTCTGTTTATGCTTATGTTCCTGTATTAACGATGACATCCCAAACGTTTTAAAATGAAATAAATACGTTTCTTCGAAAATGTTTTAATAACGTATTTACCATGTTTTTCTGGGAACAAATTCCGCAACCTTTTTATAAAATGAAGTACTCTGATTTTTATAAAGCATAAACAAAATCGGTCTTTTCTGGCCGTGATTTTGGGGATGTCAAATATATATATATATATATATATATATATATATATATATATATATATATATATATATATATATATATATCGCTGTTCTAAGAAAAGAATAATTTTAATATTCTTTTGACATGTATCATCCTATTAAATATCCTAATTAATGTATATTTTATTCTATTTTTGCCATGTGTCACCCGATTAAACTTCTTCATTAATTCATGCCACTTATCAACCTATTACTTCTTAATTTTGAATTTTAAAATTTCCACTCTAATTATATTAATTTGATTACATTAGAATAAAAATTAAATTAAAATTAAAACAAATTATAAAGTGATATAATTTCACATATTTATTTAAATTAACGACTATAATTTTATATAACTAAAAAAATATATCTTAATTAATAATTTATTTGAAATAATTGATTGATAATTTTGAGTTTTCACTATAATAGTTTAATTAATTTTGTAACTGTGGTTCCCACGGGTTATAAACTAATATATATATATATATATATATATATATATATATATATATATATATATATATATATATATATATATATATATATATATATATAAAATAGGTGTGTGCGCTGGTGGTTGTCGAGGCCAACACAAATAATAACCTTAATTATTACACACTAAAATAGTGTATAGTGGTAAAGGGATCGAATCCACGGAGACTGGTTCAATTTGATAACTCTATGAAAAATCTCTTTGTAAAATACTTGGAATATGACAATAAATTGAAAATGGGGGTTTTGATGTTTTGAAATACTTGAAACAAACTAGAATTAACTATGATTTAAATAGACAATTGCAACAAAAATAAGAATTTGATGTAAAATCAATAAGGGAAAGATGGTTGACTTAAAGTTTTCTCACTTTGACTTTTGATGAACATATCATTAGAATTCAATGGTGCAATACTTGTTTTAAATCCTCAATTTGGCTATAGTAATCCAAGGAGCTTGAGATTACCTAGACTTTTCTTAATTGTTGAAATGGCTAGAGAAGCTCATAACAATTTCCTTAGTCAAAGTCACTAATTCCAAATAGCATGTAATTAGTGAAAGTCAACTAGCATTAAGAACCAAAAAGTCACCAAATCCAAGAGGGGTCAAATGCTTTCACCACCATGTTGGAGGAAATATTTTTATGATTGTGTGAAGCAAAAACAACACAAAAATCCTTTGTTGCTTGCTAATTTGAAGATCATTTACTTAATCAAGAAATTAGCCAACTAATCACCACAAACACATTTAAACTCATGTACTAAAACATACAAGTAATGATAACATGTTAAAACACAAAACATTCCCATAAAGATTCAAGAACATGTTCATGGATTCTTCAACATTCAATAAAAGTTCAAAGGATTAACCAAAAGTCAACCAAGATTAGCTTAGCCAAGCATGGCTAAACCCAAAGAAACAAAGTTAGAGAAAATTGTACCAAACATTAAGCAAGAATCAAGAGGTAAAAATATGATGTTCTTCAAGGGTTCTTGGCCTTCAAAAGTCTTCAAAACTCCAGAGAGAATCTCCAAAAATCGGATGTCCAAGAGTATGCAAAAGATGGGCACCAACCTTCCTCAAATAGCTCAAAAGAAGAATTTCCGAAATTGCCCCTGCAGGAGGTTGCGCGACCCGCGTGCTCTTGCGCGGGTGGGTTGCGCGGGTGGTCCCTGGATGTAGCATCTTTGAGGTTTTGGGCCTCCATAGCTTAGCCCACTTGGCCCAGGTCGAATCCAATCACCTCCTAGCCCATTTTCTTCAAGTTTTTCTTCATTTTAAGCCCAATTTGACCTCTCCAAATACTCCAAAGCTCGTGAATTCGCCCGATTAATAATTTAAGTACGCTTGAATATTCCCCCGCATCTTGCAAATTTAAAGTTTATTTCTCTCCAAGTCTTCAAATAATCATCAAGATCACTCCATGCATCATCGCCACTACCCATCAAGCCCAACATCATTTTTGTCTACCAAATCTCATCGCCTCCTATATGTCCCGAACACTCCCGCTCCGCTAGACCCGAAAACCTGCAATTATGCTCACAAGATTCGAGAGTACCCGAAATAGTCATAAAATAACAAAAAGGAAAATATGCATGGAAATTATCTAAATTATGAATGAAATATGTTAAAATAAACTATAAAAAGAAGTAATTAAAATGAAGCTATCAAATCACCCCAAACTTAAACCTTACTTGTCCTCAAGTAAGACAAGACTAAATGAACTTGGGATGAACTACCCTAGAAATAAAAAGAATGGATAGAACCATGGAACCTGTTCGACGTTAGTCAACATGGTCAGAATTGATTTCGCTGCTATCTCACAACTTTTTCATCCGATGACAATGGAACCATAAACCACAGCCAGGACAACTCCTTTAGGTGAGTAAGGAGGGATGAGCAGTCACAGCCTCAATGGAACATGTATACAATGAAGAACATCTGTAGTAGGGAGAAAGCAACTGGATGGGCTCGGGTGGAGCTCTTTTTTAAGTGTACACTCTGATCTCACATTTTCCGGTTTCTCTCATGTGTAACTAGATTTAATCGCTCGGGCACCGTTGTAGGAATCGATTAACTTGGTGTTGGCCCAAACCCCCCGTAGTATCCGACTCGACAGTCTTCCTAACATCACCAATTTGCGAAAAACAACTCGATCTATATACAATAAAACATACCTAAATAAATGAATATCAAACGCCGGGTGACCAAGATGTTGGGAAATTTGTTCAATAATTGAACCGGTCACCCTTCTCAGATTTCTGCAGCTGGGAATTTGTCTGCACACCATTTATTTTTATTTATTTATTATTATTATTATTTTTTTTAATATATATATATATATATATATATATATATATATATATATATTAAGATGTTACCATACTTGAAGGTAATGTAATAACAACCATTTGACTCAACATTTGGTTCCTAAAGTGTGTAAGTGGAACTGAAAGGGTAGTAATATAATCCGAATGGTCTAAGCGAGAAAATGACCATGTGTGGAGCATAAAGATATAATGTAAGCTCCTCTTCCAATTTGTGAATTTTTTTTTCCTAAAATAACGAAATTGTCCTCATGCGGACTAAAAGACTTCTCTAAAATCCTAAGAAAATCGCAAAAAGATATGGTGATGTAAAAAGACTGGATATGGATTCTACTCGGGGACAAGCACTAGTGCTTCATCCTAACGGTTCAAACATGATCAAGTGTGATCCTCTCGGCAGTAGTGACTTCAAGGCTAAGACATCCATTGCTATAGTATATCCTACAGACATTAGTATTGTATGCATAATTCTTCATGAAAACTACCTGTCCATGATCACTTACCCCTTTAAGCTACAGACATTAGTATTGTATGCATAGTTCAAACCACGTTATGCGGTACGGGTTGATGCGGGCGGCTTGTGCGGTTTATCTGCAATTAGATGAGTTGCTACTTTTTAAAACTTTTGAAAAACTAAAAAACCTTTTGATCTTTTGAGATATAAAACTAGAAACTAAAAATGTTTAAAAAAAAAAACTAAAAAACAACTTGCTTTCAGTAATATGTTTGTTAATTAATTCCTATTGTATGACTATATTCACTAATTTAAAGCTAATTAACATATCCATTTTTATCCATATCAACATTCTAAGTGTTACGAACTTTTAATCAGACAATTATTATTATTTTATTAATCCTAGTGATGAAACAGTACAATATATATATATATATATATATATATATATATATATATATATATATATATATATATATATATATATATGCGATGCGGTTAAACCGCAACATTTTAATTGAAAAACCGCACCGCACCGCAAAAATTCTAAACCGTATTATGCGGTAGGGATGAGCAAAAACCGAATCGAAAACCGAAAAACCGAAAAAAAACCGACATAACCGAAACCGAAAAACCAAAACCAAAGCCATAACCGACGGTTTCGGTTTGAATTTTACAAAAACCGAAAAATAACGGTTTGGTTCGGTTTTGACGTATAAAATCGTCCATAAAAACCGAACCGATCAACATATATATTATTTATATTATGATTTAAACTCTTAGTTTTAGACTTTAGACTTTATCTCTTTAATACTTTATGTTTATTTTCAACAAACTGTTAATGGTGTTAAACTTTAATCTTTTGAACACTTTTATGCTTTTATAATACTAGAATTCGTACTATTTATTTTAGTATATTTAAAGTAGATACAATACTATTTATCGCAACATATTTTCACTAGGTTTGAACCCAAAAATTATTTTAAAAAAAGGAGCTCATAAACCCATGGTTTAAAACCGAAAACCCATAAACCCAACCCGGAAAACCGAAAAACCGACCCATGCAAAATCCGAACCTATATGGTTTTAAAAACCGAAAAACCGACTTTCTACGGTTTGGTTTGGTTTTAGCTAAAAACCGACCCAAACCAACCCATGTTCATCCCTATTATGCGGTGCGGACGGTTTATGCGGTTTGGTGCACACCCCTGCATAGTAGAGGTGAGTATAAATTTTAATTTGAATATATGAATATTATAAATTTCCACAAATAAAAAGATCATATCCAAAATAGATTCAATAAAATACAAGCATTTGTTATGTGTTTGTGGGGTACCGCGGCAATTGAGTGGTATCCTCTCAATTCTAAATTCTCTACTTAACTAGTAGTTTTGTATTTTGTTGGATTTTTATGTGTTTTTTTATATGGGAAATTGCCATAAAAAATGTAAGGATTGATAAATAACTAAATGTGAGAATTGATATCGAAATGTATATATACAATTTATTCACATTGATTTATTAGGATCGAGGGAGTGGTGTATTTGAAAGCGCATTCTTTCCTATGCCACGTAAACGCCAACTTTTTTTTTTATTTTTTATTTTATTTCATCAATTTGAAACCGCAATTAGGAAGTGAGAAAATGGTTAAGAGAGATAAAATAAAAGAAAAAAGAAATAAAGATGATTGGTTGAGAGAGAGCAAGTAAAAGAGGGGAAAGAGAAGTACACCCTTGGAGGGCCTCAGTGCGGCAGAGACCACACTTAAACCACACCCAGGGGATGGTTTGCATGATGATGTGGTAGGAGGGAGTGCTCCCTAGACCGCACAACTCCCTCTGGTCTTAGAAATTGTGAATTCGTCAAGCACACTGACATACTTTTGTCTTACACGAAGCTGAATTGGAATACAGGTTGGGTATCGGATCATCGGTTATTATTTTAAGGAAAAACTCATTTTACCCGAAAGGAACAATCTGAAATCCGAAATCTATACCCAACCAGACACCTCTAGTGCGGACCATCACTTGGCTCCTTTGCGTATGGCATCGGTGTGTGAGTGGATTGCAAAAGTTGAGACGACACAACTAGCAACATAAATAAACCTTGATATATAAATGAACCCAATAAGGCAATAACTTAAACCATAACAAATTCTGCTGCAGAACTCGAAGATGTCTCCGTGGATCTTATTAGGCACCATCGTCTTCAAGATAACGTGTAGCAAATGCCCATGGTCTAACCAGTTTTACCACTCCAATGAGATACTGTTTCAATGGATGCGTTATTGTTGCAAAAACAGATGTTAATGAATAGCTAAATCGAAAACAAATACACTTTTGGAATGAATACAATCTAAAAGGAGAAAACTTTTGGATTCGAGTTGTGGGTTTAAAGAAATGCAATTGGTAAAGAATAAATGTTTTAGATACGAAATAATGCACAAATTTGGCCAAAATTCATACGTTTAATTTCAATACGAGCTCTTACATGACAAAGCTGAAACATTTTTCAGTCAACTCTCTTTACAAGGAGTAAAATAAAACCCTAAACCCAAAATCTATGAACTGGTAAATTTTGTTACAGCCTTCGTCCCCTCAGAAACAGCATGCTTTGCCAACTCTCCGGGCAACACCAACCTCACAGCCGTCTGAATTTCTCTGGAGGTGATCGTCGGCTTCTTGTTGTACCTTGCAAGTTTCGAAGATTCCTGAGCAAGCTTCTCGAAGATGTCATTGATGAACGAGTTCATGATCCCCATGGCCTTGCTTGAGATACCGATGTCAGGGTGAACCTGCTTCAAAACCTTGAAGATGTAGATCTTGTATGTCTCCACGTTCTTCTTGCTCCTCTTCTTCTTCTTATCGGTGGCACCGGCGCCGGCTTCCTTGGGAAGCTTCTTCCCAGCCTTTGGCTTTTTCTCGGCAGGGGATTTTTCAGCCGCGGCGGTTTTCTTCTCCTCCGCCGGCTTCTTCTCGGCTAGCTTCTTCTCTGCTGCTTTAGGCGCCATTGAAGGGACTTTAGTTTTTGTAGAGAGGGAATTTGATTTTTAAAGAAAGAGAGAGATAGATGATTGTTGTATGAAAAGATGAAAATGAAAGAAAAATTAGTTGCGTTTATATCAAGATTGCGAGGCGTTGTCTGATTGGTTGATTTTAGATGTCCCGGATTGTGCATAGAGACCTTTGATATGTTCTGGTCCATGGTTTGGCTTCAACGGATGTGATTTAATTTGAGACGTGAGTTTTTGTTGGCTTGACGCACGACGCGGATCAACATTTTGGCCCATGTATTTGTAAAACTAAAGTATCCTATTTTTCTTTAATTTTTTTTTAGGAAATTACAACATATATTTCTTTATACTGTATTATAAAATAATTTTGTTTTTTTAAATATATATTTAATATGATAATAATATAATAATCTTTAACCTAAAAATATAATAAACTTTTAATTAAATAATATTAAATTTTAAGTTGTCCAAACTTATTAATTGAAAATATAGTTAACAAGTTGAATCCTAAAATATCTGCAAATATCTTTATATTCTGACCACCTTCATTTATATTTGACATATTTCTGATGAACTTCTTCATCGTGCTGTATCGCTACACATATTTTTAACCACCTTTCTCCATGCAATCTGATACAAAGCAATGGATAGATGTTTGCTACCGGTTCTCCCCTAATATATATGCCTCGGTAACAAGATTTCCTCGATTGCTTTTGATTTGCATGTTAAATCCAATTTTCCTCTTGACAACGAGCCAATATCATCTCCTAGGAGCGGCTCGTATATCCTTGTGTCCATATCAAAGTCAATAACAATGTATAAATATTTGTAGTGTGACGGTTAGGCAAGTAGGCTAGTATTGTCTTTTGCTTGTTGATTGATTGATGGTGTGATACGTTAATATATTATGTTTAAAGGAGTTGTTGGTGAATCGAAACTAGAGGCAAGGTTAGACATGCACTAGAGTCGTTAACCGTTGGTGTTTAGCGTTGGACATGCACTAAATTCGTTAACTACTATAAGTTGTCGTTATGATTAGATGTGCACCAGATCCATTAGTCACTGTTTATTCAGGTGGATATGGACCAAAGTCGAGATCCTTGTTTGTATTTATTTACGTGTATTGTTGTATGGTGTATTTTATAGATCTCAGTAAGTTTATACTTACAGTTATGGATTAAATGTTTTTTATGTAGTTTTGTTGATTGTGAAAGGGCATAACTTAACTGTATTGCATATACATTAATGGTATTTTACATGGGTGGAGCCAAGATTTAAGAATAAAGGTGAATGAAAGTCTCATATTGCAATAATATATTAAAATATAATCTTATTCCCAAATAAATTAATTGAAAGTCGTTATCCGGTAATGGCGCAAAAAACTTTATGTGAATATTTAATGCACTGGTTGAGAAACTAAGAGAACATACACTATATTATACAAGAGTACATACTATACACTAGTACATATAGAACATACAATACACTAGAACATTCAATACACTAGACCATACTATACAAACACTAAAATACTATAACATTAATGTGAGGCACTACTTAATGGAATAACAATCTATTGTTGTGTCACGTTTTGTAATCACAGTCTCATGGAGGGAGAGCGTAAATTTATGTATAGATCTATACGGGATTGACCGTCCTACACCTTGCTGCTAGCTAAGTGGGACCTGCAGGTCTACAGGTGAGAAATGTCATACTATTATCTATTTCCTCACAACCATAACCATGAGAGAATATTGATTTACACCAAGAATGTGGATTTTTAGATATAAGTCAGTCATAGCTAGATTGAGTTATGTGCTTGATTTTATCCATTGCAGCTATAAATTCCCCCTCAACAATACTTTTGGCACCTTTCCAAAATAAGTTATTCAGTTATAATCCATTGCGTCTCTTTTTGATGTTTGTAAACATGTGTGTGACACATTGTTTGTGGTGAATATGTTGATGTAAACCATGAAATATAAAAGGACATTTAGATTATAAATGTATAATAGTTGCATTAAGGATACACTATTATTTATCTTATGTTGGTCTGAAATAGTAAAGAGAATCCTAAAACCACCAACATCTAAATCAACAACTAAAAGCTTAGTAACCAAGGCCAATTGTCTATGTTCTGGACATTAACCACTCTTTATGCTATTGGATATACATGATTGCTTGAATCTCTTAAAATAGTAGTCAAAAGCTTTGTTTTGGTTTGTCCCTTTAGCAAACACCCATCCAAACATATCACACATTTACTAACCTTATTAAATTTGTCCCTAAAATCCTTCAAACACACGTAAAACCTTTTGATATAGTTCATACCACTTGTATTAACTTTTACTCCAATCTTGCAAGTGCTCTTTGGGCAACTTAAGGGTTAATGTAGTATAATTGTATACCCTTGCATAGTGTTCCTTTAAGCTACATTCTATCATCTCTCTTGCCTTACTCATATCCCTATAAATTTTCCCGCTTATATACTTGTACATAAAACCTCTTAAGTGCATCTTTATTCATCAATTAAGTGTCCTATTAGGCTACCTAATTATATCATTCAGTTAACCAGTTACAACTAACCAAACATCAAAACTTATAACTCACATAAATGTATCTCACATATGGATTTAATCATAAATGAATGTTCATTATAACTCCAAGCAACATATTGTCACACCCCCGAAACAGACGGCGGAAACGTCCGAGGGCTATCGTGACTCGATTGAATACCATCACATTGCATATACATGAAACATAACATTATACATCACCAACATTTGGAATGATACAACTGGTAGCGTTTACATCCATTACATTGTTCCCAAAACATGACATTCTCAAAAATAACTGTTTGATACTAAATTAAACCACAGCAAAACGTCATAGAGTACAATTCATCCTCCACTTTATCTGTTACCTGAGAATACAAGTATTTTGAAAAACGTCAACATATGAAATGTTGGTGAGTTCATAAGTAATGTTTGAAATCCAATGTTTGTAATGTTTTGAGAAACACCAGAAAATCCGATATTTTCTGAAAATAGTAAAGTAAAAAATGTGTGAAGATCCATAGGTATGCTTGTTTGTTTCTATACTTGTAAAATTTGTTCATTTAAAATTTGTGTGTATTCCGAATCCGTATGTATTGAAATACCCTAGGAAAACCCGATGTTTTCCTAATTCGTACATTGAAACAATTGCAACGTGTGAAGTTGTCGGTACCAGGCGACGTTGGATTATTGTTGAGCATGATTATTTGCTACAAACACACGTTACACAAACGACTAGTCTATAGCGATACTAACGATCCCGAAGGCGTCGTCCGTACTAACCACGTTCTCCAACCGCCCTGACTACATGTAGTCCCACACCCGAAGAGAACGAGGACACGAAGGCCTCAATAACTCCATTAGCCGGTTGGGGATAAAAGGTACGAGGGGTCCCAGACCCGCCTCGCATGAAAAGGTAGACTTTACTAGCAATACCAAAGGACCCTTGGGGACCAGTAGTATACAAGCCATTGAAAGTCCTTTTACGTTATGTCGGATCGGTGAAACCCAACACTTCGTAAGAGAGAGGTCTTCGGGCCTTAAGATCAGGTCATTGGGCTAGCTAGGCTCAACGAACAAGATTTTACACTTTTGGGGCCCAAAGGTGGTGCGTAGACGTCTGTGCACACTCGCATGTATAGTGACTTCCCAATCGTTATCGTAATGTCGTAATGTCATAGTATTGTCGTGTTAGTAATTTCGGATTTTTATTGGTTCGAGACCGAACCAATTCATTTGACAACGACTTTTGGTGTTGTAATGTATTGTATTTCGTCGATAATTGTGGTATCATCATTGGATCAATTTGCATGTATTGAACTAGTCTTGAGAATTTTCTGTTTTCAGCCCCTCATTATTTGTAAAAATTTACTTTTTCAACCATTTATTTAAAAACTTTTCGGTTTGGTCCTTAAATCAATTTTCTTGACATTTTAATACCAAAAATTATTGAAATAAGTATTTTCCAGCATATTTTTCATAGAAAACAGCTTAAGTCCCTGAATTTCAGTTTTTCTCGGCTATAACCCTTCTTTTTCGAAAGTTTGACAATTTTGGCCCAAATTGAATTTTTTTTGCAACTTTAGTCCCTTTTAAATTTAAAAAGCATTTTAAACCTTTGAAAAGGACTTAGAACACTTATAGTCCACTGTTTTACAGGAAAATGCAGTTTTGACCCTCCAAAACAGAAAATCTCGCATAATGGGCCTCATTAGGCCTAAAATGTCATTTTTAGCCCATTAAGCTTGAAGTTTATGTTTTTAATCCTCTAAATAAGTATATTTCCAGAAATTTCTTTATTGAAACTTTTTTGACATAGTTCAACCATCAAAGTTCGTGATTTGTCAATTTAGGCCCTTAAAGTTTGTATTTTTCGCATTTTAGGTCCAAAAATGGTGTTTTTAGCTCAAAGAAATTGTTACTAAACCATATAACCATTTTTCTAGAAATACTTTGTATGTAGAAGCATAATTGATGCTATAGTCTTTTAACTAGAGGTATATCTCGGTTTTGAGGGGTTTTATGACTATATCCAACATTATAACACACAAAAATCACACATATAAGCATGGAATCATACCAAGCATACAAAATACATATAGATCTACACTTTCACTTGTATCCCCCCCCCAAAAAAAAAACTCATGAAAACCGAAAATATGGGGTATGAAGCTCACCTTGTTTGAAGCTTTCGGTTTTTGAAGAGAATATGGAAGAAAGTTTGGTGATTTTCGGCCTTAGCACCCCTTGATGAAGATCTCGGCCTTGAGGTGTTTCTAAGGTACAAGATCATGATTTCTCATGAGTTAAGAAGAGATATTTGATAGCTCAAGGAAACTCGATCATAGAATTAAGTATAACCTTACCTTGGATGGTGATTTTTGTGAAAAATCCCTTGGAATACACTTGAATCTCGAAATTTTTTGGAGAGGGAGGAAAGAGTGTTCTTGAGAGAGTTGAGAGATTTTTGGTGAATGTGTGTGTGTGTTGCTCGGCCGAGAGTGAGAGAGAGGAAGAAGAAATAGACCTTGAGGTGATGTATACATGGAAGTATGAGATGTTGCATGGAGAACCAAGAGGTAATAATGAGGTGGCATGATGAAGTCAACTCTTCATCTTGGGCTTGGGCTTTTGGGCCGAGATTTTTGGAAGGAAAAGGAAGAAAATTGGGCCTTTGCCCCTAAGACCACTATTAGGGTTAATCTTAGGTATTTATTGGCCTTATAAAATAAAATTGTGATTTTTATGTTTTAATAAGCTAGATTAGGTTAATCATGGATCAAAGCTTTCAATTTATTTCATTCTAGGCCCAATATGGCCCATAATATTGAAATAAATGAATGTGGGTCCAATTAGAGCCCAATTAGGGTTCTAAGCCCATGATAGTCCAATTGGAAGCTTATTGGTCCATTTAGATCCAATAAGGGAGTTCTAGTCCAAAGTGGACCTAAATAAGAACTTCTAGGGTTTCCAATTGTTTGTTGACCATTTGAATGATTGTATGGTGTATTTGATTGAAATTTTGTTGTTACAATCATGGGTGTTACACATGTTCTTAAGCTTTTGATTCACTTTAGCTTGAGTGTATAGTTTACAAGACACAAAATTTTCAGTTGTGACACATATACCTTAAAAGGATATGTCTATATTTTATATTATTTCCCATACATAGCAATGACATTATGTCTATCACTATTATGTCTATCACATAAAAGGTATACATTAGTTACTACATAGTTAGTTGATGTAAACCCAAGTTAATCACGGGACTCTTAATACTCTCCCACTATGTGCTTCATTTTTCCCAATGGATATATGGATCATAAACCGTATACTCTGCACCCACTTTAACAATATTTCCTCCATCGATGTCATCATGAAATGGGTCATGTACACCATATTCGTTATCAACATTTCCCGTTCCATAAAAGTCTTACTTAATATATTTTCATCATATATTATGTTAACGAATGGTTCATCGAAGAGTTTTGAATAAGTTTTAAAGGTCTCTTGTGCAAATTCCCTGAAGGATAAATCTACAATATCCTCATCAAAGTCCTCGTCCCTCACATAAATATTTTCAGGACCTTTAACCCTTTTAACCCAAATGAAAAATCAAAGGTGTTAGTGACACTACGAAACTCGATTATGGAAGGTAACAACATGCACACACATCAATTTCTCATTATCATCCACGTACCATTATAGTTCAATGTATTTCAACTTCAAAATATAAGATTTTGCATGCAAAAATGGTGTTATAAACCATTTTCAAAACCCTCGACCTCCCAATATCAACTGCATGATGTCCTTTTTAATGCAAATGTTTCTGCTACAAGGCAATATTGAAGAGTACGGAGCGTATTTTGAAAAGGATTGCAGTGACCAATGAGAAGTTTAATTTGTTCTTAACTAGCTAAGGATTTGATTTTGAAATATTATCTTAATTATTAAGGCTACTTAAAAACAAAAAATTCATCTCTGACTGACTTCTAATAGCAATGTAAAACTTATAACTTTTAAGAAAAAACTGCAAGATTGGTCTATATGGTATTCAAAAAACATCCAAAAAGTTTCCCACTTGCATAGAAGGTCCAAGATCAAGATTTTCATGTGATTTTTGTCCCTGTTAAAATTGAAAAAACTATTATGTCCTTTTAATTGATGTTTTCCATTATATATATATATATATATATATATATATATATATATATACATATATATATGTGTGTGTGTGTGTGTTTGTTTGTATCTAAATTGGTGCTCCTAAAACCATTAAAACAGATAAAGCTTTTCATCTCTCTTCCCTCCATCTCACAAGAAAAGTTTAATTATTAGTTCTTAAGAAGCAATTTAATGCTACTATCTAAGCTATAGAAGGAATAAATATGTGATTGTTGATTTGTTTTCTTCTGTTTTGTTTTTGTTTTGGAGTTCGATAATCAAATTCATGTGTGTGGGCGCACGATTCCATGGATAGTTTCATTCGAGATCGTGATGGAGGACATAGCTTACGATCATCGGCTTTGATCATTCCACTAGGCATTTGATTAGGACATTGCACAATGATCCGAACACTTTGTCGCATCTCTTCGATACGAATACAGTAACGATCATAGCGATCTCCTCTGGTACCTACTGGTACGTCAGGATCCGATTGGTCATGAACATCGTAAGGTGCTGCTCTTCGCGAATCCCAGCATACCCCTGGTTGTATTGCTCAATCTAATGTGTGAATGTGTGTGTTAAATACAATCAATTGATTGATTATCCCTTGATCAAAGGGTACCTAGTTGTCTTATCCCATAATTTGAACCCTAGAAAGCAATTTCCTCCAAAACTTATGTGGTTTGTGGGCAAACTAAAGGAAGTGCTGAGAAATGATATCCACAAATGCTTCTACAAAAACAACTCCTTCGCCATTGTAGTCAACCGTAAGAGAATCTATGGATCTTTTGATCATCGATATTGGAGAGGTAAAGAATGTGATTTGGGGTGGGGTGGGGCTGTTGGATTTGATCAAACTTCACTGCTTTTGTGATATTTGATAACACCCAATTCCCTTTCAACAACCCACCACTCCATTATCTTACCCACAAATGGATTTCAAAGAAACCTCAATACTAAATAAATTCACTCTGGAAGAAATGCAAATTGATTATGTTTGAAAGGATACCACATACTAGACCCATTTAGAGGTTGGTGCTTCCTCAAATATTGTTGTTTTTGACGAATTCGAGTGGTTGGTGCTTTTAGTATTGTATCTTTGATTAATACATGATATGAAATTCCTTTCTTTTGGATAATTGTAAGAGTGTTAAAGAGGAAATGGGCCTGGTTGTATTTTGATTCGCCTTGATTTATTTGTTCAAGATCTCAGAAATTGTGTTAAAATAAAATAAAATTAGTAACTTCCTTGGTGAGGAAGAAGGATTATAACCCAAGTGTTTTCGTGTTCGTCTGTGTAATGTTTGATTTGCAGGTGTAAGGTGAGGAAGAAAGAGAAAGGAGAGAGAGTCAATAAGAGGGAAAGAAAGTCAGAGAGAGAGAGAGAGTGTGTGTGTGTGTGTGTGTATGTGAATGAAGTGGGGTAGTTAATATCTTTTTCATTTTTTAAGTTAAAAAAATTTTAACGAAAAAAAAAGGGAAACATAAATTAAAAGGGTATAACCGTTTTTTTCAAGTATTTTTTTTTATTATCAAATTTAATAAAATTACTTGATTTTTCGATCTTTTATGTAAGTGGGAAAACATTTTAAATACCATAAGGACCAATCTTGTTCTTGATCCACTAGTTGAAGGGAATTGACGAATTGGATGAATGAATAACTCTAATGTCATGGTGACTCTTGTGACAATGAATGTGAAGATTCAATTTAATAGTATTCACAATGATGGAGTGTCAAAATAAGTCCAACCCGACCCGACCCAATCCAAACCCGAATAAGGTAATTAGGGCTGGGTTTAATATGGTCATAATTTATAATCGAGTTATTCGGGTTCACCTGACAAACCCGAATTTAATTTAGGGTCATGTTAATAGTTGATTATTTTTTAAAAAAATTGGGCTTTTGGTTAACCTGTTTAACTAACAGTTTGTACGGTACAACCTTTTGAAACTATTGCTATTTTTCACTTTATTTGTCTTTGTTTAAAGGAAAATCTCCGGAAAAGTCTCAATATTCTACCTAATCTACGAATAAATCACAAACTAAAATTTGTTTACGAAAAAATCCCAATTACCGGTAAAAATGACGACTTGGCCTTATTTTTCCGGTTTACCGGTTTCATTATTTACCGGTTTTAATAAAGTCTCATTATTTTACCATAATTTACATATAAGTCCCAAATTATGGCAAACTAATGAAACTTTAATAAAAATTATTGTAACGACCCAAAATTCAAGACTAAAATTTTATTTTAATAAAACATTACTTAAAGCGAAATCATTAATCCAAAACATAAACAGAGTATTAATTTCTAAAACACATGATCGTTATCAAAGTAAAACATTCTTAGTCTGTCTAATCTATGGTGTGTGCCATGCGATCACCCAGGGCTCTTCTCTCCGCTACCGAAAGTACCTGAAACAAAAACTGAAAACATAAGCACGAAGCTTAGTGAGTTCCCCACCCTACCACATACCGTGCATAACCACATACTGCACTTACTGGGCCGTGCCCGCTATTTTGGGCCTCGCCCTCAACCTCGGGCCTCGCCCGCTACAACGGCTCCGCCTGGCTTCGAGCCCCACTCAGATACAAATATGTTTAACTTAGGCCTCGCCTGTCACTAGGCCCCGCCCGCTAACATATAATGCACATAAGCATATAACAACACATAAGCTAACATATACTCACAAATCCTGTCCTGAGGCCTCGCCTATCTTGGGCCTCGCCTTGTCCTGCTACTGATGAGTCATGGAATCCCGTCCATGCCCTTACTGATAGTGAGATACGGGCCCAACCCACACTCACTCTTTCCTTAACTTGGGCCTCGCCCCTGTTTTGCTGCTAATCTATTAGAGTGATGCTAGCAATTGCCGCATTTCATGATTATGAGATTTGGCAAATGGATGTCAAGACCGCTTTCCTTAATGGAAAGTTGGCTGAGGATGTTTACATAGCTCAGCCAGAGGGGTTTGTGGATCCGAAGTATCCGAATAGAGTGTGTAAGCTTGAGAAGTCCATATATGGACTTAAGCAAGCGTCTCGCAGATGGAATCTTTGCTTCGATGACAAAGTCAAAGAGTTTGGATTTGTACGAAGCGAAGACGAATCTTGTGTATATGTCAAAGCCAGTGGGAGTATAGTAAGCTTTCTCGTTCTATATGTCGATGACATATTACTCATAGGGAACGACATCCCGACTCTGCAGGAGGTTAAGTCCTGGCTCGGGAAGTGTTTCGCTATGAAGGACCTCGGAGAGGCTTCTTACATTTTGGGAATAAGGATACTAAGAGAAAGAAGTAAGAGACTAATTGGACTTAGTCAGAATACTTACTTAGAGAAGGTACTAAAACGTTTTAGTATGGAAAACTCAAAGAAGGGAGAATTACCGATACAAGGAAATGCCAAGTTGAGTAAGACTCAAAGTCCGAGTACCGAAGCTGAGATAGCAGAAATGAGCCGAGTACCATACGCTTCTGCAGTTGGCTCAATCATGTACGCTATGACTTGTACTCGCCCTGATGTAGCCTTCGCTTTGAGCATGGTTAGCAGATATCAAGGGAACCCTGGCAAAGCACATTGTATTGCGGTGAAGAACATCCTTAAGTACCTTCGGAGGACAAAGGAATGGTTCTTAGTCCTCGGAGGGAGTGATGACTTGAAGGTGCAAGGGTATAGTGACGCCAGCTTTCAAACCGACAGGGACAACTATCGTTCGCAGTCGGGCTGGGTCTTTACCCTAAATGGAGGAGCAGTGACATGGAAGAGTTCCAAGCAGGAAACCGTAGCTGATTCAACGTGCGAATCAGAGTACATTGCAGCGAGCGAAGCGTCTAAGGAGGCAATATGGCTAAAGAACTTCATTGGTGATCTTGGAGTTGTGTCGGCCATACAGGAGCCCATGGAGATTTTCTGTGATAACGAAGGTGCGGTTGCCTTGACCAAGGAACCGAGGGATCATGGTAGATCTCGACATATCGACAGAAAATATCACTTCATTAGACATCGTGTAGAAGAAGGACAACTCGTAGTGAAGAGGATATCATCAAAAGATAACCCAGCAGATCCGCTTACGAAGGGACTGAGTAGGGTTAAGCACTTGCAACATGCTAGGAGTATTGGGCTGAAGGATGATATTAGTATAGATTAGATAGTATTAGAAACGTATAATAGATACATGTAATTAACATTTGATGATTAAATAAAGGAGTTTTATTTATGAGTAAAGTTACTATCACATGTTAATTGTTTAACTATTGTTTCACTTTGCATGTTTTGACTTCCAGAATAATTGAGTTTATTAGGAATAATCGAATTATTCAAATGGTCCACAATCGTTCATATGTTGGGAGTAGATATGAATGAAGATTGTCATGAATTGGTGTGTAGAATGTCTAAATGGTGTTAGACATAGCAAGGGTTGCTGCAACGTTCATGAGTGCTTATGAACTGGTTTTGAGCATTGGAATAAACCCGCGCTTGCTGGAATCACTTTATGGAATACGATATAAAAGGTGATCGCAAGATGATAATATCATATAGTCTTAAAACCTAGATATATGATTTATTATTTGTTAATTGATTGTGCATTGATAATGCAAAAACGCATCAGTAACTTGGTGTTATAAAACGCATTGTTGTGTATAGTTGGTTAATGGATAAGTAAATGCATATAAGTTGAAGTTTATCTGTAAATTTTATCCTAAGAGGGTAGAAGAGATATCTTGGCCACTCGATGATTTGATTTGACTTATGTGCCGGGCCCGGTCAGAACTGAATTGATGTGTTTGATTAAGTTCTATGTCAAATAAATCAGAGATCGAGAAATCTAAATGCTTGACTAACCATTCCATAGGATTGTCAGCATGATATCTAACAGAGGACTATACGATCCCTTATCTAAAGGACAAGATTGATTAGATCAGAGTTTGATAGCATCTTTGAGAGCTACGATTGCAAACCGAATTGTACTTGTATAGTTACTAGACTTATCCAAGTGGGAGACTGTTGGAATAGTGTCTAAGGCTGCAACTATATTAGGCAAGTATTTGATCCGGTTGTGCATGGTCCTTTTGGGTTGCCTTCACCATAGCAACTTGATAGATGATTTGTTAAGAGAGAGTAAATATTATAAGGAATAATATATGGTTATTTGATTAATATATAAGTCATAAATTAATTGGAATTAATTTGGTGACTTAAAGAGATTAATTAAATAAAGGGGTATAAACTGTCAATTGTTTGATAGTTAAACTTTAGACTATAAATCCATTGGGATATGCTTTGGACGAATTCTATGAGATATAGGATAGCTAAAATCGTCCAAAGGCTTATCTATGGAATGGATTTGAATAGCCTTAAGAGAAGATTATCCAATTAGGGTTTAGGTGTAACCCTTAAGGAGTCTACAAGTATAAATAGACCCTAGGGGTGAGGGAATTCGACACATCATCAAAAGTAGAGATACTCTGGCCGAATTCCTCCCCTCTCCTCTCTCCTAAATCATCTTGCTTGCTATTGGTGTTTGTAAGCCATTAGAGGAGTGACATTTGTGACTCTAGAAGCTCCAAGACAACAAGATCAACAAGGAATCCAAAGGTATGATTCTAGATCTGTTTCAATGTTGTTATTTAACTTAATTAGCCATTAGAAGTCTTGGATTCAAAGCATGTTTAATTAGAAAGCCTAGATCCAAGCATTAGGGTTTTGCATGCGCACATAGGAAAGTTCTTATGGCTAAAACCCATCAGTATATACATGGGTCAACATTGTGGCCTAGACCCATTCACGCAAAGGGAAACTCACATGTACTTGCTGAACTTGTTGATAACCCCTCTAGCTGCTGTCCGGCAACTCTCTGAACTCCTGCTTCACTACCTCCCTGAGCTACCGATATCAATGCAACACTTAGTCCAACTATCCCCCAAAAGTCAACTAAGTCAACTCTGGTCAACGACAAAGTCCTGGTCCAGGTCAACCTTACTCGCCGAGTCTGCCTGGTGACTTGCCGAGTGCCGAGTTCACCAATTTCCGAGTCCTGGTCTGTCCAACTCACTGAGTCCCCACTCAACTCACTGATTCGAGTCTTAACTCGAAGGTTTTGGGGTTTCGCGACTTGACTCGCCGAGTTCCTGCCCAACTTCATGCTGCTCACCGAGTCCAGTTAAAGGACTCGCCGAGTCCATTCAGATCTTCATACATGCAGAGGACTTTTGAGTCATGCATGGACTCCAAACTGTAGATCTGCCCTTCCTGAGCCTATTCCTCACGTAAAGTTGCAAACTTTACGTGTAGAAAAGGAGATATAGGCTAAACACACCATAAACTAGGGTTCAAGGCAAGGAGGCTCTATAATCAACCCAAGGGCAGTTACTTTATGCTTCACCAGGATAATTTGAGCATAGATCCGAAGTAGCAACCTCAGATCTGGCTTTTAACTCGTATGAATATATAAACATGGCTTAAAAGCCCCAAAACTCATAACTAGAATAGATCTAAATGAAGGAAACGACTTAGTACCTTTAATAACTCTGAAAGGTTCCACAAGCTCTGGATCTAAGGCCAATCCTTGAAGCTTCAATGATTTCCCTCTTCCCTCTTCCTTCAAATCACCCAAAAAATGGCTTAGAAGCTTGAAAAAGTAACAATGGGGATTAGGGTTCGGTGTTCTGGGTTAGAGAGGCAGTAAAGGAACCTTAAGGAAGAGAATGAGACGCTTAAATAGGTTCCAAGTCCGGAATTTATAGTTTTCCTCGCTCAGACCAGACTCATCGAGTCCCCTTAGCCGACTCGCCGATTCGGTCACTAACTCCTGAACCCGGATCCCGCTCGGACTCGGCGAGTTTTGCACTGGACTCGGCGAGTTGACCCCATTGACTTAGGGTTTTCTTTCCTTCTTGGCCTTCCTGACCTTGGGTGTTACAATTACGGTAAAATTATAAGACTTTAATAAAACCGGGTAAGTATTGAAACCGATAAACCGGAAAAAAATGGTCAAATCTTCATTTTTCCGGCTATCGGGACTTTTTCATAAACCAGTTTTAATTTGGAACTTTTTCGTAAATTAGGGTGATATATTAAGATTTTTTTCTGAAGATTTTACTTGTAAGGGACGAAAAATGCAACAAAATCAAACCACAGGGACGAAAAACGCAACAAAATCAAACCACATGGACGATTCGAGTGCAAAAAAAAGTTAGGACAAAATGTGCAATTTTAACCAAACCACAGAGACGATTTTAGTAATTTACTCAAAAATCAAATATTCTCCTACCTTTTCATTATACTCATTAGATCAAGACAAATATCAAAATGAAATATAAGAGAGAGAATTAGTTGAGGATACGTCATTATTTTATAAGAGTAGTAAGATAATTAGTAACAAAAAGTAGGCGGATATTTAATTTTTCGAAGTGACAAATCTATTTGTAACTCAATAAATTAAACTCTTTATTAATAAAATATCACATTAACATTCAATAAAAAGTAAATTACTGAAATTGTCCATGTGGTTTGGTTAAAATTACACGTTTGGTCTCTAACTTTTTTTTTTTTTACTCGGATCGTCCCTGTGGTTTGATTTTGTTGCGTTTTTCGTCTCTATGGTTTGGTAAAAATTGAATGTATGGTCCCTAACTTTATGTATGTATGAGACGAAAAATGAAATAAAATCAAACCACATCGACAAAAACCGCAACAAAATCAAACCACATTAACGATCCAAGTGAAAAAAAAAAAAAAAGGACCAAACATGCAATTTTGAGCAAACCACAATGACGATTTCAGTAATTTACTTATCAATAAATTTTAAGTTCAATAGAAAATATATAAAATTTTAATTCTTAAATATATACTATAAATTAACTTTTATAAATTTCTATTGAATTGTTCTATTGAATTGTGTAGAGATAAATGTTGTATTGTAGATAAAAATAATTAAAATTATATTGAATGTAATGTTGTGATTTTAGTGTTACATGTCATTTCAGTCATTTTTTTTTTTTTAATGTAAGCTAACTGTACAGTTTGTGCGGAATGAAATGATTCAATCAATAGCATTTGATAATGAATGTGTGAATTACTATCATTTGGCTCCATGGCGTATTGCATCGGTGTATAAGTAGATGCTTTCGTCTAACCGGTATGACAGTATAATTCAGATCCTTCTTCAATGGATGCGCTATTGTTGAAAAGACATATATTGGTTAACAGTTACAGTGAAAACGGATCAAATTTCGGAATCGGAGACAATCCAAAAGGAGAAAACTTTTGAATTCGAGCTGTGGGTTTTAAGGAAATGCAATTGGTAAACAATACCTGTTTTAGGTACGAAATAACGCACAAATTTGGGCAAAATCAATACGTTTAATTTGAATACGAGCTATTACATGACAAAGATAACATTTTTTCAGTCGATCTGTCTTTACAATGAGTAAAATAAAACCCTAAACCCAAAATCTAAGAACTGGTAAATTTTGTTACAGCTTTCGTTCCCTCAGAAACAGCATGCTTTGCCAATTCACCGGGCAAAACCAACCTCACCGCCGTCTGAATTTCCCTGGAGGTGATCGTCGGCTTCTTGTTGTACCTCGCAAGTTTCGAAGATTCCTGAGCAAGCTTCTCGAAGATGTCATTGATGAACGAGTTCATGATCCCCATGGCCTTGCTTGAAATACCGATGTCGGGATGAACCTGCTTCAAAACCTTGAAGATGTAGATCTTGTATGTCTCCACATTCTTCTTGCTTCTCTTCTTCTTCTTATCGGTGGCACCGGCGCCGGCCTCCTTGGGAAGCTTCTTCCCGGCCTTTGGCTTTTTCTCGGCAGGGGCTTTTTCAGCTACGGCGGTTTTCTTCTCCTCTGCGGGCTTCTTCTCAGCTGGCTTCTTCTCTGCTTTGGGCGCCATTAAAGGGAATATTGTTTTGTAGAGTGGGAATTTGATGTTTAAAAAGAAAGAGAGAGATGATCGATACGTGAGAAGATGAAAATGAAAGAAGGATTGGTTGTGTTTATATGAGGATTGAGGGGCGTTGTTTGATTGGTTGATTTTAGATGTCTCGGATTGTACATAGAGACCGTTGATATCTGGTCTTTATTGTTTTGTTTCAACGGACGTGATTTAATTTGCGAAATGACACGGATCAACGTATTGTCCAACGTATTGTGTAAAGGTATGAATCCTAATTTTCTTTAAGTTTTTGAGTAAATCACCATACAGATTTATGTGGTTGTAAAAAATATGGTTGAATTCTCACTTCTCAGTTCAATTTACTAATGATTTCATCTTAAGATTGTAATAAATTAAGTTCGTCAATTTTTTTATACTAGAAACACATTGAATAATAACTAAAAAAAACACATTATGTCTAATTGTAATAATATATGTTTAATGTTCTCAATTTTGTTTCATCAAGTTAATTAGCATGATCAGTATTAACTTGAGATATAGCTAGCTTAGTTTCAATTATATTGTGTACTGGGTGTGAGACCCATGTAATACACCACCTTTCCTTAAAAAGTGCTAAATTGGACAAGTACTTAAAAGACCAATGGTCACAATGTATACCTGGACTTGGGATGTTACAAAAAACTAATTTTTCATTACTGGTACTTGAGAAATCGATGAATTGTAAGTCCAGTGAAAACTACTTCATCAACCTAATAGTTCATATTAAGTTTGAGTGAAATTTTTAAATATTTGTCAGATAACTTAAAAACAAGGGAAAATGACTTATGAGGGTAACTACCTCTTATCAATGTTCACATATTGACAACTTCTTCTTTTTTGTACATAATAAAGCAACTAACTTGTTTGAACTGTTTAAATTACACCAATATTACCGATTAATACATTTTTTAACCGATAACTCAAAGGGAAAATGACTTAGGAGGGTAACTACCTTTTTATCTGTGTTCACATATTGACAACTTCTTATTTTTTGTACATAAGAAAACAACTAACTTGTTTTAACTGTGAAACATCCCAAAAATCATGACCAATAATTTCGTTTTTAATTTAATACTAAAACCATAATTGTCAAACCATTAATTTAATACTCCGGCATCGGGCCCAGCCTGACATCGAGCCCCGCTCGATATACAGATATGTCTCTCTTAGGTCCTGCCTATCTCCGAGCTCCGCCCGCTAAACACATACAATCATATAACATGCTAACACATAAAGAAACATACTCTCCTATATCCATGTCCAAAGAAACATACTTTGCTAACAATGAGATACGAAACTTCGTCCGTACTCAGCTAGTTCCAGCCAGGGCTTCAGTAGTGCAAGGTGAGTTTCCTCACTGTATGAATGGGTTTAATTTTACAATGTCAGCCCATATAGTCTATGAGTATGAAGACCCGGGGGTTAGCCCTAGGCATTGTATGCTAGTATGTTATTCCACACCAAGGTCTGATGTCGGGCAGGTGCCCAATGAATGTTTGCATGTTAGATTATACTTATTGTCTGTGTGATACTTGCATGTGCCTGGTAAAGAGGTGAGTGTGGGCGAGGTCCCATATTCCATTACTAGCTGAGTACGAACGATGTTCCGTATCTCATTATTAGCAGAGTATGTTTCTTTATGTGTTAGCATATTATATGATTGTATGTGTTTAGCGGGCAGGGCCCGAAGACAGGCAGGGCCTAAGAGAGACAGATCTGTATATCGAGCGGGGCTCGATGCTAGGCGGTGCCCGATGTCGGAGTATTAAATTAATGGTTTGACTATTATGGTTTTAATATTAAATTAAAAACGAAATTTTTGTTCATGATTTTTGGGATGTTACACAGTTAAAACAAGTTAATTGCTTTCTTATGTACAAAAAATAAGAAGTTGCCAATATGTGAACACGGATAAGAGTTAGTTACCCTCCTAAGTCATTTTCCCTTTGAGTTACCGGTTAAAACAGGTATTACCCGGTAATATTGGTGTAATTTAAATAGTTAAAACAAGTTAGTTGCTTTATTATGTACAAAAAAGAAGAAGTTGCTAATATGTGAACACGGATAAGAGGTAGCTACCCTCCTAAGTCATTTTCCCTAAAAACAACCACATTTTCAACCCATATATTACCATTATACCCTTTAGTGTTGACAAAAAAATATGAACAAGATTGGTCTATTGAGGTGTATTTATGACATTTGAACATACTATTTTATATTTTATTTTTGAGTTAGTGTTTTTTATTGTTCCAATGAATCTTTCAAATAGATTCATTGGGGATGCATACAACCAATATATATTTAACTAAAAAATTCAAAAAAAATTGACACATAAATAAATTTATAGTAATGTTGATTAGTTGACAAATCACCAAGTAAAACAAATTGGTTCGTCTCATGTTTATGTCTAAGTCAATAAAGTAAAACTAAAGGAGACAAAATATAACAAAACACAAGAAAAAAAAAATCATATTTGTAAATCATGGCATAAATGCCCCTGAAATCAAAATTGTATTTTATATTGTGGAGATACCATTGTAGGCATGTGGTCATAACATTTATACAAGTTGGTCATTGTTTGTTATTTATTTCCATTTCCAATTCCTAAGTGCCATAATATTTTATATAAAGCAGTTATCTAGATAACATAAAAAGAAAATTTTAATTGATGAAAAATTATAACTTTTCTACAATGCTTCGGTTCCATGAAAATCTTAAATACAATTCAACATATAGTTGAGCTTATTTATGATTTAGAACTCTAATTATTGTTTATAACTCTTATATTAAATATACTTTAACATGTAATCCGGCAGCAAAGCATATATGGTGATTTATTTTTATTCGAATTAAGGGCATGGGCATATTTCTCATGTATTTGTGCTATAATTTTGATTATTAGAAACAGCAAAACGTTTTTGCAAACAGGACAAAGCAACATAAATATAACGAAATCAAATATTTTAATTGACATTGATAATGTATTTGTTTGAGGCATGTAATTGAACACCATAGCATTCTAACATAATAAAGAATTTGAACATTAGAACTACATAAGAATTCAACCAAATAAGGGTAACTATAAGATTATAACATAAATGAGCACATAAACAATAACCAGGTGCTTTGCAAGTAAAGTTCATCGTTAAATCAAAATTATTTGCTAATCTTATGAGATGTGGCGCATTCAGTTACGATGCAAAAAAAGGTTTGAAGACTCTTTGATAACAAACTGAACACTGGAAGTAACAATAACCTAAGAATGAAATCGTCTTTATACATAATTTTGAAATTTGATTTTGGCAATGATAACAATACCAAAATACAAAGATCGATGATTTCTTTTGAATTGAAATCATATAATTTTGGAAAATGTATGAAATGATAGTTGTGAAACCGAAAATAGATGAAAGAATAATGGATTTTAAATAGAAGGGAAATGTATGTAAAAGTATTATGCTGAGATTATAAAACATTCAATACCTTTACATATATAACCTATGTTACCATCTGTTACCAATTAATGAGTTATTAGTCAAAAAAACTGTAATATTAAGAAAAAGGAAAAATATGACAAATTGCCAAGTGGAATTAAAGGAAAATGAAAAAATAGAAAAAAATATCATGTGGCAAATTGAATAAGGGGAAGAGAAGTGGCAAAAAGTATTTTCATTTATTGTGTAGGATTTGAGAGTTTTATGTTGGACATTCACGTACACATATTTTATATCGGCATAGGTTTGGGATGCAATTAGTAGGGTTTCAAGAGACGAACATATCGATAGGGCAGACGCAATAATACACACTAGGTGTTGCTGATATTGAAGTAGGTGTTGTCGGTGCAGGAAAAATAAATAAAATAAAACAAAAAAATTTATACTGCATACAAAAAAAGTAGGTGTTGCCGGTCTAACCTCGCGCACCACACCAGAACCACCATAACATATCAAAGGTCCGAACCCAAAACCAGATCCATAAATGTAACATACATTAGGAGATCGTATTCGTTTGCTAGTGATCCCATATGATGTAGAGCAACTAATGCCTTCAAAATGACAGATACTTAGCACCATGAAATGACCTAAAATAAGCCAAGAAACACATACCAATTTGTATGATCTCCACAAGAGTAACATTTACTAGTCTAGTCAAATTACCACTTGATTGAGGTTGTCCTCTCGGTTAAAAATAAAACCAACCAATCTAAGTAATTAGGCAAGTTTGATCATATCGCCGGGGAGTTTGTACTTTGTGGCCTAACAATGTGTTTAACATTAATTAGATTTAGGAGCTTATAAATAATCGGCAATATAACTAAAAACAAATTTATTATGAAATTGGAAAACAGAAATAGTTTTTTTTTTTTTTTTTTTAAAACAGCCAACTATATATTAAAAAACAAGAAAAAAAGGGCTAGCAAAAAGCTAGGCTAAAAGGAATTACAAAAAATTTCAAAGGGTTTTGTAACCAATTAACCCAAGACAAAACATACTTACTATGTCTCTTTGAAAACCACAAAAATGAAAATAGTTGCAAAGATTATTCGAGACTATATGAATGATAAAAACAATACCACGTTCAATTCAATTTTCAATCAATTATATTTTTGATTCCAAAGGAAAGAAGTCAATCTCTTCCAAATGGGTTTATAAAGTGAAATATTGAGCATATGGTTCTATAGGAAGATACAGAGCCAAATTAGTGGTAAAAGAGTTCACGCAAAAAGTTGGAATAAACTATCACGAGACTTTTTCCCTAGTAGTAATGTTCAGTATGTTGGATATGACAGGGTTTATGTTGAAAATATGGATACCACTTGGATCATGTCAGCACTTTCCTAATTGATATTTTACCCTATGTTTGGGTTGCAAGAAATTCGGCATAGGATAATCAAAGAGGACACTTACGATTCTAAGCACAAAAACCATAAGCCAAATTGCTAAAAGAATTATGTGTTTGTTTGAAGAAAAAGAGAGCCAATGATTTTTGTGTACCGCTTCTCAAAGAGAAGAGTTGTTTATATAATAAACGAGATTAGGGTTTCACTTAGGTTTGACCGTCATTGGTTGCTTTGGAAGCAAGCAAGGAAATCCGAAATTCAATGAGGATTTAGGGTTTCCAAAACTAACGAATTTTGTTAGTTTTACCATAATCACCCTCAAGAATATGAATTTCCCACTATGTTCTCGTATGTAAAATTCAGAGAGGTTTTGGGGCGCTGCCCCAAACCTCAGCCAGGGGCTCTGCCCTTTGGACCCCGCTAGGGGTGCCACCCCTTTGGAAACCCGGGACACAAGGGTGTTGCCCTAAGACCCCCGACTTGTCGTTGAACTAGCTTCTAATTCGATCTTGTACATGCGTGCACTTCGTAGAAACATGTACATATATTAGAGTACAAAATATGAACCCCCTTAGCTCACATATTAGTTCCAATTACATAAAATGATATGGTGACACTAAAATCACCAACACAATACAATCATATGTATAGTTGTAGTTGCTATCAAAAGAAGATAGGACATTCAACAATTAGATATAAACAATGCATTTTTGAATGGAGACTTACACGAAGAGCTTTATATGAAGACACCTCCAGGATTTCTAGTTGATTCTCCTTCCTTTGTTGAAAGATTAAACAAGTAGCTTTGTGGCTTAAAATAAGCCTTAAGACAATGGTATGCAAAATAATATGTTGCTAAACATCAAAAAGGTTACAATCATTCATCAAATGAGTATTCGTTGTCCAATAAGAAACACAATGAAAAGATTGTCATAGTTGTTGTTTATGTTGATGACATCTTAGTCACTAGTAATGATAATGAAGAAACTCAACAACTCAAGTCGTTTCTAGATTCAACTTTCAAGATTAAAGATTTAGGATTTTTTTTGGGTGGGGGGATTGGAGTTCATCTATATAAACATTGGCATGGTGATTTATCAACATAAATGCATAAGCAAACTCTTACCAGCATATTCCTTAACAAATGTAAGACCGATTTCAACTCCATTTCAATCAAAGACTTCTCTTTTCTCTTCCAAAAGTGCAATATTAGAAGATCCTTCTATATATCGTTAGTTGGTTGAAAAGCTAAATTTTCTATTGCATACCAAACCAAATTTGTCATTCACAGTTCAATTTTCAAGTCATTTCAATCAAACACCAACCAAGGATCATTATCAAGCTGCTCTTCATGTCTTACAATATCCTAAAGGCACGATACATCAAGGCTTATTCTTCAATAAATATCAAGAATACCAAGTTGAAGCTTTCTGTAACTATGATTAGGCTGCATGTCCTTTAACAAGACATTGACTCAATGGTTACTTTACTCTATTTGGATACAATCATATAGCATGGAAATCTAAGAAACAACAAACAATTTATCTTTCTTCAACCAAAATTGAATATCGATCTATGAGGAAAGTATGTTCTGAATTGGCTTAATTAAGTCAATTACTTGATGAACTACAAGTACCATACATAACACCAATTCCATTAAAATGTGATAATATTGTTGCCATTTATATAGCCAAAACCCCCGTTTGCCACGAGCGTACCAAACATATCGAAATCGATTGTCACTCTGTTCGAGAAAAAGCTTCAATTATGTTTGATTTCATTAGTTAATGTTCCAACCGGAAAACAAGTCACTCTGTTCGAGAAAAAGCTTCAATCAAATTTGATTTCATCAGTTAATGTTCCAACCGGAAAATAGTTAGCTCATGTTTTTTTACCAAATTGTTGTCTAGACCACATCATCAAGAAGGTGTAAACAATCTCAGGTTATTTTCATACCCTACAAATTAAGAGGGGTGTGAAGTTAATTAATGTCAAAGGGCATTTTTATCTTCTCCTACTATGATGGTTAGATTAATTGGCAGAGTTAGTTAGAAGATGTAATGTATTCGTCTCTATATTTATATGTATTGTATTTAGTTATGTGATGTAATTGAGACCATAGTTGTCAAAATCGCGATCCTGATCGTAGAATCGTACGATCCTACGATCCTAGGTATGAAAAACGATCCGGATCGTAAAAGGATCGTATTTGGGGTAGGATCGCAGGTAAGATCGTAAGATCGTAGGTAGGATCGTAGGATCGAGATCCGATCCGATCCTACCTTCCTTTGATTTTTTATTTTTATTTTTATTTATTTATTTTTTTGCAAATGAATTTTTTTTACCACTTTATGCCTTTTATCCTTTACCAATCTACCATTTATCATTTTTTATTGTGACTTATGACTAATATTTTGAAGTTTTTATTACTTTTGAATGAAAAACTAAATGTTTGAAATAGTTTTTATGATTAAATATTATAAATTAAAATTATATTCTATTTTGTGGGATTTTAGGATCTCGATCCCGATCTTACGATCCCGATCTTGCAAACCCAAAATCGATCCTAGGTAGGATCCCGATCTTGACAACCTTGATTGAGACAATCATACAATGAGTTCATCCATTTTTTCTCTCTGATAATAAACGTTGCATCCTTACATATAATAATCCCATAACAAATTTTGTTAAGTTTAAATGTAAACCAAAATACAGATATAACAAATAAATTCACTTGATAAATAATTAAAGGCATAAAAGTAAACACTTGTAAAGAAATTTTTATTGGAAAATTCTGCGCAAATATAAGCAACTAACAAAATGAAACATGTTAGAATCATCTTTGGATCTTAATTTTCAAAACAATGACAATGTTTAGAAAAAAATGATGTTGCAAAAGAGGATATAAGCGGTAAAAACAAAAAGAATATGTAAAGAACTTTTTGTATTATGTAAATGAGGTCATAGGATAATAAAATTTCTAAAATGTTTAAAAACCACATTAAACTAAAAGAAGAACGTCACCATAATATATCTAACAAATGTTTCTTTTTAAAATATCTCTCTTTTCATTGGTATTTTCAAAATGAAAGACAATAATTCGTTACCTTTTTTTGGTTCAATGTTTTTCAAACATTTTAGAATTCATTATCCTCACATGGAAAAGAGATCAATTTCCAAAAGATTAATTGCAGGCTTCAAATTTTATTAAAAAGGAAGTTTCGTAAAAAGAATCCGGATACACAATCACAAAAAAACTGGAACCATGTACAATATAATAGATAAGAACTAAGATTTTGACTTCCTTACATTTCTTCATTATAGCAAATACAAAATTGTGCAATAAAGTCTCATTTGTAAGGCCAGATATTATTTGCATACAAAATTGACAATGGATACGCTATTAATAATTGTTGCATTGTTAAAGCAAATTTCAAGTATTGTGTTTGAAGAAACAGAGCACTTTTCCTTTCAAAAAAGTCAAAGGAATCAAACATGTAGGAAGGTGGCGTCATTAAGCACATTGTAGATGCCATCAACATGCAAGACATTTAAGATTACAATAATTCAATCTCGTATATTTTCTCTAGAATACAAAAAAATAATATTATATTAGCTTGTTATCAATTTTCAAACTCAAATATTATGTCTAATCTTTAACAAATAACAAAAATCACTTGGCAAAAACTGAACATGATTGAGATAACAAATCCGATTAACCCCACGATTGAACTTTCAATAACGATATTACAATTTCTACTCTAACAACCAAACATGATCTTACTCAATTTTTCAGTCAATTCTTTTATACATTAATCTAAGAACTGGTAAATTTGGTGACAGCTTTCGTGCCCTCTGAAACAGCATGCTTTGCCAATTCACCGGGCAAAACCAACCTCACCGCCGTCTGAATTTCCCTGGAGGTGATCGTCAGCTTCTTGTTGTACCTCGCAAGCTTCGAGGATTCTTGAGCAAGCTTCTCAAAGATGTCGTTAATGAAAGAGTTCATAATCCCCATGGCCTTGCTTGAGATACCGATATCAGGATGAACCTGCTTCAAAACCTTGAAGATGTAGATCTTGTATGTCTCCACATTCTTCTTGCTTCTCTTCTTCTTCTTATCGGTGGCGCCGGCGCCGACTTCCTTGGGAAGCTTCTTCCCGGCCTTTGGTTTTTTCTCGGCGGGGGTTTTTTCAGCCACGACGGTTTTCTTCTCCTCTACCGACTTCTTCTCTGCTGGTTTCTTCTCTGCCTTTGGCGCCATTGTAGTGATTTGTATTCGAAATAAGAGAAAGAGAGAGAGTGTTGTGTTTGTGAGGGAATGAATTCTTGTGGATTGTGATATGAAGAGGAGGGGGATTTGTTTATATACGGATTGAGAGACGTGATCTGATTGGTTGATTTTTGTTGTCTCGGATGGTGTTTAGTGACCGTTGATTTCTAGTGAATGCTTCAACGGAGAGGATCTAATTTGAGGATAGTGAAGGTTATGTTAGTTTGACGTGGATCGACATTATTTTATAATGACAAAATTGCAAGTTTGGTCCCTGTGGTATGTCAAAAATTGGATGTTTGGTCCAAAAAGTTTTGGGGTTGTACTGGTGGTCCAAAAGCTTTGATTTGTTGTGGAATTGGTCCAAAGGCTTAACAGCCGTCTACCCCCTCCGTCTGTGTGAGGGTATTTTTGTCAATTCACGCTCATTCCTTTGATATCTTATTAAATTAAACCTCATCATCCTAATTAATTGATACCTGCCGCCAAATCCTCTGTGCATTTCGTCGATCGACTCTCCTGTCACTTTCATCTTCATTCGTTACCCAGAAGCCCTAACCTTCAAGTTGAGTTTTTTATTGTGATCGGTGTTATTTCAGTGTATGAACATACCAATGTGGAATATAAGGCTCTTAGACAAACCGTTCAACGCAAAGGTGGCTTATGGTAAGGATCTTGTAATTTCTCTGTACATTACATGTTTTGTATGTGAAATCATGCTTCTGAACTTATTTTTGTTGTTGGTTTGAAGATGGTCACCCAACATTATTTACCATCAAGCTATACCATGGAGGTGAGTTCACCAAGTTTCCTGATGTTCAATACATTGACGGAAGTGTGAACTATGTTGACATGGTGGATATAGACACGTTTTCAGTTCATGAGTTGGATGCTATCATGAAAGGGTTCAGGTACGGTGTTCCTCCTGTGATTTACTATCACTTCCTTGTGCCTGTGGAGACTTCCACTTTGGTCTTAAACCCTTAGGCAATGATGATGATTTACGAACTTTTGCCCAATATGTGTGTGATCACAAAATCATGAGGGTATATACTGAACATGGTGAGACAAAGTTACTTACCTACTTTATGAATCCTAAACCTGTTAAGAAGGTAACTATTGTACAAATGGATGAAATAGATGAAAATGATGACAATGAAAACCACACAGCTGAGGTACAAGAATTTCCAAGCCCACCTAGATCATCCCCTGTTGAGGTTGAGGTATAACCATTACATGTCGAGGTTCATGATAGACAAAAAGAGCTTATTGCTAATGACTTTATGGAGGCAACTACAGAATTTGATATTGGTTTGTATCAAAAGATGTTACAATCAAATGCAGATGTTCATGAACATGTACAAGTAGAAGTGGAAGAACATGTTCAAGATGAAGTAGAAGAACATGTACAAGTAGAAGTAGAAAAAAATGTATAAGATGAAGTGGAACTGGATCATGGACATGAGGCTGCCATGGAAGACAACTTGGATAATTACATGGATAATTACATAGACAACAACATGGATGATTACATGGAGACTGAAATGGAGCATGACAATGGGAGCAAATCTGATGGAGAAGATGGGAGCATATCTGATAGGGGAGAGGGTAGTCACTGTGATGAGGAAAATGACAGTGAGGATAGTGAGGATAGTGATTGGGTGGATGAGGAGAATATCATTCCTGAAGTTGAAGTGGATATGAGGGATTTCCACATGAGCATTGACACTGAAGCAGAGTTTTTTGAGAAAAGACTAAGGAATAGCATGGAGAAAGATAGAAATCAGGAGCATGAAGATATGGAGTTGGATGTTATTGACAATGATGAATGGGATTCAACAGATGATGATTATGAGATGGTCAAGAAGAGAAGACAAGTTATTAAAGAATTAGGTAAGGAAAAAAGGTGTTCTTTAGGAGAAGTTCATAAACCAACATTTCGTATAGGACAAAAATATAAAATTAAAAAAGAGTTGAAAGACAAAATTGCCCATCATGCCTTGGAAACCAGGAAGAATCTTTTTATTAAGAAAAATGATAAACTTAGGTTGCGGGCCACATGCAAAGGAAAAGTAGTATTCAATGAGGGGCAAGTGGATGGACCTACCACTGGGAAGAAAAGTAAAGGCAAAAGTAAAAAGACAAAGACAAGTACTGAACTGTCTTGTCAGTGGGTTTTACAAGCATCTAGGAAAAGTGAGGAAGAAAGTTGGTGTGTGAAAACCTACCAACCTGAGCATTCATGTCTCAATACAAGAAAGGTAAGAACGGCCACAACAAACTTCATCTCTAAACAGATTATGGATCTAGTGGAATCTAACCCAACTGTGCCAATCAAAGCTGTACAAGAACTACTTCAGAAAAGATATCAGGTGAGCTTCTCCAAAGACAAGGTATTTAGGGCTATAGCAGATGCCAAAAAACATGTGATGGGAGACTACACAAAACAATATGATGTGCTGAGAGATTACATATTAGAGTTGCAGTCCACAAATCCTGACACAACTGTGAAACTGGAACTGGTTCCAGAACCAAATCTTGTAAATGCAACTTCAAGATGTTTTCAGAGAATTTATATTTGCTTGGGTGGAATGAAAAAGGGGTTCAAAGCATGCTTAAGGGATTTTATTGGTTTAGATGGGGCCTTCATGAAAGGAGCTTACCCAGGGAAGATCTTGACTGCAGTTGGCTTAGATTCTAACAATGGTATATACCCATTGGCATACGCCATTGTTGAGTCTGAGAGCACACAAAGTTGGAAATGGTTTCTAGAGTACCTGGGAGATGATTTGGACCTGTCACAACTGTCAAACTTCACTTTCATAAGTGATAGACAAAAGGTAATAGATTTCCTTGATGTATTTTAGTTTTCTTATTACACTTGTATTATACTAACCACAGTTTAATGACTTTGTAGGGCTTAATTCCAGCCATTGCACAGTTGTTCCCGGTTGTTGAACACAGATTCTGTCTTAGACATATCTATGAAAACATGAGGAAGAGATGGAGAACTACTGAGTACAAAGAAAAGTTATGGAACTGTGCTAAAGCCACAACAGTGCAAGAATTCAATCGTTTGATGAAAGAGTTTAGTGAATATGACATAGAAGCTTATGAATGGTTGAAGAAGATCCCACCACAACATTGGGCTAGAAGCCATTTCACAGGTAGACAACTCTCAATTCAGTGCTAAGTTACACAAATTTGTTGTATGCTGTTCTAAATAACAATTATCTTGCAGGTAGACCAATCACAGACATGCTTTTAAATAACCTATGTGAAGTGTTTAACAGTAAACTGATAGAAGGTAGGGATAAACCAATAATCACATGCTTAGAGTACATTCGGGAGTACATGATGAAGAGGATTTGCAATGTGATAAAGGTTCAACAGAAGTGTGCAGGTCCATTGACTCCAACAGCAACAAAGATCATGGAAACAAACACAACAAATGCTTCTAACTACATAGCCAGGTGGAATTCCTCAGACAAGTATGAAGTACAAGGACCATGGCAAGATCAACATGTTGTTGACATGTGCCAAAGGGTATGCAGCTGTAGGAAATGGGAATTAACAGGAATTCCTTGTAGGCATGTGATTGCAGTCTTATTTGATAAAGCTGACAATGGTGAGGATGTGGGTGAACTTTACACTTATGTACACAAGGTGCATTGGCTTGAAACCTGGAAAGAGGCTTATTCCTACAAGGTAGAACCAATCAAAGGTCGTATCATGTGGCCTGTTAGTGATTGTCCAATAAAGATCAGCCCTCCTCCACATCGTAATCAGCCTGGTAGGCCCAAGAAGAAGAGACAAAGATCCATGGAGGAAAAATCTCAAAGTCGGAGCCAAACTCAAAGTCAAAGTCAAACAATTGGTGCTAGTGGTATAGATGGTCATGGTCCAGGGGGCAGTGGAAAACTCACAAGGAAGTTCATTACTGTCACTTGTAGCAAGTGTAAAAACAAGGGACATAATGCAAGAACATGTAAGGGGCAATGAGGAAATTGATGTGTTGTCTTGTTGGATTAAGATGATGTAATGTGTTACTTTTGGGAACCATTGTGTTGTTCTTTTGGGTGTCTGTTTAATGGTTTTGATGTTTTTTGGACAACTTTACCCTCCATTTAGAATGATGTTTTTTTTGGTCATGTAACAAGAATTTGGTATGTGCAAACAATGGTTATTAACTTTGGATGTTCTTTTGTTTATGCATCATTGTCCTTTACTTTTTAGCATCTTTATGTTACTATTAGGTTATGTTAAGCATTAACAGTTTGTCCCATCACTGCTATGTCTAGTAGAACCAAAATATTTGGATGTTTGAAACAAATAACTTCATTACCCACTAACCATAACAATGCATTCACTTTCATGTCCAAAAGAGTACATTCACAAACATAGCAATTTTCCCAAATCTACCACAAAATAAACCACTAAAACATGGAAGAACTACTTCATCAGAAAAAAAAACAAACCCAAAAAAAACCCAGCTACATATCAGGTACAACTTTAGTTTTGATTTTTCTTCCTTTATTTTTCCAATATCATACTTGAACATTTGATTTTCTTCCTTCAATTTTCCAACTTCAGTCTTTAGCTTGTTGATTGATCTCAGCAACCCAGGTATTATTGATTTTGATCGTTCACACATTTGAGGGTCGATCCATCCCACAAACCCACATGTCGAATCCTAGCAAAATATAAGAAGGAATTGAGTGATCAGTGAAAAATCTTCATAACCAACCACATGAATACTAACCTCTTTAGGGCATCCCCAAAAACGTCGACCAGGGTTCTTATCAGTCCAAGCCGTTCGCACTATCGCCATTTGACCACAAAAACACCTCACCATTGTTGATTTTGAGTTTGGAAGACACGATTTTGATTTTAGCAGGAGGAGGTATCGATTTAGGGAAAAGATGAAACACATGTTCGATCTATTAATAAGGAGAGTAGACGTTAGGGGGGGTTTAATTTAATAAGATATCAAAGGAATGAGCGTGAATTGACAAAAATACCCTCACACAGACGGAGGGGGTAGACGGCTGTTAAGCCTTTGGACCAATTCCACAACAAATCAAAGCTTTTGGACCACCAGTACAACCCCAAAACTTTTTGGACCAAACATCCAATTTTTGACATACCACAGGGACCAAACTTGCAATTTTGTCTTTTATAATTTAATCTCTCTTTTATAAAAGTATCTTTTAATCTGCACCTCACTTTTTTTTATATGTTTTATTGTTATTCAATTTAAAGTTATATGATCATCAGCTTTTTTTTTTAATTGTTGTTCATTTATAAACAATATAAAAACTCATGGGTTTATCTTATGGACAAAACTACATGATTGATCCATCGCCAGCACATCTCCGACATTTTCTCCTGTCAGCACTGCAATCGATGCCCACTGTCCTTAACCACCACCAACACTGACCCACTCAGTTTCTTGTACTATAGGTAGTGGCGTATGAGCATAGATGTGATGTTTTGGACGATGGATTACAGATATAGGCCTGTAGATATGAAATAATGTAGTAAGGCCTATGTTGTATTGTTTATACTTATGTACTGTATCGAACATGACATCTCGAGTCTTTTTAATGAAATACATTTCTAAGGAAATGCTTTTGATAAATCTTTATCATAATATTGTTTTGGGACAAATTCCGCAACTCTTTTATTAAAAGATTACTCTGATTTTGAAATAAAGTATAAACAAAACCGGTCTTTTCAGGCTGTGATTTTGGGGATGTCACACATATAACATGTCATAACATATTGGTTTCATGATAACATACATAGGTATACTGAGTCACATAATGGCATATCATAAGCATACGACTATACATGTGTGGGTTTGTCCACCCCTTCGGTATCTTTCAACCGGTAATCGTCTTCGGTATCTTTCAACCGGTAACCATGGGCTAGCGGGCCCTACTACTAATAACACATACTTAGCACATATATAACAACCAGACAATTATCACAAAGATAACCATCTCAACCATAATCTCCTACTGGTAGGCCGACAGTGGTGCCGTAAACCCACCCCTACTGGAAGGTAACTCACCTCGTAAGGCTAACTGTTGAAAAGTTGATCGACAGATGTTCGACTGCTACTCCGGTGATCCTCCGGCTATAATTCCCATAAAACACTTAGTCAGACACTGATAATTGTTCTTAGGGTAAAATGACTATTTTACCCCTAACCAAGTCAAAGTTAAAGTCAAAGTAAAAGTCAACTTCCAGTTGACCTGACCCGCCGAGTTAGGCCTCCAACTCGTCGAGTCCCTACCCTTCATTTGCCCTTCTTTATGCTTCTACTCGTCGAGTTTAACAATGACTCGACGAGTTCTCCTTCTAAAACAACCTCGAATGAACCTTCATCCGACTCGCCGAGTTATATGAACAACTCGTCGAGTTCATCCTCATCCTACAAGAAAGTCCTTGCTTGACTGGCTAAGATGTATGAACAACTCATCGAGTTCATCTTCAAAAGTTGGGAGATTGCCTTGGATTCGTCGAGTCTGCTCATGCACCTGTCGAGTCCTATGAACTCTAGGTCTATGGGTAAGTCCAACACATTGGGTCACTCCCTTGGAACCTCTAAAACCCTTATAAGACTCAATTGGGTCCATTTGAACCCTAACAGAAAGGGGAGTCAAGCCTCGGACTCGCCGAGTCCTAAGAACAACTCGCCGAGTCGAGGTTGTTTAAGTCCCATTTATCGATTTCTGATGTATAACACTTGTCCAAAGCATATATCTAGGCTCCTAATATCGATCTAGCACGTAAAGTTACAAACTTTACGTGCATGCATGAGAGAATAAGCTCAAAAGGCTCTAAAATAAACTCTTAAAATGCATGAGGCTTTCTAAGGCCCCAAAGTCAGCCACTTTATGTCTTGTAGTCCCTTAAGGACCTTGGATCCAGAGTTTTAGCCTCAACCATGCTTGCACTCATAGTTGGTCACCAAAAATGGCTCCTTAAAGCCCTAATTTATTCCAAAAAGGAATCTAAAACATGAATGAGTAAGGTATAAACTTTATACCTCCAAAGAACTGTAGATGTAACACAAACTCGGGATCTTCTGATTTCCTCTTGGCTCTTCAAGCTTTCCTTCCTTCTTGTGATCATAAACCACCAAAATCCACCAAAGAGGCCTTAGATCTCCACCAAAGATGATTAAGGTTTAATGTGAGGTGTTATGAGAGCATATGGGACGAGGGAGGATGAATAAGATGTTTAAATAGGGTGCAAACCCTTGGATTAGGGTTTTGTCCAGACAAGGTCTACTCTTCGAGTCTTGCTGCCGACTCGACGAGTCCGCCACTTATCCCCCGGGTCCAAGTTGCTTCTACTAGACGGGTTGGGCCTTCAACTCGCAGAGTCCATTCCAAAATGTGAAGAATACTTGAATGAGATACATACCAGGTTCCGGATGCTACAAATTTCACACACTTATTTTAAACTTCATCCTTGAAGTCTACTGCTCGATCTGGAAAAGCTCCGGATAATGCTCCATCATCTCTTCCATCGGCTCCCACGTCCACTCCGAGCCCTTCCGGTGCTGCCATTGCACCTTCACCAGCTCGACCTTCTTGTTCCTCAGATCCTTTGACTTCCGGTCGAGGATCGCCATAGGCCGCTCAATGTAGTTCAGGCTGTCGTCAACCTGAATGTCCTTCAGGGGCACCACTTCCGAGTCATCCACTAGGCACTTCCGCAACTGGGAAACGTGGAAAGTGTTGTGGATCTGACTGAGTTCAGTTAGCAGATCCAGCCTGTACGCCACCTTGCCCATCCGGGCTATAACCCTGAAAGGTCCGATGTACCTGGGGCCCAAATTGCCCCACTTCCTGAACCAGATGACGCCCTTCCAAGGTGATACCTTCAGGAGAACCATATCCCTGACCTAGAACTCCAAGTCTGAACGACGCTTGTCCGCATAGCTTTTCTGCTGACTTTGTGCAGTCTGGAGTCTGCTCCTGACCTGCTGAATCCTCTCTATCGTATTGAGCGCCACTTCGGTGCTCCTCATGACCCTCTAGCCAACCTCACCCTAACATATCGGGGTCCTGCACTTTCTCCCGTATAACATCTCAAAGGGAGGACGAACGATACTCGCGTGGTAGCTGTTGTTGTAGGTTAATTCAGCCAATGGGTGGTAAGTGTCCCAACTACCACCAAAGTCTAGCACACCTGCCCGCAGCATATCCTCCAGAGTTTGGATGGTCCGCTCGCTCTGACCATCCGTCTGCGGGTAAAATGCGGTGCTAAAATGGAGACGAGTACCCAACTCGTCGTAGAATTTCTTCCAGAACTTGGAAGTAAACCGCACATCCCTGTCCAAAACCACAGACACTGGCACCCCGTGCATCGCCACCACCTCTCGAATGTAGATGTCAGCCAGCTTGTCGGCCGATATACTCTCCTGGATCGATATAAAATAGGCTCTCTTGGTCAACCGATCCACAATGACCCATATGCAGGGCCGGTCCATTGTTTTTTGCTACCCGGGGCGAGATAAAAAATTTTATGCCCTTATATATAAAAAATTTAGAAAATCAAAAATATAGTAAATTTTATAATCAAACAATCAATACAATACAAACGAAACCTACAAAAATCATCTAAACCGTTGACTTCGTGCATTTTTTGAAGCAAAAATATCTCTTATTTTACAATAATCAATATTTTGTAGAAAATCACTTTCAATACTTAAAAGTGATAATCCATTCAATCTTTCTTGAGACATAGTACTTCGGAGATACGATTTCAAAAGCTTCAATTTTGAAAAACTTCTTTCCGCGGAAGCAACCGTAACCGGCACTGTCAGTAAGATCCTATATGCAACCAAAACATTAGGGAACATATCCATTCTTCTTGCATACTCCATTATTTGAATAGATGTCCAAGGACCTTCACATTTGTATGCTTCATTAGGTAACATTTTCTGCAAAATTTGTAACTCAATAAATAAACCAATTCCATCAATATCACATTCTTCACCACTTGTCAAGTTGGACTCAAGATTCAAACAACATTTTTTTAATTTATCATCATCTAAAGAAACTAATTTGGAACCATCAAATAAAAAACCAAATATAGATTCAAAATATTGCATTTGTTCAAATCTACTTTTCAATTGAACAAGAGCCATATCTACTATAACAATAAAATAATCTCTTTTAAATGCTTCTTGAGAAGATTGGTGTTCTCTTTCGATATTTGGAATTTCATCAAATTGTTTTTTTCTTTTATAATCACGTTTTTTTTAAAATTCGGGTTTAACTTTAACAGTATTTGCTATTTCTTTAGCTTCACTAATAGCAAAGTCAAACCCACTTTCCCTATATCCTTCAAAATAATTAATTAACCCCTCTAAATTTTTTACAGCAACATCAATAAGCATTTCTTTGGATTGTAACTTTTTACTAACCAAATTAATTTTGTACAAAACTTCATACCATATAACTAAACTTAAAATAAACTCAAAACTAGAAAATTCACCATTTACTAATGAATCAGCATCTCTACACACTTGTCCATTATCACTTTCTATAGATAATTTTTTTAAAGCTTTTCTTATTTGGGAAAATTGTGTTTTTATTGCTTTAACACTTTCAATATGACTTTCCCAACGAGTAGATGATAATGATTTAAGTGTTAGATCATCTATAAATTGAAGTAAAACACTCCATCTTTTTGTTGAATTAGAAAAAACATTATAAATCGTTTGGCATGTACCAAAAAAAGTTTTTGCCTTTTGATAAGAATTTGCCATATCACATAAAACCAAATTTAAACTATGACATCCACAAGGCATATAAAAAGCTCTATTATTTATATCAAGCAATCGTTTTTGAACACCTTGGTGTTTTCCTTTCATATTTGCCCCATTATCATACCCTTGACCACGAATATAATTAATATCCAAATCAAGAGATTTTAGAGCATCTTGTAAAACATTAAAAAGACCTAGACCGGATGTATCTTCTACATTTAAAAACTCTAAAAAAAACTCTTCTACTTTTAGTGGAACGTTTTCCAAATCTACACATCTTATAATCAAAGTCATTTGTTCTTGGTGACTAGCATCCGGAGTGCAATCAAGAATTACAGAAAAATATTTTGCATTTTTTATTTTTTTAATAATTGCACTTTTTACCTCGGATGCCAACATATCAATTAATTCATTTTGAATTTTATGACTAAGATAATGATTATGTGTTTCTTTGTCTTTAATCATTCGAAAATGTTCTTTCATTATCGGATCCCATTCAGCAATTGATTCAATTACACTTAAAAAATTACCATTTGAGTTTTCATAAATTTTTTCATTTGTACCACGAAAAGCTAAGTTATTTTTTGCTAAACATTTGACAACAGAAATAATTCTAACCATAACTTCTTTCCAATGTTCGGTATCTTTTTTAATCATTTCTTGTAGCTCTTTATCAATTGTTTCATTTTTATTTAACCTAATACGTGTTTCAGTCCAAGTTCTTAAACAAACCATATGATAAGAACTATTTTCATGTTGTTTTAATGTTTCACTAAGATGCTTCCAATCTTTAATTCCTTCGGTTGCCAAATTACTTTTAGTTCGAACGGTTTTAAAAAGTTTACAACAAAAACAAAAAACTTTATCAAGTTCTTTTGAATACATTAACCATTTTCTATCAAAACAATCACCATTTTTTAATTTACGTGTATAAAAATCAAAAGAAAAATGTCTACCAAGTGCGTCTTTTGGAAAAATTATGTTTGTATCAATTTCTCTATTTGGCCCTTTTTCTATTAGTAAATCTTTCATTTCTGAATCTAAATCATCCCATACTCTAGGATCAAAAATATTAAAATCACTTGGTTTGTCTTTCTCAACAAAGTCATTTTTATCAAAATCATTAGAAAGATCAACCGAATCATTGGAAGTACTTGGTGGAATATTAAAATTATCATTTTTTTCAAAATCACTAACATTTTGATTTCTAACCAAAAATTTATTCAAAGACCCTCTTAATTCATTAGCCTCTTGTTGTTCCTTTTTTTTTTCGTTTTCTATTTTGTGCACCAGATGGTTGTTTTCGGGGAATCATATTTAAAACAAAACAAATCTACTTATAAACACTAAACAAGGAATGAAGGAAAGATACAACCTGAACAATAACACACAGCAGCAAAATTTGAGCAACCTTCACAGCTTCACAGTTGTCAAATATCAGAATAAAGAAGCCTCCTGAATCCCGATTCTTGATTCACATCACAAAAACAAGAAACAAAAACACAAAAAGTTTACAAAAACGAAATTACATATATTAAATTGAAACAGAAAACGGTAAAATTGAATTAGAAGAATAGTAAATAACTCACCTAAATCAGGAAAAAAATCAAAATCACAGTTCTTTTTCGTTTTACAGCTTTCACTTTTCATATATGCCTTCTGAAATAATGAAATACATAATCAGAAATAATCAGAAATAATGAAATACATAATCATAAATAATGAAATACATAATCAGAAGACAAGTAGAGAAGTAAAGAACTCACCAAAATTTAAAAAAAAAAACGAAATCAGACGATGCTTTTTTGATTTTCAGCTTTCAGATTTGCCTTCAACTCTTCAAGCCTCCTGTATTCACATCACAAAATCAAGTAATCAACCATTGACCTAATCACCCAATCATTTAATCAAATACAGTGAAGATATGAATATGATGAATTGATGATTCATGTTGGAAATTTTAGAAAGAAATAAGAAACAAACAAACGAAAAAAAGAACTCACCGATTTTACGAATTTGTTTTCCTCTTGGCTCTTGCTTTAGACGGAAATTCTGTTTTCCTCTTGCTTTAGACAGAAAAAAAATCCAACCCAAATCGCTGCTACACCTGTGAATCGTTGATACAACTCCGAATGAAGGAAAAAATCCAATTTAATCGAATGGTAGAGACTGAATGAGTCTCGATCTCCACGATTAAGAGTCTCGAGAGATAGAATACAAAATTGGGAATAAGATAGAGACTGAAAGAGAGATAGAATAAGAAACGGAGAAAGGTGAATAGAAATCGGACCATAGACAGCGATTAAGAGTCTCGATCTCCACGATTTTCAAGGGTTCCCGTTACAAAATTGACGATTGAAGTTCTCGACAGCATCTTGGCGCTCACGAAGTAATCTCCTGCTTGGCCGCTTCCGCTTCAGCTCTCGTATACACGCCTCAAGAGAGTCACGCCTCTTTTCTTCTTGGACTGATGTTGGTGCTGGACTGCTGGACTTAAGTTCTGGGCCAAAATTCCGATATATATATAGTATAACTTGTTGGACAAATTTTATGCCCCTAATTTTTTGATGCCGTGGGCCTAAGCCCACCTCGCCCATGTATTGGGCCGGGACTGCCCATATGGAATCAATTCCCCGCGCGCTCCTGGGAAGTTTGGTGATGAAGTCCATGGTGATATCTTCCCATTTCCACATTGGAATATCCAACGACTGCATCTTTCCGTGTGGTCTCTGATGTTCGGCCTTGACCTTCCTGCAGGTCAAGCACCACTCCACATACCATGCTACATCCCGCTTCATGCAGGGCCACCAATAGTCAAGACGGAGATTCCTATACATATTCGTCGCCCCAAGATGGATAGAAAACCTGGATTTGTGCGTCTCCTCCATCAATGTCTAACGCACGCCTCCATGATAAGGGACCCACACCCTATGGTGGAGGGTGAACAAACATATTTTCATAACTTCCACATAATTTATAATTATTTGTTCATCCACATAATTTATAATTATTTGTTCATCTATATTTGAACCTACCTCTCTCTCTCTCTCTCTCTATATATATATATATATATATATATATATATATATATAATAATAATAATAATAAAAATCTTACTATTTCTAAAAATAAATTGAATATTATAATATTACTTTTTAAGATGTCAAAATAGTTAAGCTTAATGTACAACAAACCATTAATATAATAATATTTTTGTTTCATTCCTCCATGTGATAATGTAATAAGTACAAGTGATCGATGCATAAGAGTCTATAATTAACACACATTTTTCTTTTCGAATTTTCATTCCAACCTTATTTATTCCTTATGTATCGGTTATTCCCACGTTTTCTTAATTAAAATTGAATAGATCAACCCTCCCAATCAAATTCATAACTAACCATTTTTAACATTTAAATTTCAAAAGTAAAAGAAGTTGTAAAAATTAAAGAGCACATAACTATAATGTAACCATGCATGATGAGATAAGGTGGAAAATTATCTGTATATTAGAATTAAATCACATGGAAACCGCCAAAGGAGTGGATGTTTGTTACGCCCTTCAAATTTGAAATTATAAATCTCATTCTTTTCACCACTTCCTCACTGTATTGACCCTTTCTATAAATCTCTCATATAGTAGGGCCTTTATTTTGTATGTCGCTTAATTGCATTTCTAATTATTTTTCTGTCATTTTCATCTCATTCCATGTTATTTTAGTTGAATTTGTACTTCATCCAACAGTTTGCAGATAGTAGATGTGCTAAAAGTTGGAGATCGTCAATATAGTAATATTGATACAAAGCATTTAAGCTGAAAGTTGTTGATCATAGATATGTTAAAAGTTGCAGAAATGATAATTTTTGATAATTTTACCTGACCTAATGATCTTGCAATTCTCAAAAAATTAAGGTATGGATTCTACATTCTACTTCGTTTTTTTTTTTTTTTTTTTTTTTTTTTTTTTTTTTTTTAAATCATGCAAAGTTAAACATCGACGTACGTACACATTCTTTTCCTCTCGAATCATAATCCCCATAGAAAAGCACAATGATATCTTAAGAGTAAAATTTGTTAAGTGGTTGAAAAAAAATCATCCATATGGTCCACTAATGATTTGCTATTCTTCTTGATCATTCGTTCATCCCCACCAGGTAAACAAAGATAAATGTTCAAGAATGATGTTTTTAAATTTCAACTTTATATTTGTATTTCGTGTTCGATGAAATGAATGCAACCATGGGATCATCAGAGTCATGTTTGGAGGACGCACAAGAAAATAGTAAATGAAACTTTTGGATTTTGTTGATAGTGTTTTTACCTTTTCTTGAATGATTTAATTTGCATACAAGTGTGAATAGTAAAGCTTAAGGAATGAATTCTAAGAAGTTACTCATGATTTCGTAGTAATTAGATTCTGTTAAATATGAGTTTAATATATTAAATTGTTCTAATATGTTTCCGTATTTAATGGCAAACTGTGGGTATCGGGATAGAAATTGGATTCCAAATGGAGGCCAATAATCAAATTCTGGCCGAGGTTGTGGGTGGAAGGGGTGATTGCAACTATAAGCAATGAATTGCTTATCACTCAATGTAAGGGGTGTGGGTGAAGACGAGAAGGTGAATTGGGTAAAAAGGTTGAAGACTCATCACAAAGCTACTTTTGTTAGGTTACAAGAAACTCAGATTTCTGACTTCACAAATATCAATGTAAATGGATGTTGGGATTCAAATGATTATGATTATGATGGTGTCGACTCCAATGGGCGATCCAGAGGTATCATCTCCATATGGGATACCAAGTTTTTTCAAAAATTAGTGGTGCTAAAGAACCGTCACTTTCTTGTTGTAATTGGTAAATGTAAGAATATCGCGGAAAACCTTAACATGGTTAATGTCTATGGTCGACAATCCTTTTCGGATAAAAAGCAGTTATGGAAAGAACTAATAGAAATAAAAAATGAAAAGCCAGGAATGTGGGTTATGTTTGGGGATTTTAATGCTGTTAGAAATCCAGGTGAGAGATGTAACTCAAAGTTTTGCCCTTCCAGTGCTCTTGCCTTTAATAGATTCATTTAGGAGGCGCATTTAAAGGAATTCAACATGGGTGGGGAAAAATGTACGTTTATGAGTCGCGTGGATGCTAAACTCAGTAAGCTTGATAGATTTTTGGTTTGTTCGAGATATCTCAATTCTTTTCCCTTTTGTGCAGTGACAGCCCACCTGAGGGAGTTATCAGACCACAACCCCATCACGCTACTTACTACTGCAACTGACTTTGGGTCAATTCCGTTTAAACTATTCACTTCATGGTTATTAAGTGAGGATTTTGATCAGGTTGTAATCGATGCTTGGAACCGGTTTGTGGGATATGGTACTCCAGATATGTATTTGGCTGCCAAGTTAAGATTTTTAAAGGATTCTATTAAGAAATGGAGGAAAGATGTGAGCCAAAAAGAAGGGAAGGAACTTACAGAAACAAAGAATATGGTTAAGGATTTAGAGAAGCTTGCGGAATCCAAACCATTCACTGCTGGGGAGGTGAATAATTGGAACATTGGGTTAAAAAAGATAATGGAGCTAGAGCGGTTGAAGGCTATGGATTTAAAACAGAAAGCAAGAATTAAATGGATAGTTGATGGGGACGAAAACAATACTTTTTTTCATGGTTACATAAACAGCAAAAACAGGAGGAATTTCCTGCATGGTCTTACAATTAATGGGCGTTGGACTTGCGACGTTAATGAGATCAAAGAGGAAGTTTATAAATTCTACGAGAAGAAATTCACCGAAGATCATGTTTCTAGACCTAAACTCGTCAACCCGATGTTCAAAACTATCTCAATGATGGACGCCATCAGAATTGAATCTCCATTTAGTATGGAGGAGGTCAAAGCTGCTATTTGGCAATGTGGCAGCGAGAAATCCCCAGGCCCCGATGGTTTCACTTTCAAGTTTTTAAAAAAATTCTGGAACATTATTGAATACGACGTGGTGAATTTTGTGAGGCATTTTGAAGAGTTTGGATCACTATCTCGTGGGTGTAACTCGTCCTTCATCACGCTTGCTCCTAAGTCTAAGGACCCACTGTCATTGAATGATTTTCGTCCGATAAGCCTTATTAGATGTCTAAGTAAGATTATAAGCAAGTTACTTTCCACTCGTATGAAGACTGTCAGTGGTGGGATAATCGATGATGTCCAGTCAGCATATGTGGAAGGGCGGTGTATACTTGACGTCCCCCTTGCGGTTAATGAGATTTGTTCATGGGCTAAGCGGATCCGGAAAAAAGTCCTCCTCTTCAAGGTAAACTTTGACAAAGCATTCGACTCACTGAATTGGGAATATTTAGATTCAGTTCTTGCACAGATGGGATTCGGGAACAAATGGAGGATGTGGATTCAGGGCTGTTTGATCTCGTCTAGGGCATCTGTTATCATTAACGGATCTCCAACGAAAGAATTCTCTATAACCAAAGGAGTTAGGCAGGGAGATCCTCTCTCACCATACTTATTTATTATTGCCATGGAGGGCTTAAACGTAGCCCTTAAATCTGCTTGTTAGAAAGCGATTTTCAAAGGGATACAAATCCCTAGAAATAGAGCAACCATATCTCACTTATTCTATGCGGACGATGCATTGTTTATCGGCGAGTGGTCTCGATATAATCTTAAAAACCTTGCACAAATTCTAAGATGTTTTCATATAGCATCGGGCCTTAAGGTAAAATTTCATAGATCAAGAGTTTTTGGTATTGGCGCTACTGTGCAAGAAACAAAAAATTGGGCTAGCTTGTTGGGGTGTGAAGCTGGTGTTCTCCCTTTCGACTACCTCGGGGTTCCGGTGGGAGCCAATATGAATCTCATAAAAAATTGGAATCCCATAATTATGAAATTCCAATCCAAACTTTCTCTATGGAAGGCCAAAACCCTCTCATTTGGTGGCAGATTAATGTTAATAAAGTCAGTTATGGGTAATTTGCCCACCTACTACTTATCATTATTTAAGGCCCCAAAAGGTGTAATAGATGAGATGGAGAAAATTAGACGAACTTTCTTATGGGGTGGCTGTGATGATCGAAATAAGATACATTGGGTATCTTGGGATAATGTCAGGGCGGACAAAAGTGACGGTGGATTGGGTGTAGGATCGATACAATCTTTAAACTATGGGTTACTTGTGAAATGGTGGTGGCAGTTAAAAAACGAAAAAAAAACTCTCTTTAGGCCCGGATAATCCATGGGATCCACAATCTGTCAAATAAGCCCTTCGATTACTTATCTCGACAGAAGGGCAGTGGGGTGTGGAGCAATATTGGGCGTATTAAAGAGGACCTGTTAAAGTACGGTATGGGAGTTCACGACTTGTTCAAACAAGTGATAAAGGGCGGAAAGGAAACATTATTCTGGTATGACCCATAGGCAGGTTCTGGGATCTTAAAAGACAAATTTCCTCACCTGTTTGAGCTTGAAACTAGGAAAAGGTGTTCTGTTGCTGACCGAATTCCAGGAGCAACCATCTCTTGGAATTGGAAGTATCACCCCCTGATGTTGGACTAGGTCCGGATGTGCAAGCACTAACTAGTGACATCTCTAGTATTCGTTTAACTCCGGGAGGTGATCAATGTAGGTCTATGTTAACAGGTGATGGTTCGTACACAGTAAGATCAATTAGGAAGTTTATTGACAAACTTTCTACCTCTATTACGGGCACAACGATAATACAGTGGTATAAGGTGGTCCCAATAAAGGTGTCTTGTTTCATATGAAGAGCTGTTCAAGGTAGAATACCCGTAGCAACTGCTCTGGAGAGGCGAGGTATTAAGGTGGATTCATTGTGGTGCAACATATGTATTGGTCAACAGGAAAGTGTAGATCATGTTCTCATCGACTGCCCGTTCGCGTCCAGAATTAGAAGCAATATCATGAGTTGGTGTGGTGTAACGATGGACCACAGGTTAATAAGGAACACTGGAGATCTTCTTCACGTTATATCGACATGGGGGAGTTGTCCGAAGAGGAGGAAACGATTAGCTATCATATGCCAAGGAATGTTATGGAGTCTATGGCAGTTCCGGAACAAACGATTATTTCTGAAGGAAGGAATCTCGTTGGTGCAAGGGACTGAATGTATTAAAACAATGGTTTTTTATTGGCTTAAACATAGGGGTAAAAAAGTAATATGTAATTGGGATGATTGGTTAGTGTCCCCTTTTATTGGCTTGTAATCATTATCTTTGTACGTTGTTTGGGGCCCTCTTCTAGTCACTTGCTAGTTGAGGCTTTTCCCTCATTTAATATATTTGCCGTTTCCAAAAAAAAAAATTAATTAATTTCTTTTTCTATCTCACAAACAATACTTAATTGTTTCTCAAACCTAAGCTTATTTTTTTGTTGAGTTTGTTGTACATGTTTTATGAATTAAAAGACTTATATGGGTTCACACGATTTACTTGGAGATGGTTATTTTTATTATTTGGTTGCAATTGTCCTTGATATAAATGTTGATGTACATAATCCAGTTAATTCGATTGTATTAAATTTTAGTTTACTAGAAGATTGGAATTGTGGTGATATTCAAACAAAAGTATTAAAAAAACTGTTGGAATGATTATTGATATAACTCTTGATGTACATAATCAAGTTATGGTTTTACTTTGCGATGGTTATTTGGAGCCTTTTTTCTGCTAGCTTGAGCCTTTTTTCCATTGTTTGTTTTAAAATTTTGCTGTCAAATTATGTTTAAATGTTCATAAAACGTTATAAAAGGGGACACTAACGATTACAAGCCAATAAAAGGGAACACTAATTGGGATGATTGGTTAGTGTCCCCTTTTATTGGCTTGCAAAACTGACATTTTACCCTTTCTATTGTCATTTTTACTTGGTTTCAATATTGTTGGGCATTTTTGTGTAAAATGTGTGAACATTGAATCGCAAAATTGGATCCTGGATGTATTTTTATTTTTTGTTAATTTTTTTAAACGATAAATCTAATATATTTCTAAACTATTTTTCCATTCCATTTATGTTTTTTTATTTGTTATATGTATGTTTGAACTTTGATTCCATTCCATTTATGTTTTTTTATTTGTTATATGTATGTTTGAACTTTGATATGCTTTATGATAAGGAGAAAAAGCAGAATGAAGTTGTTGTGTATAAGTGTAAGGAGGATAGTTCCATTTGCTACCATAACAATGGCTAAACTCTTACTACTTCATTATGTATAGTATAAGGGTTGTTTTTTATTTTTTTATTTTTTTGGCTTCTTTTACTTTTTGTAGCACAAACTTTGTTCCCTGTTGTGACTCACTAATGTATGTTTTGTTTCATGTTAAATTACTTTCTTCGTATGTATTGTGACATTAAGAAAATAATAAAATATAATATGTTTAAGTCTTATTATCCTTTTCTACAAATATGATGATTATTTGACTTTTCGATTTTAATTTGATGTTCGATTTTCTATTTTATTCTCGCTCTCAGGCAAATTCATAAGATTTAAGATTTTTTTTTTCATTAAGGAAGGATGTACAGTGTGGGAATATTAAGGCAAGCAAAATATATAAAAACTCGTAACATAATTGTATTACTTTCATGAATACTAATTCCATCATATGAATATATGGCAACCATGCCCCCTTCAAACCTAAAATCTATAATGTTTTATTTTGCTTGGTTATTATTATTATTATTATTATTATTATTATTATTATTATTATTATTATTATTATTGTATAAGACTAGTAGATACAAAATTGTGTTTTTATTTGGTTATGATCAATCACATTTTAATTTTACCCCTGAGCTTTGTTGCTAATTGCATACTTTTTAATGATAAAATGAATATAAAATATGTATTATCTATCATAATAAATGAAGATAATTTTGCCAAATGTCATATTCTAATTAAATTTGCTACATGTAATTTTGTAAATTTTTTGATTAAATTTAATCCACATGTCATTTTGTGGTTTTTTGAAATTAAATCAATTAATATGATAATAAATTTAATGAATTTGACTAAACAATCATTAATATTATGGATGATTTTCTCAATAGTGATTCTATTTATTGAATATGTTTATTTATTTTGAAATTTTATTTTAAAAATTCTTAATATTTAAACTTTAATATTTTTTTTAATAAACCCGTGTAATACACGGGTTTCACTCATAGTTCTATAATACAAGAGATAACTATAAACAATCATTGTTAGATTACATTAGGGATAAACCTAAATCTAAAGATATGTTCTATTATAATGGATAACCAAAAACATAAAGTTACAAATTGAAACCAAAATTCAAACTTTTTAAAAATAAAATATAAACACCAAATTTATTAAGGTAAATAATTAGTAAAAAAAATACAAATTTGTACATATGTTATCATTTAGATTTATTTGTTACTCCTGTTTGATGATAACTATTTTGTTCTTTAGAATATAAAATATTTCCGAAAGAAAATTAATAGCTGAAATAAGACTATTCATTCAAAGAAAATTATTCATCAAGTACCAATTTAATGGTCTCTCTCTCTCTCTCTCTCTCTCTCTCTCTCTCTCTCTCTTACACCCACACCCACACAATTTCACAAAATGACATGCCTCCTTAAACAAACTAATCGTTGAACCAAAACAAATAATTTTCCGCCAACCAAATCCTTTTTGCCGAAATAAATTATACGTCGTCTGCCACTTTGCGCGGATAAACAACTAGTGTGTGTGTCTATATATATATATATATATATATATATATATATATATATATATATATATATATATATATATATATATATATATATATCTCCCTATCTAATAAACAAAACTTAAATCCACGTGTCCATTGAAAAGAGCTGAATTTTTACAAAGTTAAATACCTATTATACCCCTCTTTGATTCAACTACGTATCAAAACATATAGTACGCCATGTTTTCTTTAGAATTACTCGGTTATAACAGGTCTGGATATTAACTCCAAAATTCATTACATTCCCGTTTCATAGCATCTTATTATGGTATCTGATCTTTTATATAAAGTATGCTATCAATGCTATCAATTGCATTCAATGGAAATCGTATTTACAGTCAATTTATATTTCAAACCTTTATATCAATCGTTTCTTTGGTAAATTGTGTCTCCTTTGTCCTTCATCAATCGTGCTCGAAAATCATCCACTCAATCACAGACGAAAATCGTCCACTCAATCGCAGAAAAGAGGTGTTCGGTAAGTTTCTTAAAAGCTTACTTTCAGATTGTTTGTTTATTAGTTGAATCTTCTTGTGTGTTTTTTTTTAATTTATGTGTTGTTTTTTACACAACAGTTTATGCTTCTCAATTCTCAATGTGTATGCGTGTGATAATCATAATCGAAAATTGTTCCTGCTTCTTAAAAACCTACTTTCAGATTGCTAATCAAACAATAATGATGGCTAGGTCATTTTCGTCCTTCATCAATCGTTGTTAATTTTGATTTTTCATGCTTATCCATTCTATCCACTGGATCAAATGCTGGAGGGCATTTTCATCTTTTGTTTTCTCTTTGTAGTGTATATACATGTACGCCCAAGAAGATGATATTAACAACCTATCTACCCCTTGAAAACCCTTTTTACCTTTTATTTATATCTGTCAATCTTATCCACTTTTGGATCCTACTATTATATACTCTTAATTTGATATTTTTATAACTTAATTAAGTTGACCAATCTTACATCTTCGGGTAACATTGTTTTAAAATTAAAAAAAAAACACATCAAAGAGCATCCAAAACAACAAAAACACAAAAAAACCACAAAAAATAAACGTCCCAGCTGGAAAAAAAACCCAAAAACAGGAACCAAACAATATCAAACAATAGGAAAATTGTACTTTTCAATTTGGCGTTGCTTTTATTTAGAAACCAAAAAAAACTTGTACTTCTCAGCATGCTTTCATTTTTTGTGTTTGCTAACTTTAAATGGCAAATCTGTCCTGCTGTTGCTACTTATTTTTTTTATTGGTAAAATACCATTTTTACCCTTTATTTATATTTGATCAATATGAAATATACTCAAATATCGATTTTTTGCATTCTTTAACTATAAAGTAGATCAAATTGGACTAATATACCCCTACCCCTGCATGCATCCTTTAACAAACGTTACAATCAATAGCAACATACTTTCATTTTCTCTTTTTGTTAATTCTAAAGGACAAATTTGTCCTGCCCATTCATCCTGCCTTTTTTTTTTTTTTAATTGTAATGGCCAAATCTATTTTTATATGTTTACTTAAATTCTGCTTATCATTGTTTTTTTACTCTAAACATCTAGTTGTTACTACGAACTGCTAAACATTGGTCATTAGGAAATATGAAATACTTTTTACACCTAAACATCGGTCATTAGGAAATATGAAATACTTTTTACACCTGGTCCACTTTCATATGCTTGATGTTTAGATAGACGTTTTTCATGTAAAGATTGTATAAAAAACCTACATGAATAAAACATGGATGAACATATTAAGTGACATTGAATTAAAGTTTAATGCTAAGTAAATAGTAGTAGGGTAATGCAAAAACGAAAATTTCGTATTCAGTAATATTAAAAACTAAAAATGGTTCTGTTTAAGCCTACATCATATCCTATTTCCCTTTGATTAACATGTTTTTGGTGTAAACCGGTTCAAATCAATGACAAATATGTAATTCTATGAAACATGATAGAACTGCCCCTTAATTCAAAATAGAACCTACCAGTCAAGTAATACAAAATACAATCACCTAATAATAAAAAAGAAAAAACATATTAATTAAAAACTGAATGAAGAATTCATTTCTATAAAACGTGACAGAAATGCCCCCGTACTCATAAAACATAAATATAAAATTTTATTTCTATTCGTATTGATTTTGATTGTAACATTTTCCTTTCTACTACAGTTTCAACCCAAAATTTACCATTATACCCTTCAACAATGACAAAAAACAGTTGAACATAATTATTTTATTCATGTGTATTGTACTTTTAGGTAAGCAAAAACTTTTCTTTTTGTTCGATGTGTGTTTTGTACTTTAAGCCCTCCTTTATATGTGTGTCATAATTGTGTCTACTGATGAAAGTTTGAATGCTTAACAATTATGATTATAAAGATTCTAATTATGCATAGATATATCAAAAATAATTCGACAGAATTACCTTTCATGTGCAAATAAAATAGTGTACTTTTCTTTTTCGTGTTATGAGTATATTAGCTATATGAAAAAACATGTATCAAATATGATTAAATTAAAAAAAGTGGTATATCAAATGCACATGAAATCGGTGCATGCATACAGTTTCAACCAAAAAATTTACCATTATACCCTTCAACAATGACAAAAAACAGTTGAACATAATTATTTTATTCATGTGTATTTTAGACATTAGAACACTCTTTTATATTTTTCTATCCGAGTTAGTGTTTTTTACTGTTCCGATGAATCTTTCAAATACATTAATTGACTTTACATAAATAAAAAATTAAAATTTTTGATCGTATATCCGACTTAGTGTTTATTTGTTTTTATATGTTTATTACTCTAGGGACATAATTGTAATTATGTTTGTGTTTACATTTTCTATGTGTAATTTTCTTCCTTTCTTTATCCTTAATATTGTATGTCTTTCTGTTGTAATTACAATGGCAACTACCCAGCAGAAATAAAAAAAAAACCCAAAAACAGGAACCAAACAATAGGAAAATTGTACTTTTCAATTTGGCGTTGCTTTTATTTAGAAACCATAAAAAAAAATTGTACTTCTCAGCATGCTTTCATTTTCTGTGATTGCTAAGTTTAAAGGCCAAATCTGTCTGCTGTTGCTACTTATTTTTTTATTGGTAAAATACCCTTTTTACCCTTTATTTATATTTGATCAATATGAAATATACTCCAATATCGATTTTATGCCTTCTTTAACTATGAAGTAGATCAAATTGGACTAATATACCCCTACCCCTGCATGCATTCTTTAACAAACATTACAATCAATAGCAACATACTTTCATTTTCTCTTTTTGTTAATTCTAAAGGACAAATCTCTCCTGCCCGTTCATCCTGCCTTTTTTTTTTAATTGTAATGGCCAAATCTGTTTTTATATGTTTACTACTCTACGGACATAATTGTAATTATGTTTGTGTTTACATTTTCTATGTGTAATTTTCTTCCATTATTTATCCTTAATATTGTATGTCTTTTTGTTGTAGTGACAATGGCAACTAGAAATATCACTTTGATCAGCGACTTAGACAATATGAGGGATGATTACACACTAAAAGTGTGTATCATCCGGTCGTGGAGATCATTTTCCGAATCTGACCCCCTTGTTGTGAAATCAATTGAAATGATATTAATGGATGATATGGTAAAATATCCTATTACAATAACATTATTTAAAATAATTTTTTTTTTGTATTTGCTCATTCCAATAATATTATTCAAATTCATTCATGGTCGAATAATTGATTCAACTTTGACCAAATTAAATAAATTAATATACAATTGGTCAGCAATATATATAATATTCTTACAATATATTAATAGGGTACAAAAATCAGAGCCAATGTCTACTGAAAAGATTTCCAAAGGTTTGACTCCAAGTTGAAAGAAGATGACGCTATTTACATCCGATCCCCCACTATAGCTCCAAACAAATACACTTTTAAAATAAGTGATGTAACCTCCAAGTTAAACTTGCACGGACAAACAACTGTTCATGAGTGTCTTGGTTTTCAATCCAAAACAAAATATGAGTTTTGTTTTGTATCGTTTGAAACCATTATCTCTGCGACAACTACATCTAATATCTCAATTGGTACTTTTTCCCCTATTTTATTGCATTTTGTATTTAATTTTTTAATTTTACATAAATTTGACATATTGTATTATCATTTTGTAGATGTTATAGGTGAAGTTGTTTCGTCAGGCAAGCTGGATTCCCGTGATGTTAGCATATCGAAACATAGGCTAACTTTACAAATCAGAAACTTAGAGTAATTATAACTTTTATTATATTATATATTAAATCACTATTATTATTATTATTATTATTATTATTATTATTATTATTATTATTATTATATAAACATTTAACATTTGCTGTTTCTGCAGAGGTTTGCAGGTTAACGTCACATTGTTTGCAGATTTCGCATACCAAATGATTTCTTATCTTGAAGCTCATAAGCAAGTTGGTCGTGTGGTTATTATTTTGCAGTTTGCAAGACTTAATGTCTAACGGTATAGTTCTTATAAAAGGCAACCTTCGTTATTTTACGCTTTTTTATTACTCATTATTTTGATTAATTTATTTTCTTTCCACAGGAATTCCTTCTGTTAACAATTATTTTGATCACACACGTATGTTCATAAATGCTGATCTTCCCGAAATTGTGGCCTTCACAGATAGGTAACAAACTATTTTAATTATTCATTCTTATTTTGTTTCTTTTTAATAATTTTACTAATTTCATAATTATTTTCCTAAATAAAAAAACAGCTTGGTTGGATTACGAAGAATTCAAAACCCTTCTTCTTCTTTGACTTTTGATAGCTCTCAATCATACAATGAATATGAAGACTTTTTGAATAATCACAAAGTAAAAAATATTGTCGATTTACTAGAACCACAAGAGGTATGCGAATAATTTGATTTATTTAATGTGGTTTTGTTTTATATTATTCATTTATTGTAGTTGCATTGTTTTTTTATAAATGTTTTTGTATTTTATATTTTTTTAGGTCGGGAAATTTATCATTGTTGGTACAATTTACGGTATACGACAAGATATTGATTGGTATTATGATGCGTGTTCAATTTACGGTATACGACAAGATATTGATTGGTATTATGATGCGTGTTCAAACTGTGGAAAGAAAGTTGATCGAATAGATGTTTTTAGCGGTCCAGATAGTGGTGATGCAACTGTGGTAGTTGAATGCTCTACTGAAAAGTGTTAAGAAAGGAAATTTCTTCAGCTCCAAGGTTTTTTACATTTACCAAAACCTTAATCGGACAAACTTTCACTTTAGTTATCTTTGTATTTAACTTTTCTAATGTTTGCTTGTCTTTCTCTTTAACATCTATTCAAATTTGTATATTTTTGTACAAATATATATTAATATTAATTTTAAATAATAAATATAAAAATGTGAAACAAATTTATTTCTTATTAATAATATAATTTTTTTACAAATTTTTTACCCGTGGCTTCCACGGGTTGTAACCTAGTGTGTATATATATATATATATATATATATATATATATATATATATATATATATATATATATATAACAAAAATTTATGTAACAAACTCATAACAAATGAATATAGATTACAATTATCAAGAAAATGGTTTGTAAAAATCTTAAATATACATATGTATACAAGAGTAAAAAAAACCAATAATACATATCAAATCAAATAAATACATACACATAATACATGAAGAAATTCATTATTTGTCAATTTCACACAAAAATACAATGCATTTTATTTGTACACAAAACATCTTAAGCTGTAAAACCAAAAATCATTTATTTTATCCGCTCAGGACAACTCTTATACAATTTCAAAATCTTCCCAAGTTCACACTCAAAGACTTCACAATGCAAGGCACACTCAAAGATTTCACAGATACAATACATACGTAACCATATAAGATTATAACAACTGACTTCAAAATGTTAACAGGGTCTGATCATTCTTTATCTCCTTTCCTTCTTCTCCCTGTTAGGAAAATAATAATAATAATAATAATAATAATAATAATAATAATAATAATAATATAATAAAAAGCTGATTTCTTACTTCTTCATTTCCTGTGAATTAACAAACCCAAATTCCCTTCATTTTCATTGATTTCCCAGCAAACCCAAACACCCCAATGAATACTATCAAACAAACAAACAAAATCACAACTGAGATCCTCACCTGCGACGAATGGCTGCCGATCGTACTCTCATCGGACCCCCTTTCCCCTCGTTTTCTTCCTCTGCTGTTCCCATCGACTATAGAGATCAGAAGGACTCGTCTTCGCTACTGCCGCTGCTTGCAATGCCCGGACCTCACACCTCGCAGCCGGAAGAGACGAGCAAAACTTCGCTGCTTCTTCACGTCCTCCGTCTCTTCGGTCTCGTTGACCCGGAGGCTACTCCCTCTTCGCGAATCGACCGGCGAAGCGCCGCCTGCGAGCTTCATTCTCCTTCGGTCTTCTTTGGGGTCTGAGAGCAAGGACCGGATGCAGAGCCGCGCCCTCGTACGTTCCTTCTCGCCAGTTTTGTTCATCTGCCTTCGTGTTCATTTTCCCTCTAGTCGCCTTCATCCGTTCGTATCCACTTTTCTTTCATTGCCCGATCAAACGAAGAAAGAGGAGGATTGAAAAGCCCTAAGTCATTTTAATTAAGAAACGACCAAAATGCCCTCCCTATTAAACCATGTATTGAAAATCAATCCTAACCCCAAACATTGAACCCATTTGTTTAAAACAACCCCTCGTTTGGTAATTTTTTTTTCCAAAACTGTCTATTCGTTAAATTAAATTATCAAATAGCCCCTATAGTTTAGCGGAATTTCAAAACAACCCCTACAGTGTAAGTTTGTTACAAAACGATCCAGAGAGTCTTTCAAAGTTTAATAATTGTGGATTGTGTTTTCTCACGTCAAACTTCTCAAAGGGAACCGAATTCAAACAAATGAAACCCACCCTTCAAGGGTGAGTGCTTACGGTCCTTTTTAATATTTTAAATTGTTTCGGATGGGAGGGGAATATATATATATATATATATATATATAGGGGGGGGAGGGGAATATATATATATATATATATATATATATATAATCATTCATGCGAAAATAAAATAAATCTAGTTTATAAAAATATTATTTAAAAATTTAACACGTTACAAATAACTAATATAAACTTTTTCGTTCCATATTATAGAATATTTATCCTGAAATAACTAGTCCACACGACAAATTTTACATAATACAAAAATATATGATTTTTATGTGACATTGTATATTATGATGTAATATTCTGTTTAAAATCAACTAAATAAATAATAAACTCTAAAGCCCCAAGATGTAATTATTATCATTATTTTTTAGCCAAATCAATAATATTCGGCGGAGTGGTGGTTTCGAGGAGCCAAATGATATATTTTAGACTTTCGGGGGTTAAATTATAATTTCAAGATTTATTTTCTAAAGTTTGTTAGAAGTTAAAGTGTGTTTGGTAAATTACAGACATATATTGTAATGAATTATTAAAGATGAGGGTTGTTTGATAAGATTGGGACTTAAGTTGAAAGAAGATTTTGTGGAGAGGGACCATAATTGGAAAATGGATCGATGTTTGGGAGAAGTCACAGGATCAGTCAAATGCACGTTCCCCCTCTCGTTTTGGATACCGATGATGGGTTTTGGTCATAAGACATCCTATGTGCTCATACAAACCCTAATGCTCGGATCTAGGTTTCTCTATTGTACATGCTTTGAATCCAAGACTATAAACCCTAATTCTAGCATGCAAGTAACCATATTAACATGTAATTAGGTTTAAGATCATACCTTGATTGTTATGTAGCAATAACAATCCTAAATCTCCTTGTATTGACTTTGGAATGCTTAGAGTCACAAGTGTCACTCCTCTAATGGCTCACAAACACCATAAGCAAGAGGATGAAGAGGAAAGAGGTTGGAGGCTGCCAAAAACGTGTGTAAACCCTTACAAGAAGCTTAGCCACGTTTTTGAGCCTTAAGGGGTCTTTATATAGTTGGGCTATTAGGGTTATCTAACAAGGAAACCCTAATTTGGATGCTTAAGCCCTAAGCAACCCATAGACTCCTTTTATCAAGCCCATGGACAATTTCCTTATGGGTTTCCCATTAGAATTCGTCCATCCCTTAATACAAGGCAATCCATGGCCCAAATTGCAATTATCCTATAATTACAATTCCAGTCCCTTAAGTTTAATTAATCTCTTTTAGTCACAAAACTAATTACCAATTAATTATTGACTAATATTAATTAAACAATATGATTTCTCCTTTAATATATTATTCCCATAATATATTAATAAATCATATTTAATCCTTACTCTCCATAATTCATCCTATCAAGTTGCTTTGGTGAAGGCAACCCAAAAGGACCATGCACCATCGGGTCAAGTACATACCAAAATAGTTATGGACTTAGACACTAATCCAAAAGTCTCCCACTTGGATAAGTCTAACAACTATTCTGCGTATGACTTCAGATCCCGATCTGCAATCGTAGCTTTCCAAAGCCGCTGTCAACTCTGATCATATCAGATACATGTGTCCTTAGATAAGGGATCATATATTCCTCCATTCTAGATATCGTATGAGATATGATTTTTAATCATTCTCTTTGTACTACTTCTCGATTTCTGATTTATAACGACAGACTAATTGAACAAATCAAATTAGCCCTAGCCCGGCCGAGCATTTACGTATGTCATCACTAAACCATCGAGGGGCCCAAAGATATCGCTTTTATTCTTTGAATTAAAGGAACGGATACACTTTGATACAATGCTTGCTTGCACTCACTAACCAAATCACACACGACAATATGTTTTATAACACCAAGTTACTGGTGCGTTTACATATTATCAATGTGCAACCGATTAGCAAGATACAACTCACACATCTCGGTTTCAAGAATATAAGATGTTATCGTCTCACTAATCACTCGAGATAGTGATCCAAGTGAGCGTGGGTTTAATCCAATGCTCAAATCATATTCATAAGCACTCATGAACGTTGCAGCAAACATTTGCTTATGTCTAATACTCTTTTAGACAATCCACACACCAATTCATGACAGTCTTCATTCATATCTACTTCCAACATATGAACGACTGTGGCCCGTTTGAATAATTCGATTATTCTTAATAAACTCAATTATTCTGGAAGTCAAAACATGCAAGGTGAAACACAAGAATAATACTAATCCCATATGGCCTCAAACCTTTGAGTATAAAGAAAACACGTTTTATTTATCACCATATCGATTACTCATTATTTGTCGTTTCGGGTAATCAACTTCTTACTTGAATTATTACACTTGTCCCATGCTCCTAGCATGCACACAATGTTTACCTATGGTTCTTACTTTTGTGAAATAGACAAATTGAACACATTTCCAATCATTCTCATTTTACAACTCCAAATCCATTTTCTTAAGTGTAAGAATATCAAATTCTTGTAACTTATAGAATATACTAGATTCTAACACTTTATGCAACGATCCTTTTGTAATGTCACTGCACCAAAGTCTCAAAGACTATTGCCAATGATATTACAAAGTCCTCTATCGGAGATTGTTACAAGACAATTCCTTAAATATGATGTCTCTCACTCAAAGTACATTCCTTTGAACATCCTTTTGCATAAAAGTTTCTAATCTAGACATAGATTTTCAATATTTACTTCCTAATATGGACACGCTTCCATATTTTCCATATGACAACTAATTTCTTAATAGAATCTTATCTATTCGTAATGATGTCGATATTGTCCATCCAATATGGAAACATTTCCATAATTTCCAATACTATACTTCCAACTACTCACAAGCGACCAATCCTCGTCGAACTTTGGATTGTCCTTTGATAGTTGTTTAATTATTTTAGTCAAAACCAATTCTAGTCCCTTTTCCCTCTAAATGCACTAGACATTTGGAAAATTTTAGAATGGTCAAACATTAAATCATTTGCAATCGATCCTATACTCGAAGCGTATGGGACACGACGCATAATGTTTTATTTGCTATGTTCTCAAAATTCGAATTGTGAAGAGGAATGCCATAATCATAATCGAAACTTTAAGAACACACTATGTACCCTTGACTAAGTTTATTAACATTTCACAACCTAATCCTTTAGATTTGAAATGAAGCATAATATTCTCTCCCTTAATTATAGCAAAACAACCTTTCAACTATTACAACTTTGCAAAGTATGACTCTTGTTTTCTATAATTAATATTGCCAACTATGCAATACTTGCCTTAATAATCATACAATCATAACATTTTAGCTCCCACTATCATGATGATTATTATAAAACATAACACTTATGCTCCCACTAGCTTCGACATGTATTCATAAACATCTTAACTTCCAGAAAGACAATACCTATTGAATTTCTTAAGTCCATGTTTTTAATACTTAGTGCTTTGATAATCTTTTATCAAGGCTTCTTGAACTTATACACCTTTGCCTTAGATAGTTCATATGTGTGTCTTAACAATTAAGACTAATTGCCAAACCTCACAATTCAAATTATGGAAAGGGATGCCGTAACCATGATCGAATTCGAGAATGCAATTTTACAATCACTATCTTTTAAAATCTTTCTTAGTGAAAGCATTTCCTCACAATCATTTTCATGAATGAGGAAATCTTATGACACTTAGATTTAAATGGTGTATTTGTTCCTATCCATGTGAAAAAAGTTTACAACAAATTAAGACTCATATGGACCGAACTTTCTTAATCTTGATTTCTTGCCTTATGACAGCACAGTTGCCCACCATGTCTTCCAAGTAGTCAAGCATCTCACCTTTTTCCTATCAATGTACCTTTCATTGATCAAGGTCCTTGCCTTTTACGCATTCAAATGAGAACTCATAGGACTCACATGCATAATTAACTCGATTGGATTGGCACAGAAACAAAATAATGTCTTCACGATAGGTTGTAAACCTCAACTCGTGTGCTAGTGATGATCAATAAGGTTTATTTGATTTGTTCTTGAAACCTTTCAAGACCATTAAGACTCCCACTGACTCCTTGACATATAAGATTCTTTTGTCAATAAACATTTTTTGACAAACAAATATTCAAGAGTTAGTGTAGTTTTTATCAAAACACTTCACAAATTGGTCCTAGTTGGTCTTTTGTCTTATCCAAGACATCACAACTTTCCACATTTGATGAATGTTATAAACCTTTAATACTTTTCACTCACATGTCACAATCTTAACTTTAAGACTTGTTATTGAAACGAAGTATGATTGACTTCTTGATTTGACCATTTCTTCAATCTTTGATTCCTCTTCTTAGACATACAATTGTATTAAGACTCACTTAGAGGATCAATTGAGATATGGTTCTTAATCATTAAGACCTATCACAAAGCATAAAAGGTACTCTCCTTTCTTCTTAGAATGGAGAAACTTTTATCTTTCTGCCTACTTGACTCTTCTTATTCGTTCTGCTATTGATTTAAACATTTTCAATCAATCCAGAATTACACTTAATCTTATAAGCATAATCATATTTACTAAACCTTTAGTAAATCATGACGGATATCTTTGTTACTCTTATGGTGAACTTGATCAACACACAACTTTGTGTACTTGATCTCCTAGTCCTTCACTTGACACTTTGTCAATGAATTAGTCTAATTTTCAAATACGTAATTTCTCATTCATCGTGCATCCACGTTGCATGATTCCAAGTTTCTGTCCAATTGAAACTTGGGCGATGAGAAACTCTCTCTATTTGGTAAATTCTTGACATTTTCATAAATAACATAACTAAGAATCATATCCATTCGTTGTAGAAATATGAAAACATCAATTTTCATAACAATTTCATTGCAAGGAAGTAAACAAATAAATAAATAAGTCAAACAAAATTTATTTTATTTATAAAAGCAGCGGAAAAACAATTGTCCTTACAATGGAAAATCTATTGAAAACTATGTAAAAAGAAAATTTCTAACAACTCTATCACAACTATCTAAGCTCAAAATCCAATCTTCAAGTCCATGCGATCGAGATCCATCACTTGTGATTAGATTCATCTTGCTCTCTTATCAAGCTTCCTTTCTTTTCACCGATCCTTCAAAACATTAAAATGCAATCTTATCACATCATGTATTAAGAATCAATGAATAGGAACTTAATGGAGTTAGATAGTGGATTCTTACCTAAAGCGTAGTCATACTTTTGACTCTCCCATCTCTTAGATCTCTTAGGTAAATGGGGCAACTTCGTCTCCAATGCCCCTTCTCTTGGCAATAAAAGCAAATTGACTCTTTTGGAACAACACATGGAACTACTTTAGACATCGCCTTTCTCTTATGATCAAACTTTTCGATCATTGCATGTCTTTCATTGCCATTGTCTATATCCATAGAGGTCTTGAAGGCAGATTCACCAATCAACTTTGCTTTTCTATTGCGCCAAACCATTGTTGATTCAGCAGCAATAAGCATGTAGGTGAGATCTATAAGTGTCACGTCGTGGTTCATCATATAGTACTCTCTTATGAACTCACTATACGAGTTAGGAAGTGACTGAAGAACCCAATCAACATCCATCGCTTCACCGACAACGGATCCCATCATTCTTAATCTATCAATGTGTGACTTCATCCCTAAGACGTGTGCACACACCGACTTGCCCTCTTTATGTTTACTTGCCAAAAGGGCTTGAGTAATATTGAACCTTTCAATTTTACAATCTTGTGGGTTAGGGAGAATAATTGGAGGAGGAGGATGAAGTGAAGCATGATTTCTTGTTCCTCGATCGAATTGTGGAATATCATCTTCATGTGGAATGCTTGTTCCACGGGATTTGACAAGACCATAGTTGTCGAACTTTGACATCGGGAGAAAAAACGAATTCAAGTTAGTTGATTGATTGAGTCCTTGGTAAATCACCCAAATGAAATTCCAAGGCTAGGACCCAACACAATATCCTACAACTCGGGAGAGGGATGCCGTAACCCAAATTGAAGAACATTTGAAGGTAAGTGAATGATGATTCACTAATTTCCACCATGAAAAACGAAAAAGAAATTTAAGTTTTAAATCTATGAAAACTCCTAGATCCTTTGAGATTCATTGAACATTTCAATGGCATGTTTAAATCTCGATATGCCCCTCTTGTTTGTGACTGGGATGCCGAGGATCACAAAGCGGGTGTGAATAACCATGCAAACTACATGGTGCCCTCACATGTTACAATCACCTATTCGATGTGCCGGTAAACCACACACGCTCCACCAAACTATGACAAACATTGAGTCACCCTTTGCTACCTTTGCTTAGAACCATTTAGTGTGCCGGTAAACCACACACGCTCCACTAACGTCTTCGCAAGGGCACAAAGTGTAATTTCATGGAATTCCATCAATTCACTTTTGCCTAAGTAACTAAGATTGGGAATTTGAAAAACATTTAGTTACTTTGTATTTCATTATACTTATAATGGAAGGTTTCGTCCTATCCTACCCGTTCGGCTAACGACCCTCCACTAGTCAAGAGTGCGGTGGGTAAGAGTGGATACCCATTCAATCGCCATTTTATAGGCAATTTCCTTAAACACCCCTTATAGACCAGCTTCGTGAATGAGGCCTACTAACAGTAAGACTGACTTTTACTCATACATATATACAATGTTATACTTTTAATGTTATATATAGTATAGGGTGTATTTTATACTTTTAAAATACTATATGGTCAACTTTAAGAATTACACTTTTAATTCAATTAAAAGGTTAACCTAAACGTTTAAGATTTATTAAATCTCTTTTAATTATACTCCTTAATTAATTAATAAAACCATAAGGGTGTGATTTGAACTTTTCAAAACTTTACTAGGGTTTTAGAATTTAACATTCTTAATTAAACTTTTAATCAACTTTTAAATTCCAAAACTTGATGGCAAGTTTTGAAACCTTTTTCAAAACATTAGGGTTTTAACTATTTAAATTTCAAAACTCCAAAACTTTTGGGTTCAAACTTAAACTATAAAACCTAAAGGGGAAAATATGAAACCTTTCATAATAACAAGGATCAAATAACAAATAATTTTAAATTAACATTTAATCACATAATTATCCATATTTGATTTATTTAATGATTTCTTGCAAAACAATTTATCAATTTACTCAAAATAATTAATCAATTATCTTATAAGGAAACAATTATCTTATTAATTGATAATTATCTTTAATTAGATCAAGAATATAGTCATATATATATCATAAAATCGGATTTATATTGATCTAACATGATAAGGTAACTATCCATATGCAAAAACAGCAAGAAATCCCGAGATAAGCATTATCTGACGAGTTGACTCGTCGAGTCAGGCATGGACTCGTCGAGTCTGCATGGACTCGGCGAGTTCAGCCATGGACTCGGCGAGTCCAGCCTCCACAATCCAAAAAATCGAATTTTTCAGTTATACAATGCATCAATACAATTGAAACCAAGCTAGGCTCTGATACCACTGATGGGTTTTGGTCATAAGACATCCTATGTGCTCATACAAACCCTAATGCTCGGATCTAGGTTTCTCTATTGTACATGCTTTGAATCCAAGACTATAAACCCTAATTCTAGCATGCAAGTAATCATATTAACATGTAATTAGGTTTAAGATCATACCTTGATTGTTATGTAGCAATAACAATACTAAATCTCTTTGTATTGACTTTGGAATGCTTAGAGTCACAAGTGTCACTCCTCTAATGGCTCACAAACACCATAAGCAAGAGGATGAAGAGGAGAGAGGTTGGAGGCTGCCAAAAATGTGTGTAAACCCTTACAAGAAGCTTAGCCACGTTTTTGAGCCTTAAGCGGTCTTTATATAGTTGGGTTATTAGGGTTATCTAACAAGGAAACCCTAATTTGGATGCTTAAGCCCTCAGCAACCCATAGACTCCTTTTATCAAGCGCATGGACAATTTCCTTATGGGTTTCCCATTAGAATTCGTCCATCCCTTAATACAAGGCAATCCATGGCCCAAATTGCAATTATCCTATAATTACAATTCCAGTCCCTTAAGTTTAATTAATCTCTTTTAGTCACAAAACTAATTACCAATTAATTATTGACTAATATTAATTAAACAATATGATTTATCCTTTAATATATTATTCCCATAATATATTAATAAATCATATTTAATCCTTACTCTCCATAATTCATCCTATCAAGTTGCTTTGGTGAAGGCAACCTAAAAGGACCATGCACCATCGGGTCAAGTACATACCAAAATAGTTATGGACTTAGACACTAATCTAACAACCGACTCATAACCCTAACCCTAGCTCTTTTGAGCCGCCACCTTATGCTCCAGCCTCCATCGCCGATATCCTATGTTGTAGAAGTCGCAACCAACCGTCTGCATGCCACCTCGCTGTAGAGCACCACCACCCTAACTTTACCGTCGGAGATGTAGTGAGAAGATAGAAGGGACACGAGACCAGCGAAGGAGCTATAATCGCTGATACCGGAGTTGCAAATGACTGAAAGACTGTAACGCCCGCAAATCCGGGCTAGTCAATTTAGAGGCAATAAGGGTCGAAAATGACTTTTTGACAAAATATTATTTAGAATAAATAATCTTAACCAAGTTTTATAATATGTAACAAGGTTTCCGTACATATAAAGAACGCCGAAATCCGAGTTATAACGAAGAAGTTATGACCCGTCGAAGTTTCGCGTCGGAACCGGCACGGCGCCGGGAAGCGTAAATAGTAAATTTATGATAGAGAGAGATTTAGCCTTAGCACTCTAAACGAAAGTCGTAGAATATGTTAAACTAAGAACATCGATAAAAATAACGCCCAAATCTGACTTTGTATGAAGAAGTTATGATTTTTCGAAGTTTCGGATTAGCGGCGTACAGCCCAAAATTCGAATTTTAGATCGATTGATTTTTAGCCGACACAACCTAAACAAGAATCGAAGATCTCGTTATTAGTAGCGTAACGATAAAAAGACAGACGAAAATGGACATCGGATAAAGAAGTCATGAGATTTTAACGGACCAATCCTGTCCAGGCCTGTTAAAAATATAACTTTAAAAATAAAGTCAAAATTAGCCGACGGAGTCTAAACGAAAGTTGTAGAGTACGTCTCCACCTACGCGTGGATATAAAGAACGTCAAAAACGGAGTTCGTATGAACGAGTTACAAATTATAATAGCATATTTACGTATTAAAATAAAGTATAAATCATGTATACGTACACATATATATACATATGTATATATCATTAGAAAGGTATCGACGATGCGGTCATTATAAGACTAATGTTGAGTTCTTTCGACATTAGTTTAGTACAAATATCATTAAATCCATTTAAAATAGTATTATAGAGGGGTGTTTAGTTGTTTATATAACTAAAAGGTCATTAAGTAATTATGGAGGGTAGTTTTTGAAAATTCAATTAGTATAAATAAGAGCCTTGGGCTCTCATATTTCTTGCACCATTCTCTTGATTCAAGAGTCTTTCTCTCCTTATCCCCCGAGCATTTCGGTCCCTCGTGATTCGACTTCTCTTTCTGTAGTTTTAGTATAGTAAGGTGAGCGCTGGAGCGCTGCACGAATCTTTCTTAGAAAGATTCAGCGACGAAGTTCTGCCCCTGTAGAGCCCGACTCCTAGCTAAAATCCCCTTGAAAGTAAGTTATGCTTACCCTATTTTAAATATAGTTTATATTTAAAATTAGTATTGTTATTATAAATTTATAATAAATATTTGAGCTATTATTATGACTTATATAAGTGTCGTTATAATATCTTTTAACTACTCGCGGTACGGGGAATCTGGTTTAAAGGGCCGCATAGGGTTGTTGGATTTTAGAAGTGCTATACACCAAAATGGTCCTGCCCTCCAGTGTTTTATGTCTGGCCCCTGTCTGTACATAGTAGTTGGAAAGTATTGTTTAAACGCTTATATAATAATAATAATAAGACTAATAATTAGTGACGGTAATATTAGACTAAAATCTAGTGGTGATAATATTAGGTTTCGAAGCGCTGTCCGAGTACCGAGTCACCACCTTCTCAGGTGAGTGCATAGTCCCTTTCATCTTACACATAGATATGAAGTATTTTATATAAACTACGTGCTATGTGTGCATATTATCTGAATACTTGCTGTCTATGCTGGATGAATGTTTTATACATGTTTTAAAGAATTTAAGCTGTATACGTATTTTATATATACGAATATGTTGGGTATGAGATGGGTAGATGAATGATGAGAGATAGAAGATGATACATTGGCAACTATAGACTTAGTGCATATGGGACAAGCACCGGTAGCTATGGACTTAGTACCTGTTAAACGTTGGTAGCTATGGATTTAGTACCTGTTGGGAATTGGTAGCTATGGACTTAGTACCTGTTGAACATTGGTAGCTATGGACTTAGTACCTATTAGATAAAGACTGGTAGCTATGGATTTAGTACCTGATGAATAGACCATAGCAGCTATGGAATTAGTGCTTTATGAACGAACATTGGCAGCTATGGATTTAGTGTCAGTCCTATAACCCTGGAGGTAAGGGACTTCGGAATAAATGAATGCAGGATATATGACTCTTAGGTTAAATCCTTAAAGAGTAAAGAAGATAATGGGGATGGGTAATTGGGTTGATTGTTTGATTGAACATAGTAATTATATTATTGTGGGTTGAAAACCCTATGTACTCACCAGGTTTCCTAACCTGACCCACTCAGTTTATGTATATCACAGGTGACGAAGTGAAGTGACATTACACTGAGAGATTTAAAAGAGATGTAGATCACTAGTGTAAATCATTGTAAGTTCTGTTTATGCTTATGTTTCGGTATTAACGATGACATCCCAAACATTTTAAAATGAAATAAATACGTTTCTTCGAAAATGTTTTAATAACGTATTTACCATGTTTTTCTGGGAACAAATTCCGTAACCTTTTTATAAAATGAAGTACTCTGGTTTTTATAAAGCATAAACAAAAATCGGTCTTTTCTGGCCGTGATTTTGGGGATGTCACAGTTGGTATCAGAGCATTTGTTTAAGCGAACTAGGAATATGGATTTATTTCTAGACTTAAACTTAGAATGCTAAGTAATGATTGTGAGGAGTGTGTCAAATAGATTTAGGTAATACACCTGAATAGACACAAGCACTAGCTTATTTAGGGAAAATTCCTAACATGCTTTTATGTGCTAAATGATTTATGATATGCATTATATGATCGGATCTATGGTCTGTTGCCGACCGGATCTGGAAATTTTATGTGCTCAGGTTTCTAAACGTTTAATTACGATATTAGAACTGGCATGTAACTTTTTGGAGTAATAAGGAGGAATATGTGTCTAATTCTTCCTATATCTATATTCTCATCTCGATACACCAAACGCTCGCTTTGGAGAATAGAATGTCATGATAAGGACTCATAGAGAATTGAGTAAGTGGAGGAAATGAAAAGGCTTACGATAGTGAATGACACCTATCGGAAGATATCATAAGAGTGGTATCTTGCCTTTAGAATATGTCATGCTGTACGTTTAGAGGAGTAAAGTACGTCCGAAGTACACCTTCGATTGGCAGGATGATGGAATGATTGGCGTAATTCATGAAGTTGACCCATCGTATGGTATTTCCACCGAGCTGAAGCAGAATTGATGATTGAAGATATGCATAGAAGAAGTCCTAGTAGAGTCTAGGGAAAATTTTGTGATTGTTTGGACACATTTTTATGTGTTAAAAATTGTTTGTGATAATAACTTGGGAAAACTGCGAGACAATACTTGGGACGAGTATGAGTAGGTGTGAAAGGTAGTAGATGCATATACTACCGGAAGCACAGGACTCACGCTTGGATCAGGGAAAGTCACAAGGTTACCAAGAAACTAGTAATTGATTTCGATTTATTCAACTGTGTTGTAACCATTATTTCGGTAATGACTAAGACGATTGTTGATATTCCGACCCTAGTGGTCATATCGAATTGAGTCCGACTACGATGAGTATGTTACGCGGTTCAGAGAACCAAGTTTTATGTAGCGTCCGACTTAAACCAAACGATTGAAATCACAGCGATCAATAGAAGTATCGCGTTCGTTGGTAGCTAGAAATGCTACATGTTAAAGTAATATTATATCACATTAGAACATGAAGGAAGGCTTAGTCTATTTTAGAATTTAACTCTAAGAGACCTGAGTCTAAACGTGCATCACATGATGATAGGTCATAATTTGGAGTCTAACCTGAGGTAGAGAGCAGGTGCACGATCACGTACTGCTTACAGTCAATAAGTCTAAGAGATAGACTTGAAGGAATAAAGAAGTTATAATTATTACCTAGGATGAAGAGATGACGTATGGAGTCATTATACGAGCCTTGTTTCGTTGATGATTCTGGGACGTAATCATCCTAAGGGGGAGATAATTGTAACGCCCGCAAATCCGGGCTAGTCAATTTAGAGGCAATAAGGGTCGAAAATGACTTTTTGACAAAATATTATTTAGAATAAATAATCTTAACCAAGTTGTAGAATATGTCACAAGGTTTCCGTACATATAAAGAACGCCGAAATCCGAGTTATAACGAAGAAGTTATGACCCGTCGAAGTTTCGCGTCGGAACCATTACGGCGCCGGGAAGCGTAAATAGTAAATTTATGATAGAGAGAGATTTAGCCTTAGCACTCTAAACAAAAGTCGTAGAATATGTTAAACTAAGAACATCGATAAAAAGAACGCCCAAATCTGACTTCGTATGAAGAAGTTATGATTTTTCGAAGTTTCGGCTTAGCGGTGTACAACCCGAAATTCGAATTTTACATCGATTGATTTTTAACCGACACAACCTAAACAAGAATCGAAGATCTCGTTATTAGTAGCGTAAAGATAAAAAGACAGACGAAAATGGACATCGGATAAAGAAGTCATGAGATTTTAACGGACCAATCCTGTCCCGGCCTGTTAAAAATATAACTTTAAAAATAAAGTCAAAATTAGCCGACGGAGTCTAAACGAAAGTTGTAGAGTACGTCTCCACCTACGCGTGGATATAAAGAACGTCAAAAACGGAGTTCGTATGAACGAGTTACAAATTATAATAGCATATTTACGTATTAAAATAAAGTATAAATCATGTATACGTACACATATATATATATATATATATATATATATATATATATATACATATGTATATATCATTAGAAAGGTATCGACGATGCGGTCATTATAAGACTAATGTTGAGTTCTTTCGACATTAGTTTAGTACAAATATCATTAAATCCATTTAAAATAGTATTATAGAGGGGTGTTTAGTTGTTTATATAACTAAAAGCTCATTAAGTAATTATGGAGGGTAGTTTTTGAAAATTCAATTAGTATAAATAAGAGCCTTGGGCTCTCATATTTCTTGCACCATTCTCTTGATTCAAGAGTCTTTCTCTCCTTATCGCCCGAGCATTTCGGTCCCTCGTGATTCGACTTCTCTCTCTGTAGTTTTAGTATAGTAAGGTGAGCGCTGAAGCGCTGCACGAATCTTTCTTAGAAAGATTCAGCGACGAAGTTCTGCCCCTGTAGAGCCCGACTCCTAGCTAAAATCCCCTTGAAAGTAAGTTATGTTTACCCTATTTTAAATATAGTTTATATTTAAAATTAGTATTGTTATTATAAATTTATAATAAATATTTGAGCTATTATTATGACTTATATAAGTGTCGTTATAATATCTTTTAACTACTCGCGGTACGGGGAATCTAGTTTAAAGGGCCGCATAGGGTTGTTGGATTTTAGAAGTGCTATACACCAAAATGGTCCTGCCCTCCAGTGTTTTATGTCTGGCCCCTGTCTGTACATAGTAGTTGGAAAGTATTGTTTAAACGCTTATATAATAATAATAATAAGACTAATAATTAGTGACGGTAATATTAGACTAAAATCTAGTGGTGATAATATTAGGTTTCGAAGCGCTGTCCGAGTACCGAGTCACCACCTTCTCAGGTGAGTGCATAGTCCCTTTCATCTTACACATAGATATGAAGTATTTTATATAAACTACGTGCTATGTGTGCATATTATCTGAATACTTGCTGTCTATGCTGGATGAATGTTTTATACATGTTTTAAAGAATTTAACCTGTATACGTATTTTATATATACGAATATGTTGGGTATGAGATGGGTAGATGAATGATGAGAGATAGAAGATGATACATTGGCAGCTATAGACTTAGTGCTTATGGGACAAACACCGGTAGCTATGGACTTAGTACCTGTTAAACGTTGGTAGCTATGGATTTAGTACCTGTTGGGAATTGGTAGCTATGGACTTAGTACCTGTTGAACATTGGTAGCTATGGACTTAGTACCTATTAGATAAAGACTGGTAGCTATGGATTTAGTACCTGATGAATAGACCATAGCAGCTATGGAATTAGTGCTTTATGAACGAACATTGGCAGCTATGGATTTAGTGTCAGTCCTATAACCCTGGAGGTAAGGGACTTCGGAATAAACGAATGCAGGATATATGACTCTTAGGTTAAATCCTTAAAGAGTAAAGAAGATAATGGGGATGGGTAATTGGGTTGATTGTTTGATTGAACATAGTAATTATATTATTGTGGGTTGAAAACCCTATGTACTCACCAGGTTTCCTAACCTGACCCACTCAGTTTATGTATATCACAGGTGACGAAGTGAAGTGACATTACACTGAGAGATTTAAAAGAGATGTAGATCACTAGTGTAAATCATTGTAAGTTCTGTTTATGCTTATGTTTCGGTATTAACGATGACATCCCAAACATTTTAAAATGAAATAAATACGTTTCTTCGAAAATGTTTTAATAACATATTTACCATGTTTTTCTGGGAACAAATTCTGCAACCTTTTTATAAAATGAAGTACTATGATTTTTATAAAGCATAAACAAAAATCGGTCTTTTCTGGCCGTGATTTTGGGGATGTCACAAAGACCCTCGGTAAGAATGCTCGCCACCCACATTCCCTCTTCTTCTTCATTTTTGTTCGTAGGATGTAATGGGACGTTGGCACTACCGCCGATGGCCTTTTTGGCCACTGTTTTCCGCCTTTTCCGGTGTTGATAGCCACCTGAGAGGTGGCTGAATGTGAGTATGTTCGAGTATATTGATGGTTTTCGTTATTTGTGGCATTGTATGCGCATCATTTGGCCTGAAAACCAAGGAAGACCCGCCACCACCACTGTGAGGTAGTGGCTGCCATCTCTTTTGCTGCCACCAACCACCATGAGGAGTGGCTGTGTGCGTGATTTGGTGTGTGTGAGCCTAGTTCATGAGTTTAATGTTGTATGTATATTCTTGGACAGGAAAAACGAAGAAAACTCGTCACCACCACCTGCCACCGCCGTTCCGCCGCCTGTTGCTGCCGCTACAGGGTCGCCGTTGTTGGTTCGTCGCTAATACCCCATCTGTCACCGCTAAAGGTGGTTGTTGCCGCTAATACCTTATCGGTACTAATACTTTCCGTCGCCACTAAAAGTGTCGCTGCTAATTGTAGTTTTCTCATTTTTTTTTTTTATTTTTTTTAAGCATTCTTCCATATACAAAAGAAACGTTATAAAATTATAATAATTGTTATAAAACTATTAATTTTTTATAAAACATATAAGCAAAAACACATCCATACATACACAAATACATACATAATACACATACAAAAACATATACATACATATACAAAAACACATATACATACATGATACACATACTAATACACAAATACATACATAATACACACACACACACACATATATATATATATATATATATATATATATATATATATATATATGTATTTGTATATATACACATATGTATGTATATACATGCATACTAATACACAAATACATACATAATATACATATAAATTCACAAACATATATAAAATACACATTCTACGTATAAAGAAAGATGAGTTCATAGAAGAGGAAAGAAGGAGTTGAATAAGCTTATATCTGCGAATGGAATTAGCGGCGACGACTTTTAGTGGCGACACCGTCAACCTCTCATTAATTTTGACACTTATCATTTTGTCGTATTTTTGAAATAAATATTATCCACCTGTCAATTTTTGGTTTAATTCAATTTTTAAAATTAAAGTCATATACTTATATATGTAAAGTATTAAATATGATATATATGATATTAAATTGCAACAAATATGTATATTCTTTATTTTAAAGTTTATGCATTAAAAAATATTTTATGTTTACACTTTAATGTTTAATCTTTTTTTTAAAATCAACCCGTGTAATACACGGGTTTCACACCTAGTATAATAATATTTTTGTTTCATTCCTCCATATGATAATGTAATAAGTACAACTGATTGATGCATAAGAGTCAATAATTAACACACATTTTTCTTTCCGAATTTTCATTCCAACCTTATTTATTCCTTAAGTATCGGTTATTCCCACGTTTTCTTAATTAAAATTGAATAGATCAACCCACCCAATCAAATTCATAACTAACCATTTTTAACATTTAAATTTCAAAAGTAAAAGAAGTTGTAAAAATTAAAGAGCACGTAACTATAATGTAACCATGCATGATGAGATAAGGTGGAAAATTATCTTTATATTAGAATTAAATCACATGGAAACCGCCAAAGGAGTGGATGTTTGTTACGCCCTTCAAATTTGAAATTATAAATCTCATTCTTTTCACCACTTCCTCAGTGTATTGACCCTTTCTATAAATCTCTCATAGAGTAGGGCTTTTATTTTGTATGTCGCTTAATTGCATTTCTAGGGGGTGTTTGGTTTAGCTTTTGAGAAGCCAAAAGATCTTTTAGAAAAAGATAGAAGCCAAAAGATGTTTGGTAAACCAATTTTAAAACCTACTTTTGTATTTTTGATAGAAGGAAAATCAACTTTTTGGAAAAGTCAGAAAACCTGATTTTTTGCAACTTTTTCAAAAAGGATTTTTGGCCTTTAAAAAACTAAGCCAAACGCCCCCCTAATTATTTTTCTGTCATTTTCATCTCATTCCATGGTATTTTAGTTTAATTTGTGCTTCATCCATTAGTTTGCAGATAGTAGATGTGCTAAAAGTTGGAGATCATCAATATAGTAATATTGATACAAAGCATTTAAGATGAAAGTTGTTGATGACAGATATGTTAAAAGTTGCAGAAACGATAATTTTTGATAATTTTACCTTACCAAATGATCTTGCAATTCTAAAAAATTTAAGGTATGGATTCTATATTCTACTTCGTTTTTTTTAGAATCAGGCAAAGTTAAACATCAACGTACGTACACATTCTTTTCCTCTCGAATCATAATCCCCATAGGAAAGCACAATGATATCTTAAGAGTAAGATTTGTTAAGTGGTTGAAAAAAAATCATCCATATGGTCCACTAATGATTTGCTATTCTTCTTGATCCTCCGTTCATTCCCACCAGGTAAACAAAGATAAATGTTTAACAATAATGTTTTTAAATTTCAACTTTTATTTGTACTTCGTGTTTGATGAAATGAATGCAACCATGGGATCATCAAAGTCATGTTTGGAGGACGCACAAGAAAATTAGAAAACTGCTAAATAATTGTATTTTTATTTCTACCAAAATAGTAAATGAACCTTTTGGATTTTGTTGACAATGTTTTTACCTTTTCTTGAATGATTTAATTAGCATACTAGTGTGAATAATCAAGCTTAAGGAATGAATTCTAAGAAGTTACTTATGATTTCGTAGTAGTTAGATTCTGTTAAATATGAGTTTAATATATTAAATTGTTCTAATATGTTTCTGTATTGAATGGCATATTTAATCAAATTCTTTTTCTATCTCACAAACCTAAGCTTATTTTTTGTTGAGTTTGTGGTACATGTTTTATGAATTAAAGATTTATATGGGTTCACACGATTTACTTAGAGATGGTTATTTTAGTATCTGGTTGCAATTGTCCTTGATATAAATGTTGATGTACATAATCCAATTAATTCAATTGTATTAAATTTTAGTTTACTAGAAGATTGGAATCGTGGTGATATTAAAGCAAAAGTATTAAAAAAATTTGTTGGAATGATCATTGATATAACTCTTGATGTACACAATCAAGTTATGGTTTTATTTTGCAATGGTTATTTGGAGCCATTTTTTCTACTAGCTTGAGCCTTTTTTTTCTATTGTTTGTTTTAAAATTTTGCTGTCAAATTATATTTAAATGTTCATAAAACGTTATAAAATCTTACCGTCAGTATATGTTAAAATGCTGTTGTTTGGTTATTTTTCTTTCCATTTGGCCATTTTTTATATTGAAATATTGACATATTACTGTCATTTTTTAATATGTGAGGATCTAATGATGAAACACACTCTATTGTTGAAATGCATTTATGTTTGAAAGTTCTTACCGAGCTTGAAACTTCTTGACTTGCAAAAGTGACATTTTACCCTTTCTATTGTCATTTTTATTTGGTTTCAATAGTGTTTGGACATTTTTGTGTAAAATGTGTGAACATTGAATTGCAAAAATTGGATTACCCTTTCTAAACTACTTTTTCATTCCGTTTATGTTTTTTATTCGTTATATGTATGAACTTTGATGTGCTTTATGATGAGAAGGAGAAAAAGCCAAACGAAGTTGTTTATATTACATAAATTTATGTAACAAACTCATAACAAATGAATATAGATTACAATTATCAAGAAAATGGTTTGTAAAAATCTTAAATATACATATGTATACAAGAAGAAAAGTACCAATAATACATATCAAATTAAATAAATACATACACACAATACATGAAGAAATTCATTATCAGTCAATTTCATACAAAAATACAATGCATTTTTTGTACACAAAACATCTTAAGCTGTAAAACCAAAAATCATTTATTTTATTGGCTCAGTACAAATCTTATACAATTTCAAAATCTTCCCAAGTTTATATATATTCCTTTATATATCCATATATTGATTTACAATCAAGATCATGTCATAACAAAAATTCACTCTCAAAGACTTCACAATGCAACACACACTCAATGATTTCACAGATACAATACATACGAAACCATATAAGATTATAACAACTGACTTCAAATTGTTAACAGAGTCTGATCATTCTTTATCTCGTTTCCTTCTTCTCCCTATTGAATATAAAAAAATAAAAATAAAAATAAAAAACCTGATTTCTTACTTCTTCATTTCCTGTGAATCAACAAACCCAAATTCCCTTCATTTTCATTGATTTCCCAGCAAACCCAAACACCCCAATGAATCCTATAAAAAAAAACAAACAAAATCCCAAAAAGAAATTTTTACCTGTGGTTGATTCGGAACTACCAAAACAAGGAAACATCGTGATTTCGAGCAAACACCACCGAGATCCTCACCTGTGACGAATGGCTGTCGACCGGATTCTCATCGGACCCCCTTTCCCGTCGTTTTCTTCCTCTGCTGTTCCCATCGACCACAGAGATCAGAAGGACTCGTCTTCGCTACTGCCGCTGCTTGCAACGCCCGGACCTCACACCTCGCAGCCGAAAGAGACGAGCAAAACTTCGCTGCTTCTTCACACCCTCTGTCTCTTCAGTCTCGTCGACCCGGAGGCTACTCGCTCTTCGCGACTCGACCGCCGAAGCCCCGCCTGCGAGCTTCATTCTCCTTCGGTCTTCTTTGGGGTCTGCGACGAGCAAGGACGGGATGCAGAGCCGTGCCCTCGTAGTTTCCTTCTCGCCATTTTTGTTCATCTGCCTTCGTGTTCATTTTCCCTCTAGTCGCCTTCATCCGTTCGTAACCCCTTTTCTTTCATTGCCCGATCAAACGAAGAACACGGAGGATTAAAAAGCCCCAAGTCATTTTAATTAGGAAATGACCAAAATGCCCTCCTTATTAAACCATGTATTCAAAATCAGTCCCAACCGAAACATTGAACCCATTTGTTTCAAACAACCCCTCATTTGGTATTTTTTTTTTTACTAAAACAGTCCTATTCATTAAATTAAATTACTAAACAACCCCTATAGTTTACCGAAATTACAAAACAACCCATATAGTGTAAGTTTGTTACAAAACGGTCCCGAGTGTATTTCAAAGTTCAATAATTGTGAATTGTCTTTTCTCACGTCAAACTTCTCAAAGGAAACCGGATTCAAACATATAAAACTCACACTTCAAAGATGAGTGCTTACGGCCCCATTTTAATATTTTAAATTATTTCCGGGGGGGGGGGGGGGGGGGGGGGGAATACATGTGCATATATATATATATATATATATATATATATATATATATATATATATATATATAATACATATATATTATCCTTCATTCGATAATAAAATAAATCTAGTTTATAAAAATGTTATTGAAAAATTTAACATATTGTTACAAATAACTAATATAAACTTTTCATATACATATTATAGAATTTTTATCGTGAAATAACTAGTCCATACGAAAAATGTTACATGATAGAAAAATATATGATTTTTATTTGACATTGTATATTATGACAATCACGTTATAATACGTTATAGTATTTCAAGGATTCAAACTATTACTATTCATGTATATTTATATGTTTAAATGCATAAAGTTTATACATGTACATATGTTCATTATTTTGAAACATACATCTTTATAAAAGCAAGTACATTACACTTTTAAATATTGTAACACCCGATGGTTCTAAGGTACTATTTATTTAATTTTATAAATCAATTAAGTTGTTTTGGGCTTAGTGGATTGGGCCTTTTATGAGTGGGCTTAGTCGAGGCATACGTTGGGAGTAAGCCTGGTGTACGTGGGGCGTAGATGGATCTCATGGAACGCGAAGGCATGCAAGTTTGTGCAATGTACAAGGTGGTACGCGCAACGTACGTGATCATACTAAAAAACCCTAATTTTTAGGGTTTAAGCCCTATATAATGTCATTAAGTCCCAAGTGTTAGCCTCCTTATATGCCCTTACTGTCCAGAAACCCTAATATCAGCCACTTTCATATCTTGGTGTATTCTTGATCTTGTGGAGTGTATTTTTGGAGGTTTGGTGCCTTGGAAGGAAGAATAAGTTGGTGAATAAGAATTCTTGGAACTTGAGCTTGAAGATTCGAATTATCATTTGAGGTATAAAAGCTCTGAACTTGTTGTGTTATAGCTTAGATCTTATTTGCTTGAGTTTTTGGACCCTTTTTGGTCCTGTAGATGAGATCTTGTGGATTATTATTATTTTTAAGCTTAGAGTTTCTACTCTTGGTGTTCTTATGGTCCTAGAGGCATAAAGCTACCATCTTGTAAGCTTAGAACCATCCATGCATGAGTTTGAGTTCATTTAATGGAAGTAAAGTGTTATATTTCGGGTTTGGGTTCATTTGGGGCATGCAAAGCCATTAAGTTAATGACTTTATGGTTTAAGATGTTGCATATGAATTAGATATATGATTAGGACCCTTGGAGTTAAGTAGTTAAGAGCTTTATGGATAAATGGCTTAATGGGAGAGTACATTGGGCGTATAAGCTCGTACGCACAACGTACACGCCATACAACATGCACACTCAGTGTATAGTTGAGTACGCCCTGTGTACTCAGTGATTGGGCTTTGCATCATTTGGGCCTCGTTCGGGATACTTATTTGGACATTGTTGTTTTGGGCTTATTTGGGCCATCTGAAATCGAGTCTTTGGGGCGATGAAAATTTAGTGGGACTAGGGGTAAGAAAAATATTTGGGGTTTGGGCCCAATTTGGAAAATTAGGCCATAAATGAGCTTTAAATGAGCAAGTGGTTTTGGGCCTTGGTCTTGGATCATATTAGGTCAGGGGTAAAATCAAGAATGGATTATTGAATATAGAATGGAACCCAAGTGTTAATTGAGTGTTATTTTGTATTGTTAGCTCGGGGAGTCATCAGGGCAATAACTAGGGATTTATTTCAGTGAGACTTAACATTCAAGGTGCGTTTCCTCACTGGGTTTAGTGGGTCTAAGGCACCAAAGCCAACCCTTGATTGGTTATGTTAATATACATGTTGTTTGTGTGATACTTATATGTACTTGTATGTGTTTGTTCATTTGGGCGGGGCCTGTTATGCGAGTGTGGGTGAGGCTCGTATCTCATTGGGTGGGGCCCGTTATGTGAATGTGGTAAGGGAACGTATCTCATTGGGCGGGGCCCATTATGCGAGTGTGGGCGGGACCTGTATCTCATTTAGGTAAGGTCCGTTATTTGATATGTATGGTATGCGGTATTTTGGGGAACTCACTAAGCTTTATGCGTACGATTTTTAGTTTGTGTTTCAGGTACTTCCGGTTCCAAGGGGAAGAGCTTGGGTTGACATCATCGCACACACCATTTGGATTGTGTTTATGGGACATACTCTGATTTTTATGATGTTTGACATACTTATTCTATTGGGTTGTATGAACAATGTTTTGGAATGCTATTTTTAATTAAATCAAAAATGAATTTTTTTGGTCAAGTTTTAAGGATGTTGCACATACATACCAAGCATACTGGGCTTTTATAAACTTTATACAATGGAAATCATTATTCCTAGTGTAATAGCCCAAAAACCAAATAAAAATTTTCATTTTTAAAATAGGAATTACATTCTTAATTTGTTTCCCAAAAATCCATTACATCATATCATGTTAAAATATCAGAGTATCATTATCATATATGCAAAAAATGTTGGAGAGTGAATGCTACGCTATCAAACCCGACCCTTCCCTTTAGTACCGGAAGTACCTGAAAACACCCAAATAAATTGTAAGCAAAAGCTTAGTGAGTTCCCAAAATATTACATAACATACAACCTAAGCAGTTATCACGGTCAAAATTTCAATAGCGGTCACATGCCGTTATTTGAAATCGCAGTTATTATGGTGGTATAGCAGTGGTATTGCGGTTTTTAATATTATGTGTAATTCATATTATATATTTGCACAAAGTTATATATATATATATATATATATATATATATATATATATATATATATATATATATATATATATATATATATATATATTAGAGTATTAATACTATATAGAAAAATTCATATAAAAACATCACACAAACCATATATATAATATTCTAATATAGTAATATGGAAACTAAAAAGTGCCAAAGTGTCATTGCAACTCAAGTTGTTCGTGGTTTCTAAGTACAGAAAGAGACGAGAAAGAGAAGTTGTTATTTGTTTCTTTATAGTTTGTAATTAATTAGATTTATTATTTGGACTTATTAAAACAAAAGTGTAGTGGACAAATTAAAAAATACAGATTTAATATTGAAATAGTCCACAATCGGTTTTTTCTTTGTAAAAGTAGCCCAATGTGTGTGAAATTGAAAAAGCGGGTGTAGTGTCACTATAGCACTGATAAGGTTTGCGGTAAATAGCGGTCAATCGCGCCGATAATAGCATCACCGCTATTCGTAAACGCTATTTCAAAATAGCGGTTCAGTAATATCGCAAAACACTATAGCGTTGCTATAGCACCGCTATAGCGCACTATTGATAGCATAACATACAACCACAGAATACCATGCGACATACATATAGTTTCCATGGGCTATCCCCATGGTGTTTACTTGGAATGTCATATACTACCCCCATGGTTTGATATCTATGTGCCATGGGCTACCCCCATGGTCTTTACATGGAATGTCATGGGCTACCCCATGGTCTGATATCCAAGTGTCATGGGCTACCCCCATGGTCTTCACACAAGTGTCATGGGCTACCCCGGGGGTCTTCAGACAATTAAATATGTAACAACTGTCAATCCACATGTTGGATAATGGGTTAGCATTGGTGCCTTCAACTCATTTATATAGTCAGAAGACTCACCTCAGACTGCTTATAAATAATAACTGCTCGGCTACCGATCCAAAAATTTCACACTATATATATATATATATATATATATATATATATATATATCCCTAATTAGAATTATCGCACAAACCTATTCATGGGCCCAAAATCCCTAAGTCCCACTCTTCAAATAAGGTCCAAAAGCATTTTTTTCCCTTTAATGGGCCTAACCATATTCAACCCATTATAATAATGGCCCTAAGGCCTAAAAGGCCCAACCCATGACTTAGAAGTCCCAAATCAATATTCTAGAAGTCCATTGTAGCACCTGGTACATGGTATGTAAAATTTATCTAATTATTTTGCATTTTTAGCCTTGGACTCGGCGAGTTGTAGGCCCGACTCACCGAGTAGAGACGGGATATGGAACACGTTTAAGTTGGCGACTCGGCGAGTCCATATTCTGGACTCGGCGAGTCCCCGCTATCTAGTAAAACCCTAATTCCAAGGGTTTGCACCCTATTTAAACCAACCTTATGCGCCCCAAGCTTGCCCCCTTCACCCTCATATCCCCCTATATCGTTCTAACTAATGGGTTTTAGCCATATGAACATTCCTATGTGCACATACAAAACCCTAATGCTTGGATCTAGGTTACTCTAATTGAACATGCATGAATCCATGACTTATAATGGTTATTCTTGTTGGATAAGGTGTCTAAGTCCATAACTATTTCTGGTATGTACTTGACCCGACCCGGCATGGTCCATTTGGGTTGCATGGCACCATGCAATTGGATAGACTAAATGAGAGAAATAACGCTTGGAGATTATTAATATATTATAAGTTCTAATATATTAATAATATTATTTGATTAGTTTGATCAAGAATTAATTTAGAATTAATTAAGTGATCAAAAGATAACTAATTAAATATATGGGTTGATTAAGTAAATCATCCATATCTTGTATAGTGGGCTAAAAGGCTCCATGGATCATCAAGTTGGGTTCCACCCATAGGATGCTCCATGGGAGTTACAAACCCATGGGTCATGGAAATGAAGAGTCATGACACATTCGGGTTTAACCCTAGATGTGTCAACACTATATAAGTAATATGATCTCCTCCCAAATCGGTTACACTAAGAATATAGAGGGCTTGGCCGATTTTGTGAAGTGAGTATTCTCTCATAAGTTCTTCCAAGAGCATTTGGTGTTGTGTGAAGCATTTGAGGCATCACACTTGGGGTGCTAGGCTCACAAGGTTTCAAGGAACACAAGCAACAACAAGGTAAGTTATTCTATCTATACTTTATGTTAAAATTGTTCCCCATGTATGCTAGATAGGAATATAACCTTGGAAATCAACTTTGCATGACAAATTAGACAAACATAGATCCAAGGTTATTAGGGTTGCATGTACACTTAGGAAGTGTTAGAATGCTCAAAACCCATCAATTCTAGCATAATAACAAGGATAAATCAGAGTTGTAAGTTTACCTTGAATCACTTGTTAGATCTTCTTGTTCTTGGAGCTTTAGAGTCACAATTGTCACTCCTCTAATGGCTTATAAACACCAAATAGCAAGAGGATGATTTGAGACAGTGGGGAGGGACTTATGAATCGGCCAGGGTTTCCTTAGGAACAAGGTGTGTCGATTTCCATGACCCCAAGGGTCTATTTATACTTGTAAGGCTCCTAGGGTTTCACCCTTAAACCCTAATTGGATAACTTAAGCCCAAAGCAATCCTAATCCCTTTATGATAACCCTTTGGATGGATTTTAGGATTATCCTCATCCCTAAAATCATCCACCATACCATCCATAAAGGATTACAGCCTAAAGTATAACTATCACACATTTGACAGTTTAAGTCCTTCTATTTAATTAATCTCTTTAAGTCACCAAATTAATTTATGACTTATATTAATCAAATAATAATAATATTATTCCTTATAATATTTCAACTCTCATTGTAAATCATCCTATCAAGTTGCTATGGTGAAGACAACCCAAAAGGACCATGCTCAATCTGGTCAAATACTTGCTTAATATAGTTGTAGCCTTAGACACTATTCCAACAGTCTCCCACTTGGATAAGTCTAGTAATTATATACACCGATTAGCAATCGTAGCTCTCAAAGGCGCTATCAAACTCTGATCTAATCAATCTTGTCCTTTAGATAAGGGATCGTACAGTCCTATGTATAGATATCATGCAGACATTCTCATGGAAACAATTGTCTAGCATTTGGTTTCTCAATTTCAGATTTATTTGACATAGAACTTAATCGAACACATCAATTCAGTTCTGACCGGGCCTAGCACATAAGTCAAATCAAATCATCGAGTGGCCGAGATATCGATTTTACCTTCTTAGGATAAAAGTAACAGATAAACTTCGACTTATATGCATTTACTTATTCATTAACCAACTATACACAACAATGCGTTTTATAACATCAAATTACTGATGAGGTTTCGCACCATCAATGTATAAAGGGATGCCGTAATCTAACGGTCTTACGTCCGGGCACGTTATCAACCAAATTCCAAACTTGGTTGTCATACATGGACTGGATCTCGCTGTCCATTGCCTCTTTCCATTTTGCAGACTCTGGGCCTGCCATGGCTTCCTTATAGCTATTAGGTTCATCTAGATTTATTAGTGTACTATCACTAATATACGTGTCCCCTTCGGTAGTAATATGAAAACCATATAACTGGGGTTGAACTCTAACTCTTTCGGAACGTCTAAGAGGTAAGGACTCGTCAATCGGTTCAACCGGAGTTTCCTCCTCGGGTTGAGTGCCAGCGGTAGAGGTTCCTTCATCTATCGAATCTTGAATCTCTTCAAGCTCGATTTGCCTCCCACTGTCTCCTTGGCTTATAAGTTCTCGCTCTCGGAAAACTCCTCTCCTTGCAACAAAGACAACATTATCCTTCGGTCTATAGAAGAGATATCCAAAGGATTTCTGCGGGTAGCTGATGAAAATACATCGCTCACTACGAGGTTTGAGTTTTTCGTGAGTATATCATCTTACGACAGCCTCGCAACCTCAAACCTTGATATGTGCTAACGAGGGAGCTTTCCCTGTCCACATCTCGCGAGGTGTTTTGATAACCTTCTTAGTAGGGACTCGGTTAAGGATATGGGCGGCAGTCTCTAAGGCATACCCCCAGAATGAGATAGATAGCGAAGCACGACTCATCATAGAGCAAACCATGTCTAACAAGGTTCGATTACGCCTTTCTGCCACACCATTCAATTGCGGTGTCCTTAGTGGCGTCAATTGTGAAACTATTCCACACTCCTTAAGATAATCATGGAATTCAAGACTTAGGTACTCTCCTCCTCGATCGGATCGAAGCATCTTGATTTTCCGGCCCAATTGATTCTCCATTTCATTCTTGAACTCTTTGAACTTTTCAAATGTTTCTGACTTTTGCTTGATTAAGTAGGTATACCCATATCTACTATAGTCATCGGTAAAAGTCACATAGAAGCGGTTCCCATCCTTTGTGGTTGATCTAAACGGTCCACATACATCGGTATGTATTAGGTCCAATTAACCCTCACCCCTTTCACATGTACTAGTGAAGGGTGACTTAGTCATCTTTCCAAGTAAACAAGATTCACACGTATCATCTTCCCTAAGGTCGAATGACTCCAACACTCCATCCTTTTGGAGTTGGGCTATGCGTTTCTTGTTGACATGTCCAAGACGACAATGCCATAAGGATGCCTTATCCATACTATTGGAGGAATCCAAGTACAAAACATCATTTCCTAAGTTATCAACAATCATAACAGTTTCATAAATTCCATTACTTGGTATTGCTTCAAAATATAAGACACCATTTAGATAAGCACAAATAGAACCATTCTCATTATTAAAAGAAAATCTAAATCCTTGTCTAAACAAACCATGAAATGAAATGATGTTTCTTGCCATTTCTGGCGAATAGCAACAATTGTTCAAATCTAAAGATAAACCATTCCTAAGCACTAGAGAATACACTCCAATCTTGGTCACAGGCGACGATCTTCTGTTCCCCATGATTAGATTTATTCTTCCATGCTCCACATCCCTATTTCTTCTTAGTCCCTGCAATTCAGAACAAATGTGGTAACCACACCCAGTATCGAGGACCCAAGAAATAACATGATATGAATCATCAGATTTAATTGTATATATACCTGCTAAAGACGGCTCGATCTTTCCTTCCTTGATGGCTTGCAGGTACTCTGGGCAACTTCTTTTCCAATGCCCTAGTTTGTGGCAATGGTGGCACTCTGCCTCCTTTGGGTTAGAAGTAGGCTTAGCGGGATCAACTTTTGTCCCACTAGATGAGGAACCATCTCGGGACTTTCCCTTGCGGTAGCTCTTAGACGGAGCCCTCCTCTTCTTGCCTCTTCCTTGCCCAATGGCCAAAACAGGAGCAGCGGGTGGATTGGGAGTGGGTGAAACGGACTTGTCCTAGAGATTTCTCTCAGCAACCCTAAGGAGACCTTAGAGCTTGCTTAGGGTGACCTCTTCTTTGTTCATGTGGTAGGTCATCCTAAATTGGTTGTAACACGGAGGCAATGAGTGAAGCACCATGTCGATTGCCAAGTCTTCCCCAAAGTCAACATTTAACTTGCAAAGACGATCGACATACCTTTGCATCTTTTGCAGGTGCACGGTTAGAGATTCACCATGACCCATCTTAGCGGAGATCATGTTAGTGAAAATCTCGTAACGTTCTTGCCTCGCATTTTGGTGGTATCTCTCCAACAAGTCTTGGTGCATTTCGTACGGATACATGTCCTCGTAGGACTTTTGGAATTCGGAGTTCATAGTGGCTATCATGATGCAATGAACCTTCGTTGCATCACGCTCATGAGTTTCAAAAGCGGTGATTTCAGCCGGAGTAGCGATTTCAGGATTGATTTTCTCGAGCTTTTCATCGAGGACATAATCCTTGTCCTCGTAGCGAGCAATCGTGCGAATCTATCTTATCCATTCACTAAAGTTCATTCCATCGAACGTCACCTTTTGACAAAGGCTCATCAATGTGAACGAGCTTACAGCAGCGTTGTTCGCGTTCGACATCTACAAATATAAAGGACAAAGATAGATTAGAATTTGGATCCCTTATTATCACCCAATAAGAAAATTAGGGTTAGGATCCAACAACAATATTTACATATTAGAAAAGGGATGCCGTAATCTAACATGCAAACAATTTGAAGGTAAGTGAATGACGATTCACTAATTCTCCACCATGAAAACATAACTTTAAGTTCTAAATGTATCGAGAATTCCTAGGTTTGGATGAGATTCATTGAAACTTTTCAATGGCATGTTTAAATCTCGATATTCCCTCTCGTTTGTGACTGGGATACCGAGGATAACAAAGTGGGTGTGAATTACCATGCAAATTCATATGGTGCCTTCATTGTAACGATCACCTATTCGATGTGCCGGTAAACCACACACGCTCCATCGAACTATGATAAACAATGAATCACCCTTTGCCACCTTTGCCTATAACCAATTAGTGTGCCGGTAAACTACACACGCTCCACTAACTTCTTAGCAAGGGTGCAAAGTGTAATTTCATGGGATTGCATCAATTCACTTTTCCTAAAGTAACTAGGATTGGGAATTTTGAAAAACATGTAGTTACTTTGTATTTCATATTATACTTTTAATGAGGAGATGAGGTTGCCCTATCCTACCCGTTAGGCTAACGACCCTCCACCGATCAAGAAAGCGGTGGGTGTGAGTGTACACCCATTAAACGCCATTTTATAGGCAGCAACCTTATACCCACCTTATAGACCGACTTCGTGAATGAGGCCTACTAACGGTAAGACTAGCATTTTAGTTATACACACACACACACACACATATATATATATATATATATATATATTAATCTTGTAATATTATATTAGTATAGGGTTGAATTTTAAACTTGTAAAATTCTAGGGTTTGAAATTTAAATTGTCCAAATTAAACTTTTAATCACAAAATATAAATTTCAAAACTTGACGGTAGGTTTTAAACTTTTTCAAAACATAGAGGATCAAATAACAAATAATCTAAATTAACATTTAATCACATAATTATCCATATTTGATTTATTTAATTATTTCTTGCAAAACAATTTACCAATTTAATTAAAATAATTAGTCAATTATCACATAAGGAAACTAATATTTAATTAATTGATAAATATCTTCAATTAGGTCAAGGATATACTCAAATATATCATAAAATCAGTTTTATATTGACCTAATATGAAAAAGGCAAGTGTCTTAATGATAAACAGCAAGAAATCCCGAAATTATCACTTCCTGACGTTTGGACTCGCCGAGTACCCCAATGAACTCGCCGAGTGTAGCCTACTCGCCGAGTCCACTATGGGACTCGCCGAGTCCATCAGGCAGAAACAAAAAAATCGAATGTTGCAAGCATCAAACAAGCAACCAATGCATCAATTCAATAGAAACCAATCTAGGCTCTGATATCACTGATGGGTTTTGGCCATATGAACATTCCTATATGCACATACAAACCCTAATGCTTAGATCTAGGTTTCTCTAATTGAAAATGCATGAATCCAAGACTTATAATGGTTATTCTAGCATAATAACAAAGAGAAATCAGAGTTATAAGTTTAACTTGAATCACTTGTTTGATCTTCTTGTTCTTGGAGCTTTAGAGTCACAATTGTCACTCACTCCTCTATTGGCTTACAAACACCAACTAGCAAGAGGATGATTTGAGAGAGTGGGGAGGGACTTAGAAATCGGCCAGGGTTTCCTTAGACATAAAGGTGTCGATTTCCATGACCCCAAGGGTCTATTTATACTTGTAAGGCTCCTAGGGGTTTACCTTTAAACCCTAATTGGATAACTTAAGCCCTAAGCAATCCTAATCCCTTCATGATAACCCTTGGACGATTTTAGGTCTATCCTAAGCCATAAAATCGTCCACCATATTATCCATAAGGAATTATAGCCTAAGGTATAACTATCACACATTTGACAGTTTAAGCCCTTCATTTAATTAATCTCTTTAAGTCAAATTAATTCCTAATTAATTTATGACTTATATTAATCAAATAATATTATTATTGATGGGTTTTGTACATAAGAACATTCCTAAGTGCGCATACAAACCCTAATGCTCGGATCTAGGTTTCTCTATTAAACATGCTTTGAATCCAAGACTTCTAATGGCTAATTAGGCATAAGAACAACACAAAATCACAGTTAGAATCATACCTTGAGACACTTGTTTGATCTTCTTGTTCTTGGAGCTTTAGAGTCACAATTATCATTCCTTTAATGGCTTACAAACACCAACTAGCAAAGAGAATGATTTGCGAGAGAGGAGAGAGGAGAAATTCAGCCAGGGGTTCTCTACCTTAGATGATGTATCAAATTCCCTTTGCCATAGGGTCTATTTATACTTGTAGACTCCTTAAGGGTTACAACTCAAACCCTAGTTGGATAACTATTACTCAAAGCAATCCAAATCCTTACCATAGATAACCTTGGACGATTTTGAGGCTTATCCTAGCCTAGAAATCGTCCAAACCCTATCCAATAAGGATTTATAGTCTAAAGTTTAACTATCAAACAATTGACAGTTTATACCCTCTTATTTAATTAATCTCTTTAAGTCACCAAATTAATACTAATTAATCTATGACTTATATTAATCAAATAACTATATTATTATTCCTTATATTATTCTCATAATATATTAATAATATCTATTCTCTCATAATAAATCATCCTACCAAGTTGCTATGGTGAAGGCAACCCAAAAGGACCATGCATAATCGGGTCAAATACTTGCCTAATATAGTTGCAGCCTTAGACACTATTCTAACAGTCTCCCATTTGGATAAGTCTAGTAACTATATGCGCAGGTACACTCCGATTTGCAATCGTAGCTCTCAAAGATGCTGTCAAACTCTGATCTAATCAATCTTGTCCTTTAGATAAGGGATCGTACAGTCCTCTGTTAGATATCATGCTGACAAATACTATGGAATAGTTAGTCTAGCATTTGGTTTCTCGATTTCCGATTTATTTGACATATAACTTAATCGAACACATCAATTCAGTTCTGACCGGGCCCGACACATAAGTCAAATCAAATCATCGAGCGGCCGAGATATCACTTTTTCCTTCAAAGGATAAAAGTTACAGATAAACTTCGACTTATATGCATTTACTTATTCATTAACCAACTACACACAACAATGCATTTTATAACATCGAGTTACCAATGCTTTTTCGCATTATCAATGTACAATCAATTAACCAATAACAAACCATATATCTAGATTTTAAGACTATATGATATTATCATCGTGCGATCACCTTTTACTATCTTATTCCATAAGGCGATTCCAACAAGCGCAGGTTTGTTCCAATGCTCAAATCTAGTTCATAAGCACTCATGAATGTCGCAACAATCTTTTGCTATGTCTAACACCATTTAGACACTCTACACACCTATTCATGACAATCTTCATTCATATCTACTTCTGACATATGAACGATTGTGGACTATTTGAACAATTCGATTATTCTTAATAAACTCAATTATTCTGGAAGTCAAAACATGCAAAGTGAAACAATAGTTAAACAATTAACATAAGACAATAACATTACTTATAAATAAAACTCCTTTATTTAATCATCAAATGTTAATTACATTTATCTATTACACGTTTCTAATACTATCTAATCTATGCTAATATCATCCTTCAGCCCAATACTCCTAGCATGCTGCAAATGCTTAACCCTACTCAGTCCCTTCGTAAGCGGATCTGCTGGGTTATCTTCTGATGATATCCTCTTCACTACGAGTTGTCCTTCTTCTACACGATGTCTAATAAAGTGATATTTTATGTCGATATGTCGTGATCTACCATGATCTCTCGGTTCCTTGGTCAAGGCAACCGCACCTTCATTATCACATAAAATCTCCATGGGCTCCTTTATGGCAGGTACAACTCCAAGATCACCAATGAAGTTCTTTAGCCATATTGCCTCCTTCGATGCTTCGCTCGCTGCAATGTACTCTGATTCGCACGTTGAATCAGCTACGGTTTCCTGCTTGGAACTTTTCCAAGTTACTGCTCCTCCATTCAGGGTAAAGACCCAGCCCGACTGCGAACGGTAGTTGTCCCTATCGGTCTGAAAGCTGGCATCACTATACCCTCGCACCTTCAAGTCATCACTCCCTCCGAGGATTAAGAACCATTCCTTCGTCCTCCGAAGGTACTTAAGGATATTCTTCACCGCAACCCAATGGGCTCTGCCTGGATTCCCTTGATATCTACTAACCATGCTCAAAGCAAAGGCTACATCAGGGCCAGTACAAGTCATAGCGTACATGATTGAGCCAACTGTGGAAGCGTATGGAACTCGGCTCATTTCAGCTATCTCAGCTTCAGTACTCGGACTTTGAGTCTTACTCAACTTGGCATTGCTTTGTATCGGTAATTCTCCCTTCTTCGAGTTTTCCATACTAAAACGTTTCAGTACCTTCTCTAAGTAAGTGTTCTGACTAAGTCCTATTAGTCTCTTACTTCTCTCTCTTACTATCCTTATTCCCAAAATATAGGAAACTTCTTCGAGGTCCTTCATAGCGAAGCACTTCCCGAGCCAGGACTTAACCTCCTGCAGAGTCGGGACGTCGTTTCCTATGAGTAATATATCATCGACATATAGAACGAGAAAGCTTACCACACTCCCACTGGCTTTGACATATACACATGATTCATCTTCGCTTCGTACAAATCCAAACTCTTTGACTTTCTCATCGAAGCAAAGATTCCATCTGCGAGATGCTTGCTTTAGTCCATAAATGGACTTCTCAAGCTTACACACTCTATTCAGATGCTTCGGATCCACAAACCCCTCTGGCTGAGCCATGTAAACATCCTCAGCCAACTTCCCGTTAAGGAAAGCGGTCTTGACATCCATTTGCCAAATCTCATAATCATGAAATGCGGCAATAGCTAACATCACTCTAATAGGCTTTATTTTTGCAACTGGTGAGAAGGTCTCTTCATAGTCAACTCCGGGAGTTTGAGTAAAGCCCTTCACAACTAATCGCGCTTTAAACGTGTGTACCTTTCCATCCACGTCGGTCTTCTTCTTGAAGATCCAATTGCACCCAACGGTCTTACGTCCAGGCACATTATCAACCAAATTCCAAACTTGGTTATCATACATGGATTGGATCTCGCTTTCCATTGCCTCTTTCCATTTTGCAGACTCGGGGCCTGCCATGGCTTCCTTATAGCTATTAGGTTCATCAAGGTCTATTAGTGTACTATCACTAATATACGTGTCCCCTTCGGTAGTAATATGAAAACCATACAACTGGGGTTGAAACCTAACTCTTTCGGAACGTCTAAGAGGTAATGATACGTCAATTGGTTCAACCGGAGTTTCCTCCTCGGGTTGAGCGCCAGCAGTAGAGGTTCTGATGGGTTTAAGCCATAAGAACTTTCCTATGTGCGCATGCAAAACCCTAATGCTCGGATCTAGGCTTTCTAATTAAAAATGCTTTGAATCCAAGACTTCTAATGCCTAATTAGGTTAAATAACAACATTGAAAGAGATCTAAAACCATACCTTTGAATTCCTTGTTGATCTTGTTGTCTTGGAGCTTCTAGAGTCACAAATGTCACTCCTATAATGGCTTAAAAACACCAATAGCAAGAAAGATGATTTAGGAGAGAGGAGAGGGGAGGAATTCAGCCAGAGTGTCTCTACTTTAGATGGTGTATCGAATTCCCTCACCCCTAGGGTCTATTTATACTTGTAGACTCCTTAAGGATTACAGCTTTAACCCTAATTGGATAACTTAGACTTTAAGTTAATCCATATCCTTTCCTTGATAACCATATGGACGATTTTTGGCTTATCCAAGCCCTAGAAATCATCCATCCTATCTTGGATAAGGATTTATAGTCTAAAGTGTAACTATCAAACAATTGACAGTTTATACCCTCTTATTTAATTAATCTCTTTAAGTCACCAAATTAATTCCAATTAACCTATGACTTATATTAATCAAATAACCATATATTATTCCTTATAATATTTACTCTCTCTTAACAAATCATCCATCAAGTTGCTATGGTGAAGGCAACCCAAAAGGACCATGCACAACCGGGTCAAATACTTGCCTAATATAGTTGCAGCCTTAGACACTATTCCAACAGTCGACCACTTGGATAAGTCTAGTAACTATACAAGTACAATTCGGTTTGCAATCGTAGCTCTCAAAGACGCTGTCAAACTCTGATCTAATCAATCTTGTCCTTTAGATAAGGGATCGTACAGTCCTCTGTTAGATATCATGCTGACAATCCTATGGAATGGTTAGTCTAGCATTTGATTTCTCGATCTCCGATTTATTCGATATAGAACTTAATCAAACACATCAATTCAGTTATGACCGGGCCCGACACATAAGTCAAATCAAATCATCTAGCGGCCAAGATATCGCTTTTACCTTTTTGATAAAAGTTACAGATAAACTTCGACTTATATGCATTTACTTATTCATTAACCAACTATACACAACAATGCGTTTTATAACACCGAGTTACTGATGCGTTTTCGCATTATCAATGTACAATCAATTAACAAATAATAAATCATATATCTAGGTTTTAAGACTGTATGATATTATCGTCTTGCGATCACCTTTTATATCGTATTCCATAAAGTGATTCCAGCAAGCGCGGGTTTGTTCCAATGCTCAAAACCAGTTCATAAGCACTTATGAACGTTGCATCAACCCTTTGCTATGTCTAACACCATTTAGACAATCTACACACCAATTCATGACAATCTTCATTCATATCTACTTCCAACATATGAACGATTGTGGACAATTTGAACAATTTGATTATTCTTAATAAATTCAATTATTCTGGAAGTCAAAACATGCAAAGTGAAACAATAGTTAAACGATTAACAAAAGACAGTAACATTACTCATAAATAAAACTCCTTTACTTAATCGCCAAATGTTAATTACATTTATCTATTATACGTTTCTAATACTATCTAATCTATACTAATATCATCCTTCAGCCCAATACTCCTAGCATGCTGCAAGTGCTTAACCCTACTCAGTCCCTTCGTAAACGGATCTGCTGGGTTATCTTCTGATGATATCCTCTTAACTATGAGTTGTCCTTCTTCTACACGATGTCTAATGAAGTGATATTTTCTGTCGATATATCTTGATCTACCATGATCCCTCGGTTCCTTGGTCAAGGCAATCGCACCTTCGTTATCACAGAAAATCTCCATGGGCTCCTTTATGGCAGTCACAAATCCAAGATCACCGATGAAGTTCTTTAGCCATATTGCATCCTTCGACGCTTCGCTCGCTGCGATGTACTCTGATTCGCACGTTGAATCCGCTACGGTTTCTTGCTTGGAACTCTTCCAAGTTACTGATCCTCCATTTAGGGTAAAGACCCAGCCCGACTGCGAACGGTAGTTGTCCCTATCGGTCTGAAAACTGGCATCACTATACCCTCGCACCTTCAAGTCATCACTCCCTCCAAGGACTAAGAACCATTCTTTCGTCCTCCGAAGGTACTTAAGGATGTTCTTTACTGCAATCCAATGTGCTTTGCCAGGGTTCCCTTGATATCTGCTAACCATGCTCAAAGCGAAGGCTACATCAGGGCGAGTACAAGTCATAGCGTACATGATTGAGCCAACTGCGGAAGCGTACGGTACTCGGCTCATTTATGCTATTTCAGCTTCAGTACTCGGACTTTGAGTCTTACTCAACTTGGCATTTCCTTGTATCGGTAGTTCTCCCTTCTTTGAGTTTTCCATACTAAAACGTTTTAGTACCTTCTCTAAGTAAGTATTCTGACTAAGTCCAATTAGTCTCTTACTTCTTTCTCTTACTATCCTTATTCCCAAAATGTGAGAAGCCTCTCCGAGGTCCTTCATAGCGAAACACTTCCCGAGCCAGGACTTGACTTCCTGCAGAGTCAGGATGTCGTTTCCTATGAGTAATATGTCATCGACATATAGAACGAGGAAGCTTACTATACTCCCACTGGCTTTGACATATACACAAGATTCGTCTTCGCTTCGTACAAATCCAAACTCTTTGACTTTCTCATCGAAGCAAAGATTCCATCTGCGAGACGCTTGCTTAAGTCCATAAATGGATTTCTCAAGCTTACACACTCTATTTGGATGCTTCGGATTCACAAACCCCTCTGGCTGAGCCATGTAAACATCCTCAGCCAACTTTTCGTTAAGGAAGGCAGTCTTGACATCCATTTGCCAAATTTCATAATCATGAAATGCGGCAATTGCTAGCATCACTCTAATAGATTTAATCTTCGCAAGTGGTGAGAAGGTCTCATCATAGTCAACTCCTAGAGTTTGAGTAAAGCCCTTCGCAACCAATCGCGCTTTATACGTGTGTACATTCCCAATCCACGTCGGTCTTCTTCTTGAAGATCCATTTGCACCCAACGGTCTTACGTCCGGGCACATAATCAACCAAATTCCAAACTTGGTTATCGTACATAGATTGGATCTTGCTATCCATTGCCTCTTTCCATTTCGCAGACTCCGGGCCTGCCATGGCTTCCTTATAGCTATTAGGTTCATCAAGATCTACTAGTGTACCATCACTAATATACGTGTCCCCTTCGGTAGTAATATGAAAACCATAAAACTGGGGATGAACTCTAACTCTATCGGAACGTCTAAGAGGTAAGGACTCATCAATCGGTTCAACCGGAGTTTCCTCCTCAGGTTGAGTGCCAGCGGTAGAGGTTCCTTCATCTATCGACTCTTGAATCTCTTCAAGTTCGATTTGCCTCCCACTGTCTCCTTGGATTATGAGTTCTCGCTCTCGGAAAACTCCTCTCCTCGCAACAAAGACAACGTTGTCCTTCGGTCTATAGAAGAGATATCCAAAGGATGTCTACGGGTAGCCGATGAAAATACATCGCTCACTTCGAGGTTCAAGCTTGTCGTGAGTATCTCGTCTTACGAAAGCCTCGCAACCCCAAACCTTGATGTGTGCCAACAAGGGATCTTTTCCTGTCCACATCTCGTGAAGTGTTTTGGCAACCTTCTTAGTAGGGACTCGGTTAAGGATATGGGCGGCAGTCTCTAAGGCATACCCCCAAAAGAAGATAGGTAGTGAAGCACGACTCATCATAGAGCGAACCATATCCAATAAGGTTCGATTTCGCCTTTCTGCCACACCATTCAACTGCGGTGTCCTAGGAGGCGTCAATTGCGAAACTATTCCACACTCCTTGAGACAATCGTGGAATTCAAGACTTAGGTACTCTCCTCCTCGATCAGATCGAAGCATCTTGATTTTCCTGCCCAATTGATTCTCCACTTCATTCTTGAACTCTTTGAACTTTTCAAAGGTTTCTGACTTTTGCTTGATTAAATAGATATACCCATATCTACTATAATCATTGGTAAAAGTCACATAGAAGCGGTTCCCATCCTTCGTGGTTGATCTAAAGGGTCCACATACATCGGTATGTATTAGGTCCAATAGCCCCTCACCCCTTTCACAAGTATTCGTGAAGGGTGACTTAGTCATCTTTCCAAGTAAACAAGACTCGCATGTGTCATCTTCCCTAAGGTCGAATGACTCCAACACTCCATCCTTTTGGAGTTGGGCTATGCGTTTCTTATTGACATGTCCAAGACGACAATGCCACAAGGATGCTTTATCCATACTAGTGGAAGAATCAATATTCAAAACATCATTTCCTATGTTATCAACAATCATAATAGTTTCATATATTCCATTACATGGTATAGCTTCAAAGTAAAAGACACTATTTAGATAAGCCAAAATAGAACCATTCTCATTATTAAAAGAAAATCTAAATCCTTGTCTATATAAACCATGAAATGAAATGATGTTTCTAGCCATTTCTGGCGAATAGCAACAATTGTTCAAATCTAAACATAAATTATTCCTAAGCACTAAAGAATACACTCCAATCTTGGTAACAGGCGACGATCTTCTGTTCCCATGATTAGATTGATCCTTCCTTGCTCCACATCCCTACTTCTTCTTAGTCCCTGCACATTTGAACAAATGTGATAACCACAACCGGTGTCAAGAACCCAAGAAATAGCATGATTAGAATCGTTAGATTTAATTGTGTATATACCTGCGAAAGATGGCTTGATCTTTCCTTCTTTGATTGCTTGCAGGTATTCTGGGCAGCTTCTCTTCCAATGTCCTATCTTGTGGCAGTGGTGACACTCTGCCTCCTTCGGGTTAGGACAGGGCTTAGTGGGATCAACTTTGGCCCCACTAGAAGAGGCACCATCTCGGGCTTTAACCTTGTGATAGTTCTTCGATGAAGCCTTCCTCTTCTTTCCCTTTCCTTGACCAATTGCCAAGACAGGAGCAGCAGACGGATTGGGAGTAGGTGCAACAGACTTGTCTTTGAAATTGCTCTCAGCGACCCTCAAAAGACCTTGGAGTTTGCTTAGGGTGACCTCCTCTTTGTTCATGTGGTAGGTCATCCTAAATTGGTTGTACATCGGAGGCAAAGAGTGAAGCACCATGTCGATCGCCAAGTCTTCCCCAAAGTCAACATTTAACTTGCGAAGGTGATCGACATACCTTTGCATCTTTTGCGGGTGCACGGTAAGAGATTCTCCATGACCCATCTTAGCGGAAATCATGTTAGTGAAAATCTCATAACGCTCTTGTCTCGCGTTTTGGTGGTATCTCTCCAATAAGTCTTGATGCATCTCGTATGGGTACATGTCCTCGTAGGACTTTTGGAATTCAGAGTTCATGGTGGCAATCATGATGCAATGTACCTTCGTTGCATCTCGCTCATGAGTCTCAAAAGCGGTGATTTCGGCCGGAGTAGCGATTACGGGGTTGATCTTCTCAAGCTTTTCATCGAGGACATACTCCTTATCCTCATAGCGAGCAATGGTGCGAATGTATCTTATCCATTCGCTAAAGTTCTTTCCATCGAAGGTGACCTTTTGGCAAAGGCTCATCAACGTGAAAGAACTAGCAGCAGCGTTGTTTGCATTCGACATCTATAGAAAGGACAAAGATAGATTAGAATAAGAATCCCTAATTATCACCCAATAAGAAAAATTAGGGTTAGGATCCAACAATAACATTTACATATTAGAAAAGGGATGCCGTAATCTAACATGAAAATAAATTGAAGGTAAGTGAATGACGATTCACTAATTCTCCATTACAAAACCTAAACTATTAGTCCTAAGTGTATTGAGAATTCCTAGGTTCGGATGAGATTCATTGAAACTATTCAATGGCATGTTTAAATCTCGATATGCCCCTCTTGTTTGTGACTGGGATACCGAGGATCACAAAGCGGGTGTGAATTACCATGCAAATTCACACGGTGCCTTCATTGTAACGATCACATATTCGATGTGCCGGTAAACCACACACGCTCCATCGGACTATGATAAACAATGAATCACCCTTTGCCACCTATGCTTAGAACCAATTAGTGTGCCGGTAAACCACACACGCTCCACTAACTTCTTAGCAAGGGTGCAAAGTGTAATTTCATGGGATTGCATCAATTCACTTTTCCTAAAGTAACTAAGATTGGGAAAATTTTAAAACGTGTAGTTACTTTGTATTACTTATTATACTTTTAATGAGAGGATGAGGTTGCCCTATCCTACCCGTTCGGCTAACGACCCTCCACCAATCAAGCAAGCGGTGGGTGTGAGTGTACACCCATTAAGCGCCATTTTATAGGCCGCAACCTTATACCCACCTTATAGATCGGCTTCGTGAAGGAGGCCTACTAACGGTAAGACTAGCATTTAGTTATACATACATATATATATATATATATATATATATATATATATATATATATATATTATTCTAGTAATATCATATTAGTATAAGGTTGTGTTTTAAACCTTTTAAAACGTAGGGTTTGAAATTTAAGTTGTCTAAATTAAAACTTTTAATCACACATATAAATTTCAAAATGTGAGGGCAAGTTTTAAACATTTAAAACATGGAGGATCAAATAACAAATAATTCCAATTAACAATTAATATCCTAATTATCTATATTTGATTTATCCAAGATTTCTTTTAAGATAATTACCAAAATAATCAAAATAATTAATTAATTATCATATAAGGAAATTAAATATTTTATTAGATGATAAATATCTTTAATTAGATCAAGGGTATAGTCATATATATCAAAAAATCGGATTAGGGTTGATCTAATATGATTAAGGTAAGTTTCCATAAGATAAACATGAAAAAATCCCGGTTTTGGCTAATCCTGACGCCCGGACTTGCCGAGTACACAAAGGGACTCGCCGAGTTAGGGCAACTCGTCGAGTCCACTCCGAGTCCATGACTCAGAAACCAAAAAAATCGAATTTTGCAGGTTTGTTTCAGTTAATCAAGCAACAATTTAAAGAAAACCAAGCTAGGCTCTGATACCACTGATGGGTTTAAGCCATAAGAACTTTCCTATGTGCGCATGCAAAACCCTAATGCTCGGATCTAGGCTTTCTAATTAAACATGCTTTGAATCCAAGACTTCTAATGCCTAATTAGGTTAAATAACAACATTGAAATAGATCTAGAACCATACCTTTGAATTCCTTGTTGATCTTGTTGTCTTGGAGCTTCTAGAGTCACAAATATCACTCCTCTAATGGCTTACAAACACCAATAGCAAGAAAGATGATTTAGGAGAGAGGAGAGGGGAGGAATTTAGCCAGAGTGTCTACTTTAGATGGTGTATCGAGTTCCCTCACCCCTAGGGTCTATTTATACTTGTAGACTCCTTAAGGATTATAGCTTTAACCCTAATTGGATAACTTAGACTTTAAGTTAATCCATATCCTTTCCTTGATAACCCTATGGATGATTTTTGGCTTATCCAAGCCCTAGAAATCGTCCATCCTATCTTGGATAAGGATTTATAGTCTAAAGTGTAACTATCAAACAATTGACAGTTTATACCCTTTTATTTAATTAATCTCTTTAAGTCACCAAATTAATTCCAATTAATCTATGACTTATATTAATCAAATAACCATATATTATTCCTTATAATATTTACTCTCTCTTAAAAAATCATCCATCAAGTTGCTATAGTGAAGGCAACCCAAAAGGATCATGCACAACCGGGTCAAATACTTGCCTAATATAGTTGCAGCCTTAGACACTATTCCAACAGGTTCCTTCATCTATCGACTCTTGAATCTCTTCAAGATCGATTCGCCTCCCACTATCCCCTTGGCTTATGAGTTCTCGCTCTCGGAAAACTCATCTCCTCGCAACGAAGACAACATTGTCCTTCGGTCTATAGAAGAGATATCCAAAGGATTTCTGCGGGTAGCCGATGAAAATACTGAAGGGTTTTGAGCATTCTAACACTTCCTAAGTGTACATGCAACCCTAATAACCTTGGATCTATGTTTGTCTAATTATCATGCAAAGTTGAATTCCAAGGTTATATTCCTATCTAGCATACATGGGGAACAATTTTAACATAAAGTATAGATAAAATAACTTACCTTGTTGTTGTTTGTGTTCCTTGAAACCTTGTGAGCCTAGCACCCCAAGTGTGATGCCTCAAATGCTTCACACAACACCAAATGCTCTTGGAAGAACTTATGAGAGAACACACACTTCTCAAAATCGGCCAAGCCCTCTTGTTTCTTAGTGTAGCCGATTTTAGGTGGAGAACATGTTACTTATATAGTGTTGACACATCTAGGGTTAAACCCTAATGTGTCATGACTCTTCATTTCCATGACCCATGGGTTTGTAACTCCCATGGAGCATCCATGGAGCATCCTATGGGTGGAACCCAACTTGATAGTCCATGGAGCCTTTTAGCCCACTATACAAGATATGGATGATTTACATAATCAACCCATATATTTAATTAGTTATCTTTTGATCATATAATTAATTCTAAATTAATTCTTGATCAAACTAATCAAATAATATTATTAATATATTAGAACTTATAATATATTAATAATCTCCAAGTGTTATTTCTCTCATTTAGTCTATCCAATTGCATGATGCCATGCAACCCAAATGGACCATGCCGGGTCGGGTCAAGTACATACCAGAAATAGTTATGGACTTAGACACCTTATCCAACAGTCTCCCACTTGGATAAGTCTAATAACTATTACTGCAAGTATGACTTCAGGAACCGATCGGCAATCGTAGCTCTTTACAAGGTTTCTCAAAACTGAGAAGATGATGGTACGCCATTTAAGATAAGTGATCATATAATCCTCTGTTCTAGATATCAGTCGGACAAATACATGGAACAATGTCTTACTTATTGTCCAACAGTTTGTTTCCCGATTTCCGATTTGTTTGACAAAGAACTTCATTGAACACATCAATTTTAGTTCTGACCGGGCCCGGTACATAGGTCAAAACAAAATCATCGAGGGGCCCAGATATCAGCTTCTAATCCAAGAAGGAACAGATAAACTTCGACTCATATGTTTGTTCTACTACTCATTGAATTACACACAAGAGCGCGATTTATAACATCGAGTTACCAATGCATTTTTCGTACAATCAATGCATAACCAACTTGTAAGTAACAAATCATATCTCTAGGTTTAAAGACTTATATGATATTACCGTCTCACGATCACTCGAGATAGAATTCCATGAAGTGATTCCAGTGAGCGTGGGTTGAGTCCAATGCTCAGAACTTATGAGCACTCATGATTGTTGTAGCCTTGTCCAAGACCTCTACAACCAAACATGACAGTCTTGATTCATACCTACTTCCGACATATGACCTACTGTGGAGGTTTGAATAATATGTTATACCAAACAAAATTATTCTGGAAGTCAAAACATGCAAAAGAAATATAGTAAACGATCGACAAGAGATAGCAACACTTTACTCATAAATAAAACACTTTTATTCATCATCAAATGTCAATTACACTTTACAAAATTTTGAGGTTATCTAACTACTAAATCTAATATCATCCTTCAGCCCTATGCTCCGAGCATGCTGGAGATGCTTAACCCGAGTCAGTCCCTTCGTGAGGGGATCTGCCGGATTCTCATCTGATGATACCCTCTTTGCCACGAGGAGTCCTTCTTCGATCCGATGTCTGATGAAATGGTATTTTCTGTCGATGTGTCTGGATCTCCCGTGATCCCTTGGTTCCTTGGCTAAGGCAACAGCACTTTCACTATCACAGAAAATTTCCATTGGCTCTTTAATAGCTGGTACAACTCCAAGGTCTCCAATGAAGTTCCTCAGCCATAACGCCTCCTTTGCCGCCTCGCTAGCTGCAATATACTCTGATTCACAAGTAGAATCTGCCACTGTCTCTTGCTTGGAACTCTTCCAAGAAATTGCTCCTCCATTTAGGGTAAAGACCCAGCCCGACTAAGAGCGGAAGTTATCCCTATCAGTCTGGAAGCTAGCATCACTATACCCTACAACTCTCAAGTCATCACTCCCACCGAGGGTAAGGACCCAGTCCTTAGTCCTTCGTAGGTACTTGAGAATATTCTTTACCGCAGTCCAGTGTGCCTTGCCAGGGTTCCCCTGAAACCTGCTAACTATGCTCAGGGCAAAAGCTACATCAGGTCGAGTACACGTCATAGCATACATGATCGATCCTACAGCCGAAGCATAAGGTACTCGACTCATTTGTGCTATCTCAGCCTCAGTGTTAGGGCTTTGTGTCTTACTCAGTTTGGCGTTACTCTGGATGGGCAACTCTCCTTTCTTGGAGTCTTGCATTCTGAATCTCTTCAGAACCTTCTCCAAGTAGGTACTTTGACTAAGTCCAATTAGTCTTTTACTTCGATCTCTCAAGATCCTTATCCCCAAAATATAGGCAGCTTCACCAAGGTCCTTCATAGCGAAACACTTTCCAAGCCAGGACTTTACTTCCTGCAGGGTTGGAATGTCGTTTCCTATGAGTAGTATGTCATCCACATACAATACCAAAAAGCTAACTATACTCCCACTAGCCTTGACATACACACAAGATTCATCTTCACTCCTAGAAAAGCCAAATTCCTTGACCTTTTCATCAAAGCAAAGATTCCATCTGCGAGGTGCTTGCTTTAATCCATAAATGGATTTCTCAAGCTTACACACTCTATTAGGGTACTTGTTGCTGACAAAACCCTCTGGCTGAATCATGTAAACATCTTCAGCCAACTTTCCATTAAGGAAAGCGGTTTTGACATCCATTTGACAAATTTCATAGCCATGAAATGCGGCTATGGCTAACAGAACCCGAATAGACTTAATCTTGGCTACCGGAGAAAAGGTCTCATCATAATCCACTCCAGGAATTTGAGAGAAGCCCTTTGCAACCAGTCTAGCCTTATAAGTGTGTACTTTACCATCCATGTCGGTCTTCTTCTTGAAGACCCATTTGCACCCTACAGTCTTTCGACCTGGTACATTTTCAACCAAGTTCCAAACTTGATTGTCATACATGGATTGTATCTCGCTATCCATAGCCTCTTTCCATTTAGCAGACTCGGGTCCTGCCATGGCTTCCTCGTAGCTGTTAGGGTCATCTTGACTTACTAGTGTTCCATCACTAATAAGTGTCTCACCTTCTGCAGTAATATGGAATCCATAGTAATGCTCAGGTGCACTCTTAACTCTCGTGGAACGCCTCAGAGGTACAGATTCGTCAATTGGCTCAACAAGAGTTTCCTCCTCAAGTTGAGGGCTAGAGTTTGAAGTTCCTTCACCACTTGACTCTTGAATTTCTTCAAGATCAACTTGCCTCCCACTGTCTCCTTGGCTTATAAACTCTCTTTCTCGAAAGACTCCTCTTCTTGCTACAAAGACCACATTGTCACTAGGTCTGTAGAAGAGGTAACCAAAGGATTGCTGTGGGTAGCTGATGAAAATACACCTCTCGCTTCGGGGTTCGAGCTTATCATGAGTCTCGCGTCTCATGAAAGCCTCGCAGCCCCAAATCTTGATGTGGTCTAGTTTAGGTACTTTACCAGTCCACATCTCGTGAGGAGTTTTGGCAACTTTCTTTGTAGGGACTAGATTAAGGATATGGGCGGCAGTCTCTAAGGCATACCCCCAGAATGAGATTGGTAGCGAAGCTCGACTCATCATGGAACGAACCATGTCCAACAAGGTTCGATTACGCCTCTCAGCCACACCATTCAACTGCGGTGTCCTGGGAGGTGTCAATTGTGAGACAATCCCACATTCCCTTAGATAGTCGAGGAACTCTGAACTAAGATACTCACCACCCCGATCGGATCGAAGCATCTTAATGTTCCTGCCCAATTGATTCTCGACTTCCTGTTTAAATTCCTTAAACTTCTCGAAAGTCTCTAACTTATGCTTGATTAAGTAGACATATCCATATCTACTGTAATCATCAGTAAAAGTCAAATAATAACGATTAGCATCCCTTGTGGCATGTTTGAATGGCCCACACACATCCGTGTGTATAAGGTCCAACAAACCTTCACCCCTTTCACACGAGCCTGTGAAGGGTGACTTTGTCATTTTTCCAAGTAAGCATGATTCGCAACTATCATTTGACTTTAGGTCAAACGACTCCAAGACTCCATCCTTTTGGAGTTGGCCTATGCGTTTCTTGCTTATATGTCCAAGACGACAATGCCATAATGATGCTTTATCCAGGTTATTATTATTAGTAGAATCAATACACAAAACATTATTTCCTAAGTTATCTACAACAGATACAGCTTCATACACACCATCACAAGGTAATGCTTTAAAATAAAGTACATTATTAAAGAAAGCATTAATCGAACCAACTTCATTATCAAACGAAAAGGTGAAACCTTGTTTGTACAATGCATGAAAGGAAATAGTATTTCTTGCCATTTCTGGCGAATAACAACATTTATTCAAATCTAAATTTAACCCACTACTTAGCGATAAAGTATAAACTCCAATCTTGGTGACAGGTGTAACTTTCCTATTCCCCATGATTAAGTTTATTCTTCCTTGCTCCACATTCTCACTTCTTCCTAGTCCCTGCAAGTCACAACAAATATGAATACCGCAACCGGTATCAAGGACCCAGGATTTCGAATGGGGTGAGTTATTAGAAATGATAGTGTAAATACCTGCATGGTTGGGTTTGACTTTCCCATCCTTCACATCCTGCTGGTACTTTGGGCAGTTCCGCTTCCAATGAGCTTTTTCATGGCAATAGAAGCATTCAGCCTCTTTTCGGTCAGAAGAAGGAGTAATGAAACCTTTCTTGGTTCCACTTGAAGAAGAGCCATCAAGGGTCCGAGCCTTGGTACCCTTTGAAGATCTCTTTCTCTTCCTCCCTCGACTTTGCCCGATTGCCAAGACCGGAGTTGAGTCTGGAGTAGGAGTGATAGCAACTGACTTCCCCTTAAGACCTGTTTCTGCGGTCTTGAGAAGTCCCTGAAGTTTGCTGAGGGTGACCTCTTCCTTGTTCATGTGATATGTCGTGCGGAATTGATCATAGCACGATGGTAAGGAGTGCAAAATGATATCTATTGCAAGCTCCTCAGGGAAGTTCACATTAAGCTTCAGCAAACGATCCACATACCTTTGCATTTTCTGCATGTGGCTCGTGACGGAATCTCCGTCCTTCATCATGGTTGTTATCATGGAGCAGATGACTTCGTACCTCTCTTGTCGTGCACTTTGATGGTATCTTTCCATCAAATCTTGGTGCATTTCATAAGGGTAGAAATCCTCATAAGACTTTTGGAGTTCAGCTGTCATTGTGGCCAACATGATGCAAGCCACCTTGGTTGCATCTCTTTCATGAGTATGAAAGTCAGCGATCTCCTGGGGAGTTGCAGTGGACTCATCAATTTCCTTAAGCTCCTTGTCAAGGACATATTCTTTGTCCTCGTAGCGGGTAATCATCTTGATGTTTCTGATCCATTTATTGAAGTTGGATCCATCAAAGGTGACTTTCCCACACAGACTCATAAGAGTAAAGGAGCCATTAGGATTCGAGCCAGAAGCATTATTTGAAGACATCTGAAAGAGAAGAACAAGTTTAGTATAGATTTAAGAGAGTCCTTAATAAAACACCCAAATGTAATATTAAGGCTAGGATCCAATCACAATATAATATAACTTAGAAGAGGTATGCCGTAATCTAAGCTATACCATATTTGAAAGGTAGGTGAATGACGATTCACCAATTTCCACCACGAAAACCGAAATATTAGATATTTAGTTTTATTGGTTTTAGAAATTCCTAGATTCTTTGAGATCCAATGAACTTTTCAAAGGCATGTTTCAATCTCGAGAGTGCCCTCCAAGTTTTGTGACTGGGATACCGAGGATCACAAAACGAGGTGTGAAGTAACCATGCAAATCACTTGGTACCCTTAAAGTTTATCACTCAATCGATGTGCCGGTAAACCACACACGCTCCACCGATACTATAATAAACCTTAAGTCACCCTTTACCTACCTTGTTAAGTCCAAGTTAGTGTGCTGGTTAACCACACACGCTCCACCAACGACTTAGACAAAGTGTAAAGTGTAATTTCATGGATTAGCACCTTATTCACATTTTCCTAAAGTAACTAAGATTGGGAATTTAATAAAACATTTAGTTACTTTATTATATTCATCATACTTTGAATGAGAATTTATAAGTCCTTGTCTTACCCGTTCGGCTAACGACCCTCCACCAGTCAAGCAAGCGGTGGGTGAGAGTAAACACCCATTAAGTCACCATTTTATAGGCAACAACCTTATACCCACCTTATAGACCGGCTTCGTGAATGAGGCGTACTAGCGGTAAGACGACTTTATTCTTATACATATATATATATATAATTATTAAATCATCATAATATAAGTATAAGGGTTGAATTTTAACTTTTAAAATTCTAGGGGTTGGAACTTAAAGTTTTAACTTAACTTTACTTGTTCCAAAACTTGAGGGCAAGTTTTTGTAACTTTCAAAACTTTTCATTTCTTGTAACTTATGAGTTTAATAGAGTAATAAAATGAAGACTCTTCATTTTTCTAACTCTTGTGTTTTTTTTAATGGTTTTAATTCAAGTGTGACTCTTGGTTTTCCATAACTTAAGGATAAGTTATGGACTCCATTAAAACACATTATGATCAAGAATTAATCTACCACATAGGTTACAAATAATTCCTATGATCATCTAAAACATCATAAGAACAAGAACATGAATATGAACACAATCAAAAATTACATTTAAAACTTTGTAATTTTGATAACTAGTTGTTGTAAATGAATTAGCAAAGACATTACACCACCAAAAACAAGTTTTCAATTACCAAAACAGTTTAGGGTAATGTTTCTAATTCATTTCCAGCAACTAAATCGGAATTCTGCACTCAGTCGACCCTACTCGCCGAGTGCATGAACTCACTCGCCGAGTTGGTTGAAGATACTCATGAACTCGACGAGTCCCCCCTATAGACTCGACGAGTCCATTCGCAGACAGCAAGATTTCCGATTCTTTTTTCAACTTTTAAGCACAAATAAGAGCAAACAAGCCTAGGCTCTGATACCACTGAAGGGTTTTGAGCATTCTAACACTTCCTAAGTGTACATGCAACCCTAATAACCTTGGATCTATGTTTGTCTAATTATCATGCAAAGTTGAATTCCAAGGTTATATTCCTATCTAGCATACATGGGGAACAATTTTAACATAAAGTATAGATAGAATAACTTACCTTGTTGTTGTTTGTGTTCCTTGAAACCTTGTGAGCCTAGCACCCCAAGTGTGATGCCTCAAATGCTTCACACAACACCAAATGCTCTTGGAAGAACTTATGAGAGAACACACACTTCTCAAAATCGGCCAAGCCCTCTTGTTTCTTAGTGTAGCCGATTTTAGGTGGAGAACATGTTACTTATATAGTGTTGACACATCTAGGGTTAAACCCTAATGTGTCATGACTCTTCATTTCCATGACCCATGGGTTTGTAACTCCCATGGAGCATCCATGGAGCATCCTATGGGTGGAACCCAACTTGATAGTCCATGGAGCCTTTTAGCCCACTATACAAGATATGGATGATTTACATAATCAACCCATATATTTAATTAGTTATCTTTTGATCATATAATTAATTCTAAATTAATTCTTGATCAAACTAATCAAATAATATTATTAATATATTAGAACTTATAATATATTAATAATCTCCAAGTGTTATTTCTCTCATTTAGTCTATCCAATTGCATGATGCCATGCAACCCAAATGGACCATGCCGGGTCGGGTCAAGTACATACCAGAAATAGTTATGGACTTAGACACCTTATCCAACAAATACATCGCTCACTACGAGGTTCAAGCTTGTCGTGAGTATCTCGTCTTACAAAAGCCTCGGAACCCCAAACCTTGATATGTGCTAACGAAGGAGCTTTCCCCATCCACATCTCGTGAGGTGTTTTGGTAACCTTCTTAGTAGGGACTCGGTTAAGGATATGGGCGGCAGCCTCTAAGGCATACCTCCAAAAAGAGATAGATAGCGAAGCACGACTCATCATAGAGTGAACAATGTCCAACAAGGTTCGATTACGCCTTTCTACCACACCATTCAATTGTGGTGTCCTAGGTGGCGTCAATTGTGAAACTATTCCACACTCTTTGAGATAATCGTGGAATTCAAGACTTAGGTACTCTCCTCCTCGATCGAATCAAAGCATCTTGATCTTCCTGCCCAACTGATTCTCCACTTTATTCTTGAACTCTTTGAATTTTTCAAAGATTTCTAACTTTTGCTTGATTAAGTAGATAACCCATATCTACTATAGTCATCGGTAAAAGTCACGTAGAAGCGGTTTCCATCCTTCGTGGTAGATCTAAATGGTCCACACACATCGGTATGTATGAGGTCCAATAGATCCTCACCCCTTTCGCACGTACCAGCGAAGGGTGACTTAGTCATCTTTCCAAGTAAACAAGACTCGCATGTGTCATCTTCCCTAAGGTCGAATGACTCCAACACTCCATCCTTTTGGAGTTGGGCTATGCGTTTCTTGTTGACATGTCCAAGACGACAATGCCATAAGGATGCCTTATCCATACTATTGGAGGAATCCAAGTACAAAACATCATTTCCTAAGTTATCAACAATCATAACAGTTTCATAAATTCCATTACATGGTATAGCTTCAAAGTTAAATACACCATTTAGATAAGCTAAAATAGAACCATTCTCATTATTAAAAGAAAATCTAAAACCTTGTCTAAACAAACCATGAAAAGAAATGATGTTTCTAGCCATTTCTGGCGAATAGCAACAATTGTTCAAATCTAAAGATAAACTATTCCTAAGCACTAAAGAATACACTCCAATCTTGGTCACAGGCGACGATCTTCTGTTCCCCATGATTAGATTTATTCTTCCATGCTCTAGGTCTCTACTTCTTCTTAGTCCCTGCACATTAGAACAAATGTGGTAACCACAACCGGTATTAAGAACCCAAGAAGTATTGTGAGATGAATCGTTAGATTTAACTGTATATATACCTGCGAAAGATGGCTTGATCTTTCCTTCCTTGATGGCTTGCAGGTACTCCGGGCAGCTTCTCTTCCAATGTCCTATCTTGTGGCAGTGGTGGCACTCTGCCTCCTTTGGGTTAGAGCAAGGCTTAGCGGGATCAACTTTGGTCCCACTAGAAGAGGCACCATCTCGGGCTTTAACCTTTCGATAGTTCTTTGATGAAGCCTTCCTCTTCTTTCCCTTTCCTTGTCCAATTGCCAAGATAGGAGCAGCGAGCAGATTGGGAGTTGGTGCAACAGACTTGTCCTTGAAGTTTCTCTCAGCGACCCTCAAGAGACCTTGGAGTTTGCTTAGGGTGACCTCTTCTTTGTTCATGTGATAGGTCATCCTAAATTGATTGTAGCTCGGAAGCAAAGAGTGAAGCACCATGTCGATCGCTAAGTCTTCCCCAAAGTCAACATTTAACTTGTGAAGGCGGTCGACATACCTGTGCATCTTTTGCAAGTGCACGGTAAGAGACTCTCCATGACCCATCTTAGCGGAAATCATGTTCGTGAAAATCTCATAACGCTCTTGTCTCGCGTTTTAATGGTATCTCTCCAATAAGTCTTGGTGCATTTCGTACGGATACATGTCCTCGTAGGACTTTTGGAATTCGGAGTTCATTGTCGCGATCATGATGCAATGCACTTTTGTTGCATCACGCTCGTGAGTTTCAAAAGCGGTGATTTCAGTGGGAGTAGCAATTTCGGGGTTGATTTTCTCGAGCTTCTCATCGAGGACATACTCCTTATCCTCATAGCGAGCAATCGTGCGAATGTATCTTATCCATTCGCTAAAGTTCGTTCCATCAAAGGTGACCTTTTGACAAAGGCTCATCAAAGTGAAAGAACTCGCATCAGCATTGTTGGCGTTCGACATCTATAAATAGAAAGGACAAAGATAGATTAGAATATGAATCCCTAATTATCACCCAATAAAAAATTAGGGCTAGGATCCAACAACAATATTTACACATTAGAAAAGGGATGCCGTAATCTAATATGCAAACAATTTGAAGGTAAGTGAATGACGATTCACTAATTCTCCACCACAAAACATAACTTTAAGTCCTAAATGTATTGAGAATTCCTAGGTTTGGATGAGATTCATTGAAACTTTTCAATGGCATGTTTAAATCTCGATATGCCCCTCTTATTTGTGACTGGGATATCGAGGATCACCAAGCGGGTGTGAATTACCATGCAAATTCACATAGTGCCTTCATTGTAACGACCACCTATTCGATGTGCCGGTAAACCACACACGCTCCATCGTAGTATGATAAACAATGAATCACCCTTTGCCACCTTCGCTTAGAACCAATTAGTGTGCCGGTAAACCACACACACTCCACTAACTTCTTTAGCAAGGTGCAAAGTGTAATTTCGTGGGATTGCATCAATTCACTTTTCCTAAAGTAACTAAGATTGGGAAATTTTAAGAAAACATGTAGTTACTTTGTATTTCTTATTATATTTTTAATGAGAGGATGAGGTTTGCCCTATCCTACCCGTTCGGCTAACGACCCTCCACCGATCAAGCAAGCGGTGGGTGTGAGTGTACACCCATTAAGCGCCATTTTATAGGCCGCAACCTTATACCCACCTTATAGACCGGATTCGTGAATGAGGCCTACTAACAGTAAGACTAGCATTTAAGTTATACATATATAGATATTAATCTTGTAATATTATATTAGTATAGGGTTAGATTTTAAACTTGTAAAATTCTAGGGTTTGAAATTTAAATTGTCTAAATTAAAATTTTAATCACAAAACATAAATTTCAAAACTTGAGGACTAATTTTAAACATTTAAAACATAAAGGATCAAATAACAAATAATTTTAAATTAACAATTAATCACAGAATTATCCATAGTTGATTAATAATTATCATATAAGGAAATTAAATATTTTATTAATTGATAAATATCTTCAATTAGATCAAAAACATAGTCATATATATCACCAAATCGGATTAGGGTTGATCTAATATGATTAAGGTAAGTTTCCATAAGATAAATATGAAAAAATCCAGTTTTTGGCTAATCCTGACGCTCGGACTTGCCGAGTACCCACACTGGACTCGCCGAGTCAGGCCAACTCGCCGAGTCCACTATGGGACTCGCCGAGTCCACTATGGGACTCGCCGAATCCATGACTCAGAAACACAAAAATCGAATTTTGCAGTTAAGATTCAAACATTCAAGCATCAATTTAATAGAAACCAATCTAGGCTCTGATACCACTGATGGGTGTACATAAGAACATTCCTAAGTGCACATACAAACCCTAATGCTCGGATCTAGGTTTCTCTATTAAACATGCTTTGAATCCAAGACTTCTAATGGCTAATTAGACATAAGAACAACACAAAATCAGAGTTAGAATCATACCTTGAGACACTTGTTTGATCTTCTTGTTCTTGGAGCTTTAGAGTCACAATTGTCACTCCTCTAATGGCTTACAAACACCAACTAGCAAAGAGGATGATTTGAGAGAGAGGAGAGAGGAGAAATTTGGCCAGGGGTTCTCTACCTTAGATGATGTACCGAATTCCCTTTGCCATATGGTCTATTTATACTTGTAGACTCCTTAAGGGTTACAACTCAAACCCTAATTGGATAACTATTACTCAAAGCAATCCAAATCCTTACCATAGATAGCCTTGGACGATTTTGAGGCTTATCCTAGCCTAGAAATTGTCTAACCCCTATCCAATAAGGATTTATAGTGTAAAGTTTAACTATCAAACAATTGACAGTTTATACCCTCTTATTTAATTAATCTCTTTAAGTCACCAAATTAATACTAATTAATCTATGACTTATATTAATCAAATAACTATATTATTATTCCTTATATTATTCTCATAATATATTAATAATATCTATTCTCTCATAATAAATCATCCTACCAAGTTGCTATGGTGAAGGCAACCCAAAAGGACCATGCACAATCGGGTCAAATACTTGCCTAATATAGTTGCAGCCTTAGACACTATTCCAACAATTATTCCATATAATATTTCAACTCTTATTATAAATCATCCTATCAAGTTGCTATGGTGAAGGCAACCTAAAAGGGTCATGCTCAATCGAGTCAAGTATTTACCAAATATAGTTGCAGCCTTAGACACTATTCTAACACATAGGGTGTGGGTGCCGTATCACAGAGGCGTGCGCCAGATCTTGATGGAAGAGGCGCACAAATCCCAATTCTCCATTCATCGAGGGGCAACGAAGATGTATAGGGATCTTCGTCTAGACTATTGGTGGCCCTGCATGAAGCGGGGTGTGGCTTGGTACGTCGAGCGATGCTTGACCTGCAGGAAGGTCAAGGCCGAGCATCAGAGACCGCACGGCAAGATGCAGCCATTGGATATTCCGTTGTGGAAATGGGAAGATATTACGATGGATTTTATCACAAAGCTTCCCAGGACTGCGCGTGGAGTAGATTCGATTTGGGTCATCGTGGATCGATTGACCAAGAGCGCCCATTTTATTCCGATCCAGGAGAGCATCTCGGCCTAAAAGTTGGCCGATATATATATATCCGAGAGATAGTGGTGCGACACGGGGTGCCGGTGTAAGTGATATCAGACAGAGACGTGCGTTTCACTTCCAGGTTTTGGAAGAAGTTTCATGATGAGTTGGGCACTCATCTGCATTTAGCACCGCCTTTCACCTGCAGACGGATGGTCAGAGCGAGCGGGCCATCCAGAATTTGGAGGATAGGTTGCAGGCGTGCGTGCTAGACTTCGGTGGTAGCTGAGATACCTATCTTCCCTTGGCTGAGTTCTCTTACAACAAAAACTACCACACGGTATCGACCGTCCTCCTTTTGAGATGTTGTACGGACGGAGGTGCAGGACCCCGATATGTTGGGGTAAAGTTGGCCAGAGGGTCATGGGGAGCACAGAGGTGGTGCTCAAGACGACCGAGAGAATCCAACAGGTTCGAAGTAGGCTTCAGACTGCACAGAGTCGGCAGAAAAGTTACACCAATAAGCGCCGATCAGACGTGGAGTTCCAGGTCGGGGATATGGTACTCCTGAAAGTGTCGCCTTGGAAGGGCATCATTCGATTCAGGAAGTGGGGCAAGTTGGGCCCAAGATACATCAGTCTGTTCAGGGTTGTAGCCCGAGTGGGTAAGGTGGCATACCGGCTGGATCTGCCAGCCGAACTCAGTCAAATCCACAGCACCTTCCATGTCTCCCAGCTGCGAAAGTGCCTAGTGGATGATTCTGCAGTGGTGCCGTTAGAGGATATACAAGTTGATGACAGCCTGAATTACATTGAGTGCCCAGTCTCAATCCTCGACCGGAAGTCGAAGGATTTTATGAACAAGAGGGTGGAATTAGTGAAGGTGTAATGGCAGCACCGAAAGGGTTCAGAGTGGACTTGGGAGCCGGTGGAAAAAATGATGGAGCATTACCCCGAGCTGTTTCAGGATCAAGCAGCAGACTTCGAGGACGAAGTCTAAAATAAGTGGGGGAGATTTGTAGCACCTGGTCCATGGTATGTAAAATTTATCTAAGTATTTTGCATTTTTAGCCTTGGACTCGGCAAATTGTAGGCCCGACTCGCCGAGTAGAGACGGGATATGGAACACGTTTAAGTTGGCGACTCGGCGAGTCCCCATTGTCTGGTAAAACCATAATTCCAAGGGTTTGCACCCTATTAAAACCAACCTTCTGCACCCCAAGCTCGCCCCCTTCACCCTCATAGCCCCTATATCATTCTAACATCGTTCCTTGTGAGATTGAAGTGCTTGGTGTGATCTCTTGAAGTTTTTGAGAGAGAAAGGAGAGTGGATCAAGAGTAGGGGAAGGAGACCAGTCATCTTGGTGTTATTTCAGAGATTTCCTTGAGGTATAACTCAGTTTCCCCCTGTTTTCATGCTTATAATCCCTTAGAGCTCCATTAAAGTCATTCTTGAGCCATTTCCAAGCTTGGGTATGATTTAGGGTATGTAATAAGCTGATTAACCTTTAGATCTAGGCATGTTTGAGCTCCAGGAGCTTGGATCCATTGCCTTTATGAAGCCATATTGCATGAAAGCCCTAGATCTACTATTTTAGTGCATTTTGAGCCCTAAAACCTTCATCGGTGTTTATTTACACTTAAAGTTGGAAACTTTACGTGTTAATCAAGCCCTAAGAACCCAGATCTATGTATGGTATGATTTGGATTCAAGCAAAATCGAGTATATAGTATTTTCATGTGAAAGACTCGGCGAGTCGTTTATCGAACTCGGCGAGTCGAGTCGCGAGTCCCCGAGTTTTCCCCCTTTTCGTGTTTGCTGGGTGGAGTAGTGAGTCATGGGGTGTGACTCAGTGGGTCGGAAGCCAGACTCACTCATGAAGGAACTCGGCGAGTCAATGCCCTGACTCGGCGAGTTCAAGGCAATCTTCTTGCCTCAAGAACAGACTCGGCGAGTTGTTCATTCAACTCGGCGAGTCTCAGCATAGATTGTTCTTCGGATGAAGATGAACTCAATGAGTTGTTCATACAACTCGGCGAGTAGGATGAAGGACTATTGGACATTGGTTTAGAAGGAAAACTCATCGAGTCAATGCCTAACTCGATGAGTAGAGACGAGATTATGGTCAATCGAATGAATAGGGACTCGACGAGTTGGCGAGCCAACTCGGCGAGTCGGGTCAACTGGAAGTTGACTTTTGACTTTGACTCTTGGTTTGGTTAGGGGTAAATGGTCATTTTACCCTGAGGTCGGTTAGCAGTATTTGACTAAGTGTTTTGTGGGAATTATAGCCGGAGGATTTCCGGGGAAGCAGCAGAAGAAGACAGTCAGTTCCCACGCAGAGCAGCAACTAATTTGAGGTGAGTTACCTTCCAGTAGCGGTGGGTCTACGGCCACAATGCTGACCCACCAGTAGGAGTTGTATGTTAGATGATTTTCTTTGTGATATCATCTAGGTTTGCTACTACCTGATATGTTTATATGCTGGCATGATATGTATATGTGATAGTAGTAGAGTTTGGTTGTTAGGACCGAAGGGTAGGTCAGACACCCCAGATATGTCTGACAGTAAGCGATGATATGTTTATATGATGGCATGATATGTTATATGTGATAGTGGTAGTAGGAGGGGGAATAGTCCCCAAGTTCGGTCGTTAGGACGGAAGGGTAGATCGGACACCCCAGATATGTCTGATAATATGTTATGTTATGATATATATGATAGTAGCAGTAGGGGGTGAAATAGTCCCCGAGGATTGGTTGTTAGGACCGATGGGTAGTCAGCACCCCATAATGGCTTGTCATGGGTAGTCAGCACCCCAGAACGGCTTGACACGGGTAGGTCGGCACCCCAGAATGGCCGTACCGAGTAGGTTGGGCACCCTATAATTGCCCGACAGTATGTATGATATGTGATTGTATGGTACGTGGTATGATGGGGGAACTCACTAAGCTTCGTGCTTACAGTTTACAGTTTTGGTTTCAGGTACCTCTTCTTCAAAGGGGAAGGAGCTGGCGCGGTAGCGACACATCACATACACGCTTTGTATTCCGCACTATGAGATCTTCCTGGGGATTTGTACTCTGACATTGTTATGTTTTTTATAAACTGGTTTCCGGACACGCACATCTTTTATGAAATGATATGATCGGTGAATGTTTTATTTATAATGTTTTGCTAAGTATATGTTTTAAAAATGAAATTTTTGGCTCGTATTTTTGGGACGTTACATCCACAAAGTAGCCCTAAACTCCTAGGGTCCAAAAATGAAGCCCATCACCGAAGGCCCAAACATCGTAACCCACTCCTGAGTACGCAGAGCGTACTTAGCTTATACACTAAGCGTACATGCTTAAGGGCCTATATGTTGCATGTACGAGCTTGTACGCCTAGTGTCATCCTCATGCTTGCAAACTTTGCATTTTAGCTCTTAATTGGTTAAGACATTAGTCCCAAGAATCAGATATGATCTCCTTGAAGTGGTTCATCATGTAAAGTTGCAAACTTTACATGCATGCAAGGCTCAATAAGGTCCTAAAGCTCAAAAGAGCTTACTAATTGAAGCCCTAAACTCCTAGGGTCCTAAGGCCTAAGGCCCAACCCATGACTTACAAGTCCCAAATCAATATTCTGGAAGTCCACAAAGCAGCTCTAAATTCCCAGGGTCCAAAAATGCAGCCCACCACCAAAGTCCCAAACATCGCAAACTACTACTGAGTACGCAGAGTGTACTCAGCTTGTAAACTAAGCGTACATGCTTAAGGTCCTGTACGTTGCGCGTACGAGCTTGTACGTCTAATGTCCTCCTCATGCTTGCCAACTTTGCATTTTATCTCTTAATTGGTTAAGACATTAATCCCAAGACTCAGATCTGATCTCCTTGAAGTGGTTCATCATGTAAAGTTGCAAACTTTACATGCATGCAAGGCTTAATAAGGTCTTAAATCTCAAAAGAGCTTAATAAATGACTTGATACTTGTATGGAGGTCACAAACACCATAAAGGTTGTACCTTTAGGCTTAAGGAGTCCCCTAAACGTCCATATCTACAAGATTGTCATCTCAAATGGTCTTAACTCTTCAAGACCAATAAAAGGGACCCAAAAAGGACCAAAACAAGTTTAAGAAGAGATATAAGCAATATATGAACTTTATACCTCCAGAATCTTCCTAAGATGATGTGGATGCTTGATCTAGAAGTTCAACCATGTCCAAGACTTACACCACAAGATCTTCTTATATCAAACACACTAAAAATGGCTCTTTTTTGTTACTTCAAGGTCAAAATCACCTCTAATGCCTATTTAGGGTTTTTAGGATGTTTAGAGGTAAAGATACTGGAAAAGGTGAGGTTCTAAAGACCATAAATGGCTTTAAATAGGGGACAAGTCCAAAGATTAGGGTTTTAGAAACATGTCACGTACGCCCCGTGTAGCTCCTCGTACGCCCCATGTACGAGGCTCAGTTGCCTGATCATGCGTGCCTCTGTACGCTAAGCGTATATGCACGTACGCCCAACGTACGAGGGGTCTTCTTTGACAACTAAAATTTAAAAAAAAAAAAAAAAAACTTAAAAGGGAAATACATGAACTCAGATGTTACACCTAGTGACTTAATCACAATTAAGTTAGGGTTGATAACTATTCACAAACTTTTTAGTTAAGGTCATTTTAGTGAGACTTTATTCATTAGCTGAGTCCAAACACTTAGCATACGCACACTACTATAACCTTTAATCTTCGGAGCGAGATACATATGTATAGATCTATACGGGGTTGACATCCTCACATGTGGTTGCTAGCTACAACCTCGACTGTTCAATCGAAATGGGTGATAAGTGTCTACAATCGTTACTGCAACGTCCAATGCAACGTTGTAGTAGGGTACACTCAAGTCATGTAGCTCAGTTATAGGACTTACTATAGACATTTAATCGAATATATATATATATATATATATATATATATATATATATATATATATATATATATATATATATATATATCTTACTACAACTCATAAACTTGGTTCATTTAAAAACCATTTTAAGCATGAAATTACTTATACCAAGACATTGTTTGGATTTTTCAAAGCTTATTTAAATATGGTTTACTTATAATGAAAATACTTTTTTGAAACACTTTTAAAGGTATCATTATTGCTAGTAGCTTGAGTTTGGATTCACACAAGTGTTCCTCCAAATTCCTCAAACCAAGGCTCTAACACCAACTTATAATGTCCCATTTTCACAACAAAAAATTTTCATTTTTATTAAGGTAAATTTCATAATTATAAATCCATTTTAAGAAAACCATTTATTCCAAATTACATTTGTCAAAAAACAGAGTAATATAATCAACACAAAATCCTCAATGTTGTTAATGAGTGTGTAAAATCACGTCTACACCTTCAAACGATCACCGATACAACCTAAAAACTTAAACAATCGGGTAAGCACAAAGCTTAGTGAGTTCCCCCAAAATACCGCACACGACAGGACATATATAATCATGCATACTGGGTCCACAATCATCAAACTGGATTACCTAAAGTATGTTGGCCTTCTACCTTAATCCAACCGCTCTTCCCGAGTCTCCATGCCTATGAATTACAGCGGGATCGCACCTGGTCTCTTGGCCTATAGCACACAACATGACCGCCTCAACCTCAACTGCCACAATATATCGACATATAAACAAACAAGAGAGCAAGGAGGCACATACATATAGGCAACTACCAATCATACAAGTCACTACTGCCTACTAGACCCTTCACAACACACTACTCCGCTACCGACAACTCTCCATGGAATGCATAACCATAAGGAATCAGAGGTGAGATAGCCACTCGAGCAAATGATCCTGCTATAGAGCCATAACCAAATAAGGAACATGCAAGAAAGCATATATTGATAGTTCTCAAGGTATCCTAGATTGCTACATACAATCCATTGGGCTTTCTACTAGACGATAACCAACTTACTGGTACTCTAACAAATACACCACTACTGATGCATCCTAACATACAACTGTATATATATATATATATATATATATATATATATATATATATATATATATATATAACAACTCACTACAACACATCAACATCTTATACACAAGGACATACAACCAAATCTCCAAAGAATGCATAACAATATGCATCTAAAGATGAGATAGACATCCGGGCTGATGATCCTACTCTAGAGCCACAACCAAACAAGGAACATGCAAAAAGCCTAGATCAAGAGTTCTCAATTTATCCTACATGGATACATACAACCCTATGTCACCCCTATACTAAATAATAACCAAAACTAGTGGGTCCACATTGGTGCCTTTGACCCACGAGTGCAGTGAGGAAAACTCACTTGAATCGAAGAATCCAAAATTATTGTGACACTCTCCCTTTCTGCACTAATTGCTCCCATGAGCCTACTAGTACTGAAACATGGTAGAATCTTAATCAAAATGCCTAAATCCTTCAAGTTTGACCCTAAGTCAAACTGGTCAAAAGTCAACAGTCAAATTGGCAAAGTTAACGCCATGTCGTGGGGTCACAAGGTCAGACAGTCAACATGTAAGACATCGCCATGTCGTGACCCTCCTTGGCCACATCGTGGCAATGCCAGAATAAGACAATCACGATTTTAGACTTTGCCACATCGTGACCACAAAATGTCATTTCTATCATTAAGAACTCAATCCTTTCAGATGAAAGCTCATACTTCTAGATCTACTCTTCCACACCAGCTTAATGGATAAGTTGTGACCACTAGCGGCTGCCACGACTTGAACATTTTATGCCACGTCGTTGAATCTTCAAAACACATGTTTCATTAAATCTCACGCCACGTTGTGGGCACCCATGCCCCACGTCGTGGCACAAGGTCTTCTCCAAAAACCTTATTTTGATTCCTTAAGTCTTGTCCAATCTTCTTCGGAAAGTGGGTGTTACACTCCGTAAAGTAGATGTCTTGTTGTGGTAGACCTAAGACGAGTTGATATGTCATTCTCGTATTGGTCCAGGCTTGGGGTATCACAAATGTGGTTAGAACCTAAGAATAAAAATCCAAAATTGGTAACCATCCGATGATAAGAGACATTAGTAGTACTCAAGAAAGCACTATAATCACATCATGCATTTCATACGTGTTATTGCATAGTCTGGGAAGTAAAAGTTAATGTTTTGAGAAAGTTTTGGAAATTAAATAAAAGAGTCTTATAGAAACTTTTAAAAATAAAGTAAAGAGTTTTGGTAAAAGCTTTTTTAGCGTAAAGTAAAGAGTTTTATATGTAAATAGTTTTATAATTAATTAATTATTATTATTATTATTATTTTGCATCTAAACACATATAGTCCACAAGAAGTTTTCGCCTTATGTATTTTGTTTAATGTCATGTAGCTAGGTACAAACTCCTAGATGTAAGTGTCCGTATGTGGAATGCATGAAGTGTCTTAAAGTTAGACAGAGTAGAGCTTTTGTGGACTGCTATATTTGATCTTTGTAAAATTTTAATTGATTGCTATGGTTTGGATAATATGAATAAACACATATAGTCCACAAGAACTTTTCGCCTTACGTATTATGTTTAATGTCATGTAGTCAAGTACAAGCTCCTAGATGTAAGTGTCCGTATGTGGAATGCTTGAAGCCTCTTAAAGTTTGATTGAGTAAAGCTTTTGTGGACAACTATATTTGATCTTTGTAAATTTTGAATTGATTGCTATGGTTTGGTTGATATGTGTGATGAATTGTGTTGGCATATTAGTATTTAAAAACATCAAAAATGGAATGTTACAACAAAGACGATGAAAGAGTGAATGCTTACATATATAGAACATCCAAAAACATGTCTTATTATGTTTAATGCTCTCCAAATTGTTTTTTTAATCATTGATTCAACCGTATAGTTACAAAAGTCTATTATTGAAGCATTGAAGAAAACATGGAATAAAAAAAAGAAGAAGGATAGACTATAGGGTAAGAGAATTGTGGTTGATCAATACAAATAAAAATGTTCTATAGGGTAAGAGAATTATGGTTGATCAATGGACAAAAAAAATCCACATACCTCACTATTCAAAGTAAAGCATATGATAAAAAGATAAGAATACTCTCATATGCACTACCAGTAGAGTACTTAACAAGATTGGACAAACATCATCTAAAATCCGACCAAATTTTAATTCGTTTTAAAAATCCCAAATATTTTAATTCGTTTTAAAAATCCCATCTACATATCTACCCAAATCTTAATTTGTTTTAAAAATCCCAAATACTTATCCGGAAAAAAATCCTATCATTGCCATACAAAATCGGAAAAAGCATTAAGTTAATTATATGTATATCTCCGACCCGATCCAAAATTTGATAATTTTAAATGCAAAATCCAAAAACCCAGCCGAATATTATCCAAAATCCGACCCTATCAAAAAAAAAAAAAAAAAAAAAGATTTCAAATAATCCGACTTGTGTCCAGATAATGTAGAAGTAAAATTTGAATCCTATTGTGATCGAAAGTTATGGCCCAAATTCAAGGCCCAAAGATGTTGGTTTCGATAAAGGACCAAGTATGCTAACTAACAAATAGATTAGGGACTATATTTGTAATTTCCTCAGAATCTTTAATTTTTCAATGTAGCCCTTGCACTTTCTTTTGTTGAAAGGGGACAATACATTGGTTATTTGATGAATTTCAATGGAGTTTCTCCCAAAATAGAAGAGAGCCCGGTTCAAATCCCACCCTTCACTCTCCATGGCGGCACCCAATCGCTCCCCTATGCGTGTTCTAATCCGTCCTCCATCATCTTCTCCTATCACTCTTCCTTCCACCACCACTGTTCTACCACCACCCGCTGCCATCCATCAACCACCACCACCACCACCATCGGCTCTTCCACCTCTCCCTCCCCCTCCTCCCCCTTCAACAACATTCCGGCAAAACAGCGTTGTCGTTGTCGGATTCGTCGGCCGGCGCAAAGGTGACGTGAGCCAATTAATCAACCGGATTATAGATTCCAATGTGTTTGGTTCCGGGGATGCTGACGTAGCATTGGGGTTTGAGAAAACAGGGGAAATCGTGACGGATGAGGTCAAGGATTGGTTTAAGCAAAGACAAATTAGTTATTATCATGAGGAGACAAAGGGGGTTTTGTATTTGCAGTTTTGCTCCACCAAGTGTCCGGTTATGGAAGGGTTTTCGGAGGTCCCAAGTGGGTTTGATTCGGTTTTTGAAAAGCAGGAGTTTGGGGATCTTCAAGGGATGCTGTTTATGTTTTCTGTAAGTTTGTTTGAACCAAATTCACCGATTTTCTTAGTGATTTATCTCTTTTCTATGCTTTAAGACTTTGACTGTTGCCTTAGCATCTGTTTATTGTTGTTTGGTTTCGTTAATATGTGATTGCAATTTGGATATGTTTATATGAACTTCATTAAGATCTAGGTTTCTTGGTAACAAGGCTAACACCTAACTCATTAGGTGTGATATTGGCTATATTTCTCTTGGATTTGTCTCAATCTTTTTAAATTAGTTTAGATCACCACATTGATTCTTGAATAACCTTACTCAATTTGTTATTAACTCATTGTGATCATGAACACAGGTTTGCCATGTGATCATATTTATACAAGAAGGCTCACGCTTTGATATCCAAAATCTAAAAAAGTTTCGAGTGTTACAAGGTGCTAAACATGCAATGTTTCCATTTATTAAATCACAAACACAACAATCAACAACATCAAGATCACACACATCTTCTTCTTCACACACTTCTCCTTCAAGAACACCTTCCAAAAACCGTTCCCCTGGTAAAAATGGTCCACCCATGGCTCGCAATCCTTCATCAGTCTCATTAATGTCAGGTTTAGGCTCATACACATCTTTATTTCCAGGACAATGTACTCCAGTTATACTCTTTGTTTTTCTTGATGATATCTGTGAATCTGGTTCTTTTTCTTCTTCTTCTTCTTCTTCTACTTCTAACCCAGATGAGTCAACTCAGTCTAGATCAACTTTACCCATGAAAGGATCTGGTTCAGTAGTTGTACTTTCACGCCCTGTTTCAAAACCAGAAGGTGGTTTCAAGAAGAAACTACAGTCATCTCTTGAAGCACAAATTCGGTTTTCAATCAAAAAATGTCGGGTACTTTCGGGCTCTGAAACGGGTCCTCCTGGGTCAAGAAATGGACCCGGACCCATTTCAAGTCATATGCCTTTGTTTTCACTTGATGGGTCTAAAGCTGTTTTGCTTCTTGATAAACTCTCAAACAATTCAGGCGAATCTTTAGAGTTTGCCACTAGCATTGTTGAGAATGTTCTAGAAGGTATCTCAACTTCAGACTCACTTCTACTTGAAACCCATAGTCAAAGTTCAAATAAAGAAGACATTCTTTCTTTAAAGGAGTTCATTTACAGACAATGTGATATTTTAAGAGGTCGAGGGAGTATCAGTGTCTCTGGTGGTGGTGGTGGGATGGTGGCGGTGGCGGCTGCTGCTGCTGCCGCCTCGGTAGCTTCTGGAAAGCCTCCGCCTTTAACTCCTGATCTTCCATCTCTTGATGTCTGGTTGACTTCCAGTCAAACCATTTTACATGGGCTTCTTTCTGCTAAGCCTGTGTTTATACCTGAATCTGAACAAACCAAAAGAAGATCAAGACAACGAAATAACGTTTCGGTTTCGGTTATTGAAGGAAGTCAAACAAAAGTCAACGACCCTTTAGAACTTGCAGCAACATATTTGGATAACAGTAAAGGGCTGAATAGTAAATTTTCAATTTCTTGGTGTCAAAGAGCTTTACCTGTTGCTAAAGATGTCTACTTACACGATTTGCCACCATGTTATCCAACATCACAACATGAAACCCATTTGTCAAAAGCTTTGACTTCTTTTAAGTCAATGGTCAAAGGTCCAGCTGTGGATTTTTATTTGAGAAAACTGGAAAACGAATGCACATCAATTTGGATTTCGGGTAGACAACTATGTGATGCAGTTAGTTTAACAGGAAAATCATGTATTCATCAAAGACATGACTCTTCATTACCACATTGTAGTGGTTTTGTTTTTCTTCATGCGTGTGCATGTGGGAGATCAAGGAAATTACGATTAGACCCTTTTGATTTTGAAGCAGCTAATGTGAACTTTAGTTGTTACCCAGAATGTGATAAACTTCTTCCTACCCTTTTTTTACCAGAAGGAAACACAGAAGGGCCTATTCAGTCAAAATCTTGGAGTTTGACTCGAATTGGAGGGTCAAGATACTATCAACCTTCAAAAGGGCTTCTCCAAAGTGGGTTTTCAAATACAGAGAAGTTTCTTCTGAAGTGGAAATTTTTTCTTGAAAAACAGAAAGAATTCAGTAAAGATTCAAGGGTTGAAGTTGTTTCAGATGTAAAGGTGAAAAAAACAGACAATGGGGTGGAGATTAATTCTAAATCCAAGAATCTTGATGACAATAAGAGTAATTCCACTAAAGTTGTTCCTAATTTTACAATGAAAAAACCTTTTTCTGAAGTTGTTGCAGGATCATCATCTACAAGTTCTGGGTTTCCTCCACTTCAATTAAAAAAGAAAACTTTATTAACTTTGGAAAATGTTAATAAAGAGAAGAACATTGGAGAAACACCACATGATAATCAAGAATCTAAAAAAATCGGGACTTTGTCTTCTGTTCATGAAGATGGAAACGGGAATACCAATGGAAATCCGTTTCTACAAAAGGGTAGTTTTGGTAATTTGTTAAACATGAATGGAAGGGAGAACAATTCTTTAAATCAGGTGGTGGTATACATTGGATTTGAGCATGAATGTCCATGTGGACACAGATTCATATTGACACCAGATCATCTAAAAGGGCTTGGATCCATTTATGCAGTGGATGAATCTGCTGAAAATAATTTGGATCGTAGAGGGGTAGATTCGTCAAAGATGGGTAAATATGGAGGGCATGGTAAAATCCATAGACACTCAAATAGAATGGTGAATCCTGGTGTTAGTAAGGTCAGAAATCCAGTAAAGTCAAAAGAAATAGGGAGTAATGGTAATCAAGGGCAAAATGGTCACAAAGATATTGAAGGAAGTCTTGAGTCAATGATTCTTGATGATGATGGGAATGGTGTTTTTCCTTTACTAAATAGAAACTTACCATTGTACCTAAATTGCCCTCATTGCCAGATCCATAAGAATAAGAATGATTCACCAAATGTTCAATTTGCTGGCACTATTTCACAGCTTCAGAGAATATTTCTGGTAAGAATTTGTTTTTTAATTTCTTCTTTTTTATAATTATTTAATTGCATCAATTCCTTTTGTAACTCATTTAATACAAAAATTTACATAACCTTCACCATTTTACTGATTTCACCACTTAAATATTTGGGTTAATCTCATAAAAGACCTTATAGTTTGTGTTTTTTCCGGATTAAACCTCAACTTTATGTTTGCCTGAAAAAGACCTGGTGTTTTTCATTTTTTCCGATCGGGCCCTTTTAGTCATTTTTTTCCAAGAAAATTGTAAAATGTGGGTTTTTCCAAAAAAAAAAAAAAAACTAAAAAAGTTGAGGGTTTATTTGGAAGCATTTAGAAAGATGCGGGTTTTTTTTTTTTCCGGAAAAAATACAAAGTTGGGGGCTTTTTTGGAAAAAATGAAAAAAATACAAGGTCTTTTTCAGGCAAAAAATAAAGTTTGAGGTTTAATCCGGAAAAAACACAAAATATAAGGTCTTTTATGAGATTAACCCATTATGCTTTTTTGTATTTTCCCCTGATATCAGGTAACTAGAAAAATGTTATTTTATTAAAAAAAAATAGTCAAAATTAGTATAATGGTTTGCTCACTACAAATAAAATGACATTTTGCCCTTACTTTATATGCATTCTGCAGGTTACACCTCCCTTCCCTGTTGTCCTGACTACATGTCCAGTTATTCAATTTGAGGTACATCTAAAAAAATGAAATCTTTTTATCAAAAATTGATTAATTAATTAATGGGGTCTGAAAAAAATGTCCAGGTGTCATGTCTACCTCCATCAGTGGTTGACCATGACCATGAACAGAAGAAGCTGCAGTTCAGCCTTGGTTGTCCGGTGATACTGCCGCCAGAGAGCTTCCTCTCCCTCAGGCTTCCATTTGTTTATGGAGTGAAGCTTCAAGATGGAACTTTTCATCCTCTCAAACCTTTTCAAAGTCAACCAGAGTTGACCGCATGGTTGACCAAAACCACAGCTTTACAGGTTTTGTCAAAAGGAGCACCCAATCTTGAAGTCATCTAACTTTTTTGTTGAAACTAATCAACATCCCAACTTGCTTCAACAAAAGCTGCAATTTTGCCTGCTTTCAGGTGATTGATTTTTTTTTTTTTTTTTTTTAAAAAAAAATTGTGTTTCTTGAATCTTGATGATGTTTTGGGTGCAGGTAGAGTTTGTATTGGTTAATTTGGTGATCCAATGATGATTGATGATGATGATGCCTGTGTTACAGTGATATCAGGTGTTGCCCTTTTTATAGATTTAAAAAAAACTTGCTTATGTAAGAGTAAATTACAATTTTGGTCCCTGAGTATACCCCATTTTCGCAATTTCATTCTCAAAAAGTTTTCTTTTACAGTTTTGGTTCATGTTCCAAGTAAAAATTAATGATTTTGATCTTTGGGTATAGTTAGTTTTTGCAGTTATTTTATTTACATTTTGGTCCTAAAATTGAGTCATTTTATTGGAACAGGGACTAAAAAGTAAAAACCTCAAATAAGGACCAAAGTTGCAAGAGAAAAACCGTGTTGGGACCAAAATTGCAAAAATCAGCTATACTTGAGGGACTAAAAATGTAATTTACTGTTATTCTAATGATGGTGTTTGTTAATTCTGTTTATGGACCATAGGCCTCTCTGGAAATGGTTGGTGTTTTGTGGGATTCTTGAGCATAACCAGGTTGAAATGTGTAAGTACCATTTTGACCTTGATTCTTTTATCGACTTAGAAATAATATAAAGATTATTGGCTTTTGGATAATCCTTTTATTTTTAAATTTTCATGGAAATAGAAAGATCTACAATAATGCCAGATTAAGAGGTGCTGCGGCTTCTGGGAAATGGGAAGAGAAGGCTGATTGCATTTGCATGACGTCAGAGGAAGGAGAAGAGTGGTTGGAATTTGGAATTTGGAATTTGGAAATGGGAATTGTTGGGTAATAATTGCTAATGTTTAAAGATAATAATAAAGTGATATTTAAGATTTGCTTTCAACATATAACTAATTGGGAGTTTATTGTATTCTGTTTCTTACTATGAATGTATTAATCAGTTTATTGCCAATTATGTTTAACATATTTCATTGCTATTCATGTTGATCTTTGGTGAAGAGTCAATAAAATCGAATTTTTCTAACTAATATTTTGCTTTTAAGAAATTAAATGAATTAGTTTTTTTCATGTTGCCGAAAGTTTAAATAAAAAAAGTTATGGTTTTTTTTTAATGGTAAGTCATGTATGAGTAAATTGACTAAATGGATAATGATTTTCGTTGTGTATATAATTTTGTTTTTAGACTTAATATATAGTTTTTTTTTGCATATTGCGAAAGTCTAAATGAAAAAGGTTACACTTTATTTATTTATTTATTATTTTAAGATTCATGGTAAGTCATGTATGAGTAAAATGATTATATGCATAATGATTTTTGTTGTGTATATAATTTTGTTTCTAGACTTAATATACTTAGACTTCCATTTTGTCTTTAGATTACAAAAACATTTTTTTATTATCAGTTTTAAAGGGGAATGGGAAGGAAAAAAACAAAGGACAAATGGCCAAATAGTAAGGCTCGAATAATGAATAGATGAATAGGGGATAAAATAGTCAATTTGTAAATTTAACTTTTGTTTGTCGACGGTATGAGATAATAATAAAGGCTATACTAATACTACAAGTACTCTAACTTTAATAACAAAAATTAATATTACACGTGCTATAATTATATAACATATTATGATAGAAAGGAAATTATTTCAAATTGTGGCACATATTTATTTTGGTTATAAAATATTTAAAAAGAAAAAAAAAAATCAAGAACAGTAACACGAGTGGCCCACGTTCACAATAATGAGTGACTTGGGTAGCTGGTAATCAAATAGAAGGCCAGCCTGGATAAACACTATGACTTGGCCCAGTGGGGCCTACGTTTCACAGGCGACAGACCCGTCCCATCCACTCACGGTTATATTTTTATTTTTAAAATATAAATCAATATAATTTTTTTTTTTTTTTTTTTTTTTTTTGCCATTAAAGGTATTTTAAAACTTAAACTATTAATTAACATTTTTTTTCCTTCGAAAGTAAGAGTAAACTGACAATTATAGAAATGATGTGTACAATTCGATTTGTGCACACTTCAAATAAGGTGATTGATCGCACTATTCAATTTGTTTTGAAAATTGGTTATTTCTCAATAAACTAAGTGAAATTCAATAATCAAAGTCAAATAAACTGGTTCAAATGGTTTTCTACCGGTTCAATACGATTTTTTTTGAAGAAACTGTCCGGTTCGATCTGATATAGAACTTGATATAAAACCGTTCGTTGTTGAACCGCTCTCGTCTCTAGTTCTTGGTTCGATCGGTTGGTTCGAACTACATTTTAAAACATTACTAGAAACATTTAATTTGTGCCTTTTGATTTCATGGAAGTTTTAAACTTTAAATCTCTGGCTTCAAGAATATCAACCAATCTAGTCAAGTGTCATAGGAAAGATAACAACTATGAGGGGATTCATACATATAACACATCCATAAATTGCAGTTCATTTAGGGGTCAACAGCCTGGATTCTCATATGCAAATGTGTTGATAGGCTTGACACCATGCTATTAATCATGATCTACCCTCTTAGTCTATCATTCCTCTTAAATCCCAAGCCGATTGGGTAGCAAAAATCCAAGAGAACTCTTATCAGATAAGTATATGGAATCAAAATACTTTTAATAGTTTGTTCAATGCTAGATTTGGTGAATGTTATGTAAGTTATGTCGGAGTTATATATGTCACACTTCACTTCCAGAGTAAAGAAAATACAAGTACTGTCGAAAAGGAAAACATCCTAAGGACTATGGTTTAATTGGTTGAAATCTTGGAACAAATCATTTGTATGTGAAATAGGATTATTTGGATTCAAAACAATGACCAACCCCCACATGCTTGGTTGGTATCCATTCTCTCCGATTGTTAGAAATTTTGACTAGGTCCTCTTTCCATCCCCATACATATACTGATGATAACACGGTGTTTGGGATGGTTTGTATTCCTTCTTAATCAAAACCCCCTATCAAATCAACTCTTCCAATTGACTTAAATGGTAAGCATATTTACATGTGGATTATAGATGTACTAAAGGAAAGATTCTCCTGATTAAATTTGTAACGATGAGATTTTCAAAACAAAATTTTCATTTTTCGTCAACCAAGTTCATTTAAAAATATTCTCAAAAGTATTCAACAATAGTTTTCAAAACATAACATATCCCAAGATCTCAAAAAAATCAAATCATTTCCATAATGTGTACAGATCACGCCGGCGCCTTCCCACGGTCCTCGCTAGTACCTGAGACACAAAACACAACAACTGTAAGCATAAAGCTTAGTGAGTTCCCCAAAATACCACATGTCACACCCCAAAACCATGAATGGCGGAAACATTCTGGGGCGGAGGACGTCATGTACAGTATCACAACAATGAATAGTAGTAAACAAGCAACAACATCATCCATTTCATTAATAGTATAATTTCATACATGTGTGTTCTGTCAAAGTTATAGACACCAAAAATATACATATCAAAATAAAAGATGAGTCTTGAACGAACTCCATCTTCTCAAAAGCCTGACACATGTACCTGTCTAGTGGTGACCTGAGAATACAAGTTATTTTGAAAGCGAGTATCAGCTTAATGTTGGTGAGATCATAAGTATATTAATGTCCGAGTTTGTATAAAAACGTTTGAAAGTTGTTTCTGTAAGATGCTTTGTATAATGTTTGAACTCTCCTAGAAAACCCTATGTTTCCTACTAACTGTAGCCTTCTACCAAGGCATCTCGTGTCCGTATGTATGTCTCTTGTTAGAGTCTGTGTTTCCCAATTCTGACTATCATTAACCAAAAATATAGTTACTACATTACCGTGCATCGTGTGAATATTCACGAAGTGAATGTAATGGGAAAATATTATCGTACCATAGTATTTGTAATAAGTGACTACCGTGGTGCTAACTACCTTAAAACAAAAGGCGTTCCAAATAACATGTGATCGACCTGTATCCTACTACCGACTTTAGTTAAACGATGATGTAAGACGCCGTAAGAAATGACATTTGGAACCCGTAGACTTGCAAGTCTCACTGTAGCGAGCAGAAAGGTGTAGGATAGTCAATCCAATATAGATCTATACGCAAACTCATACGCTCTCCAATTAAGGAGATTCGGGATACAAGAGCGGTCATGGTAGGAAGTGCCATGACCCGCCCAATGGTTCACATAACTGCGTAAATGTATATGTAATGAATGTGCTAACTGAAAGTGTTATCTTTCTCTGTCTAGCATGTATGTACTGAAGTGTTATGCGTGTGCTAGCTGTAATGTATGTTCTCTCTATCTAGCATGTATAGTAATGTACTGTGTGTACTAGTTGTAATGTATGTTATCTCTTTATCTAGCATTAATGTACCGTGAGTACTACTCGAACCGACTCATGAATGAACTGACTCATTGTATGTTTCATTGTTCTAGTTATAGTAATAGTATCCTCCTGTGCTACCCCTATGGTAAATTACTAGTGATGTAACTGGTACGTATGAACATGGAAGTATACCCTTGCTACCCAAGGGTACTGAATGAACTGGAAGGACCTTTATGACTATATATGTACACATGATATATAATTAATATTTAAATGACCTTCGGACGGATACCCGATATCCCACCAGACCACATCTCAAGCGCGAAAAGGAAATAGGGCGGGCATGCCTTCCTAAGCCTTTTAAACATTTCTTATATAACTATACATACATAGACATGCAATTGATAATAAGTATAAAAGAGTTTAAGTAAAAGTATTTGATAAGTAAAAGAGTTTGTAAAACAGTTTGAAAACAATACAGTTTGATAAACAGTTTGAACAGTAAGAAATCACTGGTTTTGTAGTTATTAATCACATGTGATTGATGTAATAACAATAAGTATTTAACTTGTATTCCCCCCCCCCCCCCCCCCATAAAGCATTTAAAAACATTTAAATCATTGGTTAAGGGGTATGAACTCACCTGTAGTGAGCGGTACGGATAAACTGAAGATGTAGGATCATTAGGTGACAAGTGAAGTCTTGAACACACTTTATAACACATCCTAGAATATAATAAACACTTTATATAAGTGTTATAAGCCCTAAGGATTCCATCTAAGTTGTTGTGGGATAAGGCTAGTGAGTTTAGGGTTCCAAGTGACCTCATACATGAGTTTACTCTCCAATAAACCCCACACAAGGAGTTTACGGTCGTAAACCCTTGAGTTTATGGTCGTGAACTCCTAAGTCTAATGTCATTTGGTGTTTTGAAGTGTTACATGATCCCTAGAAGCAATTCTACTTGGTGGTTTAATCCTTGGAAGGGTTTAGGGCACTTATACACTCCTTTGAGGAGTTTATGGCCCCAAGGCCAGTTCCCTTTGAGTTTACTACCGTAAACTCATATAAATAGGGATGTTTTTATGCTTTCAAGTCCCATGCTCATGTAGGATAGGTTCTAGACATTTATCTAAGGCTAATGAAGGCCTTAGGCACACTTTGGTGCCCTTTCTTGATGTTCACGACCCAAAGACCTTTTCCCTTAGAGATTACGGCCGTAATCTCTCATGGGAATGGGAATTTGATGATTTAAAGTCCCTTAATTCACTAGAAGCAAATCAAGGCTATTGTCCAAGGCTTTAGGAGTGATTAAGGCACTCTTTGGCCTTTGAATTTCGAGTCCACAGTCCAAGAACTTCTTGGGCCGTGAACACCTAAATATTGGTGTTCTTGGATGATTTCTAGTCTTAACAACACTAGCATACAAGCCTAAGGTGGTTACATATCACGGGGAAAGGACTAGGCATCGTTTAACCCTTGAAAAGGAGTTTACTCCCCAAGGTGTTCTTGGGCGGTAAACTCACAAATCTTGTGTTTTTGTTATGATTTATATGTTATTAAGCACTTAATAAGCTGTATAATACAACTAGATAAAGGTACTCACGATTTGGGATGAAAACCCGAAGATCCGTGAGAGAGAAATGGCTTTTCTCTAGTTGGAAATGTAACTAGTGAAATAACTTGGTTAAGAATCATATATATATATATATATATATATATATATATATATATATATATATATATATATATATATATATAGTCCTGGTATTTTTGGTAGAAAATATTTTTATTCACGCAATGAACTCTAATATAATAGAGTTTTGGAATAACAGAGTTGCACAAAACCCTAGTGCATCCACTCTCCTGATATCTCATTAAGTGTAAATCCCGAAATACTCAAACTTATACGGAAAAGTTTAAAAATTTACTGTGACTGTTATAACTTCTATTGAGTTGATAAAGTTCGTACAGAATGGAAATTTCAGGTTGTCACACCACATACAACACATACGCCACTCGAAGCTACTGTATGACCCTCCGGTCGATGTGTCTCAACGTGACCCTCCAGTCCCGTAGCTCGTTGGGCCCTCCGGCCCGGTCTGAGTCGTTGGACCCTCTGGTCCGGTCTGTATCGTTGGACCTTTCGGTCCGGTCTATACAATCATATAACATACAAATATCACATAGCACATAGATTCACATAATCTCATACATAGCACATAAGACCCTCCGGTCCACATAAATACCACTCTAGGTAACGTATAGTGAGAAGACTCACCTCGCATAGCTCGGTGACTCGTAAATCTTGGAAATCTCGGACTCCGTGGGATAAGATCTAGCCTCCGCCTAATCATATGAAATAAACACTCGACATCAACACATTTCCCAAGGCCAGACCATCCCTTCTCTTAATACTCTCATGAGGGTAAAAGACCATTTTACCCCCCACATGGCTCAAATACCCTAAAGTTGACTAACCCTAAAAGTCAACAAAATTCAACCCTTCGAGTTACGCTGCGCGTACCAAACATGTACGTTGGGCGTAACCGATACCTTCAGAGAATCGGGGTGCGCCACCCCCTACGCTGCGCGTACTGGAATTACGCCCGGCGTAATACCCAGTTTTAGTCCTTCAACTCTTGAGGTCTTCAACAGTTAAGACCCACGTCCAACTTTTAGATTTGACCTCTAAGCCTCTTAAACCTTAAAGTCGATGACTTTAAGCCTTTGCATGGTTGAATAAGTCACTAGCACCCAAAACATTCCATTGTCTAACCCTAGAAAGCATAGTACTCGAGCATGACCTCCTATCAACGACCAAGATGGGAACTTTATGGATCTAGACCACAAATACTACTAAAAAGGGACAGATCTCGGACCATGGAGCACCTTACACTCATAAAGTCTCCACCTTTGGGGTTTTTAACCCTAGAAATGGCACATGCAACAACAACCAAAAAGAAGAGGAAAGTTTTGAACTTTATACCTCTAAATGCAGCTCCTTTCTCTGTAGATCTCAGATCCAAACTTGCACTTCAAGCTTTTAGTCTCCACAAGCTTCTTTCTTCCTTCTTCACTAATACACCAAGGCACTATTAGCTCCAAGAACACACACACTCACTAAGGACGATGGAAGGCTCTCTCACTTGGGGTTTTAGTCACTGATATGGAGGCTGAGAAATGAGCCTTAGCATCCTTTAAATAGTGCACATGTCTTATTAGGGTTTTGCATCTGGGCCGGGTACGCCCGACGTAACTATGGGTACGCTCAGCGTACCTTATCGACTCTGCGTCCAACATAAGTGCATGAGTACGCGCAACGTACCTCTTTGGTACGCCCAGCGTACTCACTTGCAGGGCTTCTTCCACTCAAGGACCAATCATGACCAATTGACAAAGAATAAGGGTGGAATAAATGTACCTGAATCTCGGGGTGTTACAAAATTTCTCTAATGAATCTTGTGAGGTGATTTTATCCTCTCTAATTCTCACTCCTTTCACTTAGATAAACTAGATAACTCAAAAAGTATCAATTCAAAGGAGTTTTATAGTCAAGATTAAGGAAACATAGTTTATTTGATTACGATTCCTTAAAGATTCATAGTCTAAAAAGGTTGTTAAACACTTCTTCCTCTTTGGTGCTTGTTTTTCTTTCCTAACACTGCAAGGAAATCCTTGGTGGATATAAAATGTTATGTTATGTTCAAAATTTGAAGTCTTCCGTTGCCATATCTTTCTAGTTTATGAAACAATTTTTGAACTAAAACCCAACAATTGTTATCAAAAGCCACCTTTCAAGTTTGGTTAGATTTTTTGATTTTTGGAAATCTTAGTTTTTGAAGAATATGGATAACTTGTTTTTGTATAAAAAAATAAGTTCATACATATTTTGTACGACAACTTTATAATTGTTTTTTTTTATGTGACAAAAGTTTCATGCATCTTTTGTCATTTAAAGTTATCTTAGAAAAACAAATGTTGTTTTATATGTATGTTGATATATATTATGTGCATAAACTAGTCAATGACCATTATGGTTGTTATATTGTTGTGTTTGTTGTTTTTGTTTTAAAATGGTTGTAATAATTTATTTATTCATATGATATGTAATAATTAAATAGATTAGTTTTCTTGTTTATTTTTGTAAAGTAATAGATTAGTGTTTAGAAATAATTTATTTGTACAAAAATATAACAATAAATGAAGTCGGAACCATTTTTTTTGTAGACAAAAGAGCAATTTTCGAGTCTAAAAGGTCTGCAAGATTTTCAGTGACATTTTCTGAAAAGTGTCACTAATGCTGTTTACAAAGGGCTATTAGACTTTTAGCGATAGTTGCTGAATTTTAGCTTTCAAGAAGTTTTTCCAATCCTTTGCAAGCAATTGATGTTTATTCAAGTGGGAGCTTCTTCAACTACATTACAAGAAGATATTTGGTCCCCTTAAATGTCCCTATAGGAATGGACTTGATATTTATTGTGTTGGCTCACAAAATGTCATTAGTTAGCTATGTTTATGCACATATATTTTTATGCATGTTTGTGCTGTTTATTTTATGTAATTATTATGTGTGGTAGATAAATTAGTTTTTCACATACTAAAATAATTTTGGACAAAACAAATATCACATGGAGTTTGAGTTTTCAAAACTGGACATAAGATGTAACTAGTTATTATTTTAAAAATAAAATCCGGTTTTATAAAATCATTAATAACGATAAATTTTGAAATACTCCATTATAAGTTTTAAAATGATGATTTTTGTAACTTATACAAAATCCAATATATAAATAATAAAATGAAGTTTTATTAAAGATATAAAAGGTTCAAATCCACTCAAACTTAATACCGATTATTAAAATTGAATCGCGTCAAATTATATAAAAACTAGCTTCTTATATAGAACCTTTAGAAGTGATTTTCTTTTGAAAATTGATACCATGGTATATGCATGTAATAAACATGATAGCATATGTTTTTAAACTAGAATTATAAAACATATAAATACCCTTTTTTTACAAACATCAAATCTATGCAATCATTTTGAAGAACACTCGCACATCTCTTGTATGCACTAGTGAGATAAAGTATACCTATCCGCTTAGTGTTATCTTTTGATGGTCAGGGAGTCTTCGCGATTTCTATATCCAAGTTATAGGCCGATTATACCCGTTTTTCAAATTGGATGATTTGATCAGAAATCTTTTGTGATAAAGGATACCTAAGCAAGAGAGTTTTGAGGCATAGATGTAATCAAACATGTCTAATTAAATTTGTTATTAAAGATCCCATAAATCTAGGAATTATGTAGCAAGACATAATTGATAATAAATATCTGCCGGGTAGAATTCACATGGATGGGATAAAGGATAACTAACCATTTATTTGTTTGGAACTTGGATCCTAGACTTTGATAATTAATGTTTTTTAAAACTAAAAGAGTATTAACTATTAAAGATTAAATACTGAAAATACTAAATGAATTTTGTAGTTAAATAATCCATCCTCATTATCATAAATTGTCATTTTCTTTAATAACTAAATGAAACAAAAACATTCAATAGACACGACTTCCATGAATGGGTTCATGTCTTAAGAGACAACCTCATGAGAGATATGAAATCGTATACACTTAAAGCTCCTAGTTCTAATTTGCTTTGAGCAATTACACCTAAACATGATACCTAGTAAAGGCATCACTGTGATGCTTAATATGCTTCTAACATTAAGCTAAGAATAGTTATTCATAACTTCTATGAAGTCTTGGATAAGTTAAACATATATTTGATGATATAACATGTCAAGCTGAAACATCCAAAAATATGGTCCCAAAAAGTTCATTTTAATAATAGATAAAATAGTATTTTCCAATAACATCCAAACATTTAAATAAAACCCAACACAATGTATCAATTTGTCATAAAATCAGAGTAAACATCATAAGTGGAATCTCAATGGTATGTTCAATGCAGTCATCCCGAGCTCTTCACTTTACAACCGGAAGTACCCGAAACATGAACTAAAAACGATTAGCACAAAGCTTAGAGAGTCTCCCCAAAATACCACATAACATCCATACAATAAACATAGAGTGGGCCCCGCCTTGTCATCGGTCCCCACCCGACATCGAGTTGAGATCGATAAACGGGCCCCGCCCAACATACAATAACATATATCAAACAACCACATATACATGCAATAATCACATAAAATACAAATATCCATCAGGCCCCACCGACATCGGGCCTTAGCCTGGAAAGCACATAAACACAGACACATGCAAGACTCACAAAGACAACTAGTATACCAACAACATAACATTAACACAAGATGGCATTGGTGCCTTCGACCCGCTAAACTCGTTAAGAAAACTCACCTAGAATATGAAAAGGTAGTTGAATAGATCCCGACTCCGAAGCCAAACTCGGGCAATAGGCCTTCTTGTGACCCCTATGATTGCACTGAAAGCAAATCAGATCAAATACCGGATTGGTGGGGGTGGTAGTAGTACAATCTCTGATAATGTGACCAGCTCAACCGCACTTGAAGCAGCCATAACCCACCCCTCTGCAAGTCCCCTCGTGCATCTTGCCACACTTGCCACAACGGCTATGACCCTGCTGGCGTCTCGGTCTCGAATCATATACCCTAGGCCTCTTGCTCGTACCCTCAACACTCATCGCTGAATCAGGCTTCCTCTTATTCTCCATCTCTAAGTCAATCTCCCTCTCCCTATCCCTTGCTATCATTTCTTCTAGCGTATTGCAGCTAGATTGGCTCACAATCTTCCGAATATCGCTCCTCAACCTCTCATGGTATCGGGCCTTCTTCCTTTCCTCGTCCGCTACATACTGCGAAACTAGAAGTGCCCTCTCCCTGAACATAGTGGTGATCTCTGTCACTGACTCAGTAGTTTGGCGGAGATCCTGAAACTCTCGTGCCAGCTGATGCACCTCAATCACTGGTGCAAACTCGGCCCGAAACCTGGTCGAGAAATCACTCCAGGTCATCGAATCAATGGAATCATCCCCTATAGCATGCCCTACCTCCTCCCACCAATCACGTGCCTTGTTCTTCAGGAGACAGGAAGCTAGCCTGACCTTGTCCCCCTCGGGACAACGACTAGTACGAAAGGCATTGGCAACATCTGCCAACCACCTGCTGCTCGCAATGGGGTCCCTAGCCCCATGATAGTCTGGCGCTCTACATGCCCGAAACTATCAGAAGGTCAGAGAGCGCGTCCCGATCAAAGCCACAATCTCAACGTGAAAGGCACTCAATCTCTCATCAAGAATCTCCATAATACCCTCCTTGACCATGCCAAAGATCGTAGGAGTCTGACCAATGATAATGTGCTTACTCTCAGACGAGATGAACTCCCTCGTCTAGTCATCAAGTTGCCCAGCTCCAAATCATGATCCCGAACCCTCCCCAACACCAGAACTGCTCCCCGGACTTCCTCGCAATACCACTATACTGAAAAATAGACCATAAAACTATCAGAAAAGCATCAATGTGCATATCGGGGAAATCATATCTACACAAGCTCCCTGGCTTCATTACATCCCTCCTTGAATCGAGTACGGATCCTCTGCTTCCAGTAGTATGTGCCTATACTACCTTCCACATCTATACGTACTTTCCTCCAGAAGTGCCATCACTCAGCTAAGTTACTTCATATCCAACAATCTCTTCACACATAAGGCTCCCAACACTAGATCTCATCCTAGGTTTTCCTAAGGCAAACTCGATACCACTATCCGCCATCAGCTGCAGGATGAACTCATGCTAACCTTCTCTAACTAGCGCACGAATACAATTACATATTACAATGACAAGATATATAACTTGCTGTCATTTATATTTCCTTACTTTTCTGCATCTTAACCATGAATTTGACATAAAATGCTTGGAAACACATTAACAATCTTTCTACAACATCACTACTATGATTTCCTTCCATTTCAAGCATTAGGGTTTCATTAAACTCATTCAAATTCACCATGGAAGTACAAAGAAAACTTGAGGAAAGGATAACATTTACCTTAACCTAAAATGATGATCAATTATTGTGTTCTCCCTTTGATTCTCTTTGTTTTGTTCTGATTATTAGATCTAGACCATCAAGAACTATCTCCCCCTGCTCCTGAAACATGTATGCGTGAAAATAAGGATAGATGGCTGACTTAAGCTCTTTAATGTTTTCTATGAAGTTTGTTCCTACACGTCACATTGATTATCTGAACGCAACACATTCTCATTATTTTGTGTCGTATTATTTAGCTTTTATGCATCACCTTTTACCACTTCTTTAATATAACACTGTACTTTATTCTCAACGTGCACATTGCTGACAACATCCAATATAAAAACTGTTGGATTAAGTGTCTAAGCCCATAACTATAATTGGTATGTACTTGACCTGATAGTAGCATGATCCTTTTGAGTTGCCTTCACCGGAGCAATTTGATAGGATGGATATTTGAGAAAAAAGTTATTTGTGATTTATTAATATATTATATGAATAATATATATTAATTGAGAAATCATATTATTTAATTTGTATCGATCAAGAATTAATTTGGAATTAATTTAGTGATCAAAAGAGACTGACTAAATTAACGAGGACTGATTAGTTAAATCAATTATATTTATACTTTGGGCTAATGATCCATGTTGATTAGGGATAGACTAAATCTATGTGAGAGTCCATGAAGATTTAGTCCATTGGGCGTATCATATGGGTTGTTGGATTGATTAAGGCTAATCATATGAATTAGGGTTTCCAAGATGAAACCTAGGGATTCCACACTATAAATACTAACCCCTACACTCCCAAAATCGGCACTTGTGTTCCAAGAAGAAACCCTGGCCGTTTTGGTGCCTCATAGCCTCACTGTCATAATTCTCCATTTGCTTTTGGTGTTTGTGACTTATTAGAGGTATCACATTTGAGGTACTAAGCTCATGAAAGGCTAAAAACTACTAGCTACAAATAAGAGGTACTTATCTAACTAGTTTTTATGTTGTATATCTCTAATTGCATGCTAGCTAGGGTATATGCTTTGGATAAAATGAAATTGCATGTATAACTTGAAAAAACTTAGATCCAAAGCATTAAGGTTATATGTGCACCATAGGATTGTTATAGTGCTCAAAACCTATAAAAACATATTGTACCGTCTACATCAAGACACTTAGAACAATTTTGTCAAACCTTAATTGGATTTTATGCATTGCGTAAACCATAATTGCATGTTGTTTAATTAGGTCTAAAACTCCAATACTTCACATAATTTTTCAGTTTTACCATTACAACCCAAAATACATTATCAACACATAGTTTTCATCGTTTTTCATATGTTCTCATAAAAATTCATATCTTAACTTATAAATATATTATACCTATCATAATGTTATCAACTAAAAGAAATAGGTGTTACCGATAAGAAACTGATTGATGTTTGTGATAGTTGTTTGCAAAGGAAGAGGTGGCTGAATTAGAGCATTTGATGAATCTTATTGGTCGTATGCAAAGTTTTAGGTTTTCCACGCAAAGGATAAATGACGATAAGAGTTAGAGCCAGGGGAGATTTTATGGTTTCTTCGGCAAGACAATTGATTGACAAAAGCACTTTGGTTGTGAATGGGGATCGTACTAAATGGAACAATCTTGTACCGATTAAGGTCAATATTCTTGAATGAATATTGAAGTTGAATAAACATCTGGTCAAAGTTAAGGTTAATAATAGATGTATAAACATTGACTCCCTTCTATGTAACAATTACGGTACAAATGTTGAATATTTGGATCATGTTTTCTTCATTTATATAGAAAAATATTGCTTCTTGGTGGGGATTGAATATCCCCTTGGTCACCAATTATGGTGAATTGCAAACTTGGGTTACACGACAAAAGCTCAATGTTTTGAAATGAAAAGTTTACTTTCAGTTATCACTATGACATTTTGGGCGATACGATGATTTCACAATAATATGATTTTTGGAACGGTTAAATCGAAAAAGCTACAATTCAAGATTTTATTGTCCTATAGTCCTTTTTCTAGTTATGTAACAAGTTTAAGCCTAATTGAGTGAGTTGGTTACAAAGCCTCCTTAATACCATAAACTACTTATATTTTATTTTATTTAGATCATTTTTCGCATTCGAATACAAATTTTCCATTCAAAACATATATATTAAAATTTAATAGGTTATACGACGTGGTATCCACTATAGCCCATAGGGTTTCTGAGCTCGGTGTTCGAGGATGGTTCGGTTATACCAGGTAGGATGGTCAGAAGACCATAAAGATTTCCGGTGTACGGCCCCATCCATTTTTTTTACTGTTCTCTCTCCCAAGTGTATAGGTGATGTGAGATAGTGAGGTTGAGGTCGGATGTTGGGATAGTAACAAGATAGCCATATAAATCCTAGAGTTCATGTATTTAAACTAACATAAGACCATTAAAAATTCAAAATGTTTAAATGACGATGATTGAAATGTTTTTAGTTTGAATAAAATTTGAACGATACAAATTTAATTGAATGTAAAATTCTAAAGAAAAAAAATCAGATCTTGTTTTGGCATTTTTGTTCTTTTTTGCTTCGTCACTAAATTCAAACTTCATGAATATTCCGGAATATGAAAAGATCACAACCATTAGTACTCTCGTAGACTTGATAACGAAGTTCAAAATTTTGGGAATACTTTTTTGTCTTTCATACACACAAGAAAACATAGATCTAAAGTTTTGTTTCTCAAATTTTATCGTTTTTTAATAAAAGTACTTTTTAGCATTATAAACCAAGTGTTATTTTTATCTTTTCTATAAAACTGAACTAACAATAAATTAAAATATAATGAAATAGACAATTTTGGTCCAGGTCAACCACATAAAGTGATTTTTTATATGCAAGATAACAATTCCATCAACATTATTAAAAATTTAAACATAAATAATATGTTAAACTCGACGCACCTCGACAAATCTTGATGCGTATGAGATCTGTTTGGTTGTGTCGTGCTTTTTTACAAACTTTATGCAATATGGGCATGCAATTATTATAAATATAAAAAAGGTTGGTTGATTTCCATTTTCTTACTTTATATTTTATTAAAATTATGACAATTGCAAAAGATGCATTATTTGAAAAGACAATTGCTAGGTATGGATAGTTAGAACAACAAGTTATATGTTTAAAAAAGGTTATTTTGAAAATCTAATAATAAATGTTCTTATTAGGTTGATACTATGTCTTGAGGTATAGATGCATATAAGGTTGAAATTTTAGTTTTTTGGATTATATATTATAATATTAAGAGCCTATAACTTATTTGATACAAAGATTTTGAGAGATTTTAGAAATTTTTAGTTTTTTAACCGATTTTTTTCTTCTTCTTGTTAGACGGTAAATATTTTTAACTTTTATTTTAATCAAAAAGCTCATAGTCCCAGACAAATATTTCAAATAGCTTTTTAAACTTTTAGTTTTTAAGAATTTTAACTTATAATTTTAATCTAATTTTACATGTTTAAAAGCTGAAACTATTTTTACCAAGACTTTGTATATATGAAAACTACAACTTCGAGGTTCCCCTTTGAGTTCTATGGAAAACAAATAATTAGGCAAACATCTACTGGAACCAATAATCAAATGACACGTGTCCATTTCTTTCTTCACAAGTAATGTATTGTGGAAGTTATTGTAAAGTGATGTGTTGTCATGTTTTCATTGGTTCAAATATGTGTTGCCCTAATCATTCATTTTACATATAACTCTTCCCTTAACATACGTAAAATGGTAGAAAGAGTATTTATAAGGATATGAAATTGGCCGGAGTCCTTTATCCTTCAACCCACCAAACATAGTTTCCATCTAAGTGCCCTATATATTTTTTTTTCTTTCATTTCATTTTCATCACTTTCAACTCATAACAAAAATAATTCATTTCTCTCGACCTACTTCCAAAATACAAGTAATGAAACATATAATACAAATAATGAAACATAATGATACAAGTACTAAAAAATAGAAAAGAGTGAGTTCAGTCACATGATGAACCCAACCAGGGGCGGATGTAAGAATACATAATATGTGTTGCCGATGTTGAAATATGTATTGCCAATACAAAAAAATAGGTAAAAATTAAAAAATTATCCGCTGCAAACAGAAAAAATAAATATTACCAGTGCCACACCGGACACCTACTAAAACCGCCCCTGAATCCAACTAGCCCCACTTAAGTGAAACTTGCACTATTTAGGAATGGTGGTATCACCTCAAACCCACCCCACATGGCCACATCTAAATGATTCCGTCCACCATAAGAGAAAGAAAGAGTAATAATAAATAATAATGTATGGTTTTGCAAAAATTTATTTTGAAAATGATACAAAATAGTAAATACTAAACAGTAATATGTAAGTTTATTAAATAAAATCATATTTATGTTATTATGTATCATAAATGTATAGATATGATTTTGCATTTTTGTTAACGACAAAACGTTAAAAGATAACGATTAAAAGCATATTAGTTTTTCAAAGGACCTTATTCATAGAATGTATAGAAGTACAGGGACTTTTATATAATTAGTTAAAATTATTGTGAGGTTGTGAAATTACTGTAAACTGTAAAGGTCAATGTATGTGGCGACATGAATACTACGTGTCTGTCTCTTATTGATCAGCAGGTCAAAGCTTAGCTGTCGTCATGGACGTCAATAGTCCTCGTGAGTCACTCACCCCTAATCTTTACTGTCATCCACGTCACCTTTATTTTACATTTTACATGATATTAGATATCTTATTGCTTACTTTTTAAAAAATCAATTAATAATTAATTTTTTATAATCAGTTTTTTTTAAAAACAATTCAATTTCATCTAATAAAAATATTTAAAAAATTAATTAAGGTGTTCATATTGCAATATGAGGTGTCTTTTTAGCCAATCCTTATATAAAATACTAAAAAAATTGAATAAATAAAATAACTAAAAAAATTCTATAATCAAATGTAATGAAAGTCAGAAAAATATCATAATATTTTGAATTTTTTTAATAAAATCTTAAATTTTATTTTTTAAATAGAAAATTTCTGATTTTTAATTTTTTGCATTGAAAAAAATTAAAAAACCAGCAATTTATTCATTTTAGTGATTATTGACATGTTCAACATATCATTAGAATAAATTATTATTTTTTTCAAAATAATGAAATTTTTCTATAGATTTTCATTCAAATTTGTATAATATATATATATATATATATATATATATATATATATATATATATATATATATATATATTATGTATTTATATCTATTTTACGTATTTATGTATTTTTAACCATTTTATATATTTTTATGTGTTATTTTTTCTATATTATGTATTTTTACGTATTTGTATATTTTTTTAAGCTTTTTGTATAAATATCTACGCATTTTAAATGTATAAACGTATTTTTTTATATATTTCTATGTATTTTTAAGTGTTTTACGATTTGTATATATTTTTATATGTTTTTTTATGTATTATGTATTTATGTATTTTTCTATTTTTCTAAATGTTTTACATATTTTTTGTGTACTTTTATGTGTTTTTATATATTACGTATTTATATGTATTTTTTTTTTTACATATTTATGTATTTTTTGAGTTTTTTATATAGATGTTTATCTTTTTATGTATTTTAAATATATAATTATAGTATTTTTACGTATATAAGTATTTTTTTTTAACTTTGTGTCGTCTTCATCATTTCATCTAATCCATATAGCTTGTTCGAATATGTCTTGATAATTTTCCTACATATCCACATATTTTAAGTTTTCACATTCGATTCTTAATTTCAACATAAGTGAATGGAAAAAGCTTAAAATATATGGGTATGTTGGAAAATCATCTAGATATATTCGAAGAAGTTGTACAAATTGGATGAAACGGTGAAGATGACTTCAAGCAAAAAATACACAAATACGTAAAAAAAAGTATAGGTGTACATTTAAAATACATAGAATTACATAACCATTTATATAAATAAAAAAATAAAAAAATAAAAAAAAACCTTCGAAAAAAAATACACAAACACATAAAAATACATATAAATACGAAATACATAAAAGACACCTAGAAATACATAAAATATATAAAATGCTTAAAAATACATATAAATACGTAAAAAAAATACATTTATACATTTAAACTACATAAAAAATGCATAAAAATCTATATAAAAAACTTAAGAAAGACATAAATACATAATATATAAAAAATAACTAATAAAAATAAATAAATAATATGTAAAATACTTTAAAAAATACATATAAATACGTTTATAAATTTAAACTACATAAAAAATGTAAACATATACATATACCAACATAAAAGATACATAAATACGTAAAAATAGATGTAAATACGTAATACACAAAAAATTAACACAAAAAAATACATAAAAATATGTAAAATACTAAAAAATACGTATAAATTATTAGAAAAATACATTTATACATTTAAAATACATAAACTCACACACACACACACACACACACATATATATATATAAACTTAAAAAAGACAAAAATACATAAAAATATATATAAATACGTAAAAAATACTTTTATACATTATATACAAGTTTTGACGAAATTTATAGAAAAGTCCCATTATTTTTATAAAATTAACGATTTGGTCCCACTGTAATGCCCGTGTTTCTATGCTAAGTATTAATATGATGTAGTTAGAGTCAACATCGGAGGGGATCAGAAATGACCTGGGAGCCGGAACATATGATGCGGAAGCAGCATCCGGAGCTGTTTTAGAGCGAGACTTCGAGGGCGAAGTCTAGTTCTAGTGGGGGAGAGTTGTAACATCCGGATTTTACCAGGTATTTTGTAAAGTTAATTTTGTTGAATTATGAGGGGGACTCGGCGAGTTGGAGCTCAGACTCGCCGAGTAGGGACGCGGGATTTGACAATAGATCGCGCCTGGACTCAGCGAGTCCAGGATATGGACTCGGCGAATCTGCGCTGTGTAAAGAAACCCTAAAATCCCGGGCTTGAGGCCTATTTAAAGGGCCTTATGGCCGTCATCTGTGCTCACCCAACCCTTAGAGAGAGACCTTTGTGTTCTTGAGTGATTGTGGAGAGAGAGGAGCATTTCTTGACCTTGTGTGTGCCATTTAGCAAAGAAGAAGGAGATTCTAGGCAAGAGGAAGCAAAGGAGGCTGCTAGTTCGTGGATTTGGAGCTTAGATCATCAATCTAGAGGTATGATTTCGGTCCATATTCTGTTTGGTGAAGCATTATGCGATTTAGGGCTTAATATGGTCATTTATGGGATGATTTGATGCCCAATGGTTCCCTCCTTGTGTTGAGGTTATGGATCTGGATCCATAGAGGTCCGGAGAGCCTCACTCATCAAGCTTTATGTATAACAATGGAGTCTAGGACCTTGTGTTGTGGTATTTGAGTTAAAAACATCATATATGGTCATATAGAGGTTGTATGTGCATCAAGATTGTAACTTTACGTGCTAAATGAGCTTGGAGGGACTGGATCTATGGATTAATGGACTGGATCTGACTTTATGAGCAAGATTGAGTCATTGCATGGCACGGACTCGCCGAGTCTGAAGAACAGACTCGACGAGTAGCATGAATGTTGCCCGACCACACAGTGAGTGGTCTTGCCGAGTTGGGGAGGGTGGACTCAGTGAGTCAAGGGGGAGTCAGAATGGACCGGTGGACTGAGTCAAACTGGACTCGCCGAGTTGTTTTGAGACTCGGCGAGTTGAGTCGTGGTGGCCCCACAACTCATGCCAGGTGGAACTCGTCGAGTTGAGCGAATGCTCGACGTGTCAAGGGAGGATTCCAGGGAAATTGGTGTATACGCTCAGACTCGCCGAGTCGCTATAGCGCACTTGCCGAGTCCGGCCAAAGTTGACCGTTGACCGTTGACCAGCGTTGACCTAAATTGTCTGGTTATAGTGTGGTCAACCCTAGTTGGGAAAGTGTTAATTAAGGATGTATTGTGCTATAGGGGGGGGGGGGCTACAGCTCGGCAGATCGAGTGATTAGCAATTTCAGGTTTACGATTTACCGAGACACATGAGGTGAGTCTTCTCACTATAGTGTACCTTGAGTAGGTAACCAGAGTTATGTGATAGAGTATTTGTACGCTATGTATGTTATGTGTTGTACTGCATTATTTCTATGTGATTTATGTGGTGCATGTCTATCAGAGCTAGAACCTGAGGGTTCACAGAGTTTGGGTGCACGGACCCACAGAGTTATAGCCTAGAGTGGCTAATATGTGTTGTATGTGGTATTTTGGGGAACTCACTAAGCCTTGTGCTTACAGTGTTTGATGTTATTGTTTCAGGTACTAGTGACGACCGCGGGAAGGCGCCGGCTTGATCCGTACACACACACACGTTCGGAGCTTGATATTATGATCTTGGGATTTTGTATTGTCTTGTTTGGATAATTAAAATGGCTGTTTTTATGAATATTGATGGAATTATGTTTTATAAAAATTGAAAATTTTGTTTTGAAATTTACGGTGTTACAAATTGGTATCAGAGCCTTGGTTTGAGGGATTCGGGTACACCTTCGGGGGTATTTGAACTCAAACTGAGGAACTGAAGAGATATTTTCAAAATAAAACCAAAATCTTCTAAGAGTAAAAGATTTTCCAGGAAGAAACGTGTGTACGATCGGTCAGCGCCCGAACGGTGAATTCCCAAAATACCTTTATATTACGTGATAATTATTATTAATATGATGTGTTTGTATGCTAGAGTAGGCTAGGTATTGCTAATAGGACTAGGGTGGCCTGTTTTGTGATGCCATAGCCTAGGGAGGGGTGAGCTGCTATGAGATGCTGAGAGTAATTAGGTAGCAGCTAGGGCTTTGTGTGAGATCTGTTACAAAGTGATTTAAGTATAATAAAGTACTTGGGGATTGGGATCCGAAGAGGAAGATTTGGGGTGTGTACTGTGACGGTGCGGACAGTAGTATTGGGCCCGTACTACTGAAAGCACCGGTGCGGTACACAGTCCAAATAAGAATCTTGGGATACCAAGAATCAAGGAGGGGTGGATTGTCGAATGTAAGGGTGTTCGAGTGAATTCTAATTATCGCATGTTGTATTTCAGAGGTTGATCATGGTGAGGACACGTCACATGCCGGAGAATGCCGGAGCTAGTGATGAGGAGATTCGACAGATCATTCATGAGGAGGTGGCTGCGGTCATCAGAGCTGAGATACCAGAGATGTTCGGGTCTATTAAGACCGCGTTGATTGAGACATTTGACGAGCGCTATGCCGCTCTTTCTGAGGCTGCTGTTGCAGCGGCTACCGCAGCGATCGCTGCGGCAAGACCCCAGGGAGGTGATGCGTCATTGTTTAGGGAGTTCAGCAACACCAAACCACCAGAGTTTGATGGTACGCAGGATCCGGTGGCAGCTATGAGGTGGATATCTGATATGGAGGGATGCTTCTTCACTTGCTCGTCCCCTGAGCATTTGAAGGTTCGGTTCGCGCTGAACCAGCTTCGCTTAGGAGCGAAGGACTGGTGGAAGTTTGTGACGGCGCACTTCACACCTACTGAGCTTTCGGCAGTGACCTGGGAGAGGTTCACTACCATGTTTCGAGATGAGTACGTTCCTCAGGTGGAGAGGGAGCGTCTGGCACAGGAGTTTCTGACCCTCAAGCAGGGTACCGAGTCAGTTTCAGCGATTACGAGGATGTTTCATGAGAGGGCGATGTTCTGCCCTGAGCACGTGTCCACCGAGCAGGCACGTATGAGCCATTACCTGAGCATTCTGAGACGGGATATTCAGGAGTTCGCTGCGAACTCCTCGTATCGGACATTTGCTGAGCTTCAGGCAAATGCTCGGAAGAGGGAGATTGAGCTTGAGACTCAGGCCAGGGAGGAGGCGGAGTCTCTAGGGAGGGATCGGCGGCCGGCACAGTCCCAGCCGGCAGCCAAGCGGGCCAAGCCTGCTGATCCCAGACCCGGGAGCCAGAAGGGCCGGACTTGTGGGAAGTGCGGCAAGGGTCACGATGGAGTCTGTCGAGCAGGGTCTTGCTACAAGTGTGGCAAGGAGGGGCATATGGCCAAGGACTGCCCCAAGGGGTTTGCAGTGTGCTTCCACTGCAACCAGACCGGACACCGGAAGGCAGAGTGTCCGCTGCTGCGCGGAGCATCTCAGGGGTCTGCTCCCGCCGCCATCAGAGCTACAGAGAGTCGGCCCGTGAAGGCCGAGGCACCGAGGGCTCGAGGGAGAGCCTTTCAGCTGACTGCGGAAGAGGTCCGCGCTGCACCCGACGTCGTGGCTGGTACGTTTCCTTTCTATTATTTAATTATAGGGTTGAGATATTATGCTTATATCATGCTATGCATAGGTACCTTCCTTGTGAACTCTGTACCTGCTTTAGTGTTATTTGACTCGGGTGCGAGTCGATCTTTTGTATCTTTGACATTTAGTCAGCATATCAGTGTTAGTCGTGGGGCACTGAGTCGGCCCCTGCGGGTTTCCATAGCCGCTGACAGAGTGATTTGTGCCACGGAGGTCCTCCGGGGATGTGTATTGGAGATTTTTGGGGTTGAGTTCCCGATCGACCTGATTCCTATTGCGATGGGTGATGTCTGTGTTATAGTGGGCATAGACTGGTTGAGTCGATTCGGCACGGTTATCGATTGCGAGCGTCAACTGGTGACTATACGAGATCCTAGTGGGGGAGTTCTTTCGGTTTACGGCGAGGGTACACGTTCTGGATCAGCCTTTTGTTCGGCTGCTAGGGCAAGGCAGTGTTTACAGCAGGGCTGTAAGGGTTTTGTGGCGTATGTGATGGATACGCGAGTGATCTCCGAAAGACCGAGTTCAGTGGACGAAGTTCCGGTGGTGCGTGAGTTTCCAGATGTTTTTCCCGAAGAGTTACCAGGTGTGCCTCCCGAGAGGCAAGTGGAGTTCGGTATCGATTTGGTTCCGGGAGCCGCGCCTATCGCTAAGGTGCCGTATCGCCTTGCGCCTCCAGAGATGCAAGAGTTATCCTCACAGCTTCAGGAGCTGCTGGGGAAGGGGTTTATTCGGCCGAGTAGCTCGCCGTGGGGAGCACCCATCCTGTTTGTGAAGAAGAAAGATGGCTCGCATCGCATGTGTATTGATTACCGGGAATTGAATAAGCTGACGGTCAAGAACCGTTACCCGTTGCCGAGGATCGACGATTTATTCGATCAGTTACAGGGAGCATCTTGGTTCTCCAAGATTGATTTGAGGTCGGGCTATCATCAGGTGAGGGTGCGGGACGAGGACGTCCAGAAGACAGCGTTCAGGACGCGTTATGGGCATTATGAGTTCGTGGTGATGCCTTTTGGGCTCACCAATGCCCCGACTGTGTTCATGGACCTCATGAACAGGGTATGTCGGCCGATGTTGGATCGGTCGGTGATTGTGTTCATTGATGATATTCTGGTATATTCGAGATCTAGAGAGCAACACGAGGAACATTTGAGGGAGGTTCTTGGAGTTTTGAGATCGGAGAAACTTTATGCAAAGTTTTCCAAGTGCGATTTCTGGTTGCGGGAGGTCCAGTTTCTGGGACACCTCATTAACCAGAAAGGGATATTGGTCGATCCGGCCAAGGTTGACGCAGTGATGAGGTGGGAGGTGCCAAGGTCACCTTCTGAGATCCGGAGTTTCCTTGGGTTGGCAGGGTATTATCGGAGGTTTATTAAGGATTTCTCCAAGATTGCAGTTCCACTCACCAGATTGACCCGGAAGGGTGTTGCATTTTTATGGGGTCCCGAGCAGCAGACCTCCTTTGAGACGCTTCGCCAGAGGTTGTGTGAAGCTCCGGTATTAGCCCTTCCAGAAGGGATGGAAGGTTTTGTGGTATTCTGTGATGCATCAATTTTAGGACTGGGAGCGGTACTGATGCAGAAGGGTCATGTGATAGCATATGCATCGAGGCAGTTGTAGCCTCACGAGACGAGGTACCCCACACATGATTTGGAGTTGGGGGCAGTGGTGTTCGCCCTCAAGATTTGGCGGCACTACTTGTATGGGGTTCGTTGTACGATTTACACAGACCATAAGAGCTTGAAGTACTTGATGGATCAGCCTAACCTAAATATGCGGCAAAGGAGGTGGTTAGATGTGGTCAAGGATTATGATTGCGAGATCTTGTACCACCCGGGCAAGGCTAATGTGGTAGCCGACGCGTTGAGTCGCAGGGCGTAGAGTACTCCACTGCGAAATGTATGTTTGAGATTGACCGTGATAGCTCCAGTTCTGGACGCCATTCGTGGGGCACAGGTCGAGGCTGCGCGTCCGGAGATGCAGAAGAGAGAGCGGGTCGTTGGGTTGGTTTCTGAGTTTGTATCGGATAGTCGAGGGCTTATGACTTATCAGGGCCGGATCTGGGTACCGTTTGTGGGCGGTACGCGTACTACATTGATGGAGGAGGCCCATAGATCGAAATTCTCGATCCATCCCGGGGCTACAAAGATGTATTTGGACTTAAGAAAGGAGTATTGGTGGCCTTGTATGAAGAGGGATGTCGCATGGTTTGTCGAGAGGTGTTTGACCTGTCGAAGGGTAAAGGCCGAACACCAGAGACCGCATGGCAAGTTGCAGCCATTGGAGGTTCCCAAGTGGAAATGGGAACAGATCACTATGGATTTCATCACTAAATTGCCGAGGACTGCCAGAGGAGTCGATGCAATTTGGGTGATTGTGGATAGATTGACAAAGAGCGCTCATTTTCTTGCCATCGGTGAGAGTTCTTCGGCGGAGAAGTTGGCGGAGATTTATGTGAGGGAGGTTGTATCTCGGCATGGGGTGCCGATCTCGATTGTTTCAGATCGCGATGTGCGTTTCACTTCCCGGTTCTGGAAGAAATTTCATGAGGAGTTGGGTACTAAGCTGCATTTTAGTACCGCATATCACCCCCATACCATCGGCCAGAGTGAGCGGACGATTCAGACACTTGAGGACATGCTTCGAGCATGTGTATTGGACTTCGGGGGTAGTTGGGATACGTATTTACCCTTGGCAGAATTTTCCTACAATAACAGCCATCATTCAAGCATCGGAATGCCGCCTTTTGAGCTGTTATATGGTAGGAGGTGTCGGACTCCCATTTGTTGGGGAGAGGTTGGGCAAAGGGTAATGGGCAGTACAGAGATCGTGAATCAGACGACAAAGCAGATTCAGCTGGTCAGACAGAGGTTATTGACCGCTCAGAGCCGACAAAAGAGTTATGCGGATAGACGCCGGTCCGAGCTGGAATTCCAGGTCGGCGACTTCGTTCTCCTGAAGGTTTCTCCATGGAAAGGAGTGATCCGGTTCAGGAAGAGGGGCAAATTGGGGCCCCGGTTTATAGGTCCATTTCGTGTGATTGCAAGGGTAGGCCGGGTAGCCTATCGGCTGGAGTTACCAGCAGAGTTGGGGCAGATTCACAACACTTTTCATGTATCGCAGCTGAGGAAATGTATAGCCGATGAGTCGGCAGTGGTTCCATTAGAGGACATTCAGGTAGATGCAAGCCTGAATTATGCTGAGAGACCAGTGGCCATTAGGGATCGGAAGATCAAGATTTTGAGGAGCAAGGAGGTACCTTTGGTATTGGTTCAGTGGCAACATCGGAGAGGATCAGAAATGACCTGGGAGCCGGAACATATGATGCGGAAGCAGCATCCGGAGCTGTTTTAGAGCGAGACTTCGAGGGCGAAGTCTAGTTCTAGTGGGGGAGAGTTGTAACATCCGGATTTCACCAGGTAATTTGTAAAGTTAATTTTGTTGAATTATGAGGGGGACTCGGCGAGTTGGAGCTCAGACTCGCCGAGTAGGGACGCGGGATTTGACAATAGATCGCGCCTGGACTCGGCGAGTCCAGGATATGGACTCGGCGAGTCTGCGCTGTGTAAAGAAACCCTAAAATCCCGGGCTTGAGGCCTATTTAAAGGGCCTTATGGCCGTCATCTGTGCTCACCCAACCCTTAGAGAGAGACCCTTGTGTTCTTGAGTGATTGTGGAGAGAGAGGAGCATTTCTTGACCTTGTGTGTGCCATTTAGCAAAGAAGAAGGAGATTCTAGGCAAGAGGAAGCAAAGGAGGCTGCTATTTCGTGGATTTGGAGCTTAGATCATCAATCTAGAGGTATGATTTCGGTCCATATTCTGTTTGGTGAAGCATTATGCGATTTAGGGCTTAATATGGTCATTTATGGGATGATTTGATGCCCAATGGTTCCCTCCTTGTGTTGAGGTTATGGATCTGGATCCATAGAGGTCCGGAGAGCCTCACTCATCAAGCTTTATGTATAACAATGGAGTCTAGGACCTTGTGTTGTGGTATTTGAGTCAAAAACATCATATATGGTCATATAGAGGTTGTATGTGCATCAAGATTGTAACTTTACGTGCTAAATGAGCTTGGAGGGACTGGATCTATGGATTAATGGACTGGATCTGACTTTATGAGCAAGATTGAGTCATTGCATGGCACGGACTCGCCGAGTCTGAAGAACAGACTCGGCGAGTAGCATGAATGTTGCCCGACCACACAGTGAGTGGTCTTGCCGAGTTGGGGAGGGTGGACTCAGTGAGTCAAGGGGGAGTCAGAATGGACCGGTGGACTGAGTCAAACTGGACTCGCCGAGTTGTTTTGAGACTCGGCGAGTTGAGTCGTGGTGGCCCCACAACTCATGCCAGGTGGAACTCGTCGAGTTGAGCGAATGCTCGACGTGTCAAGGGAGGATTCCAGGGAAATTGGTGTATACGCTCAGACTTGCCGAGTCGCTATAGCGCACTCGCCGAGTCCGATCAAAGTTGACCGTTGACCGTTGACCAGCGTTGACCTAAATTGTCTGGTTATAGTGTGGTCAACCCTAGTTGGGAAAGTGTTAATTAGGGATGTATTGTGCTATAGGGGGGGGGGGGGCTACAGCTCGGCAGATCGAGTGATTCGCAATTTCAGGTTTACGATTTACCGAGACACACGAGGTGAGTCTTCTCACTATACTGTACCTTGAGTAGGTAACCAGAGTTATGTGATAGAGTATTTGTATGTTATGTATGTTATGTGTTGTACTGCATTATTTCTATGTGATTTATGTGGTGCATGTCTATCAGAGCTAGAACCTGAGGGTTCACAGAGTTTGGGTGCACGGACCCACAAAGTTATAGCCTAAAGTGGCTAATATGTGTTGTATGTGGTATTTTGGGGAACTCACTAAGACTTGTGCTTACAGTGTTTGATGTTATTGTTTCAGGTACTAGTGACGACCGCGGGAAGGCGCCGGCTTGATCCGTACACACACACGTTCAGAGCTTGATATTATGATCTTGGGATTTTGTATTGTCTTGTTTGGATAATTAAAATGGCTGTTTTTATGAATATTGATGGAATTATGTTTTACAAAATTTGAAAATTTTGTTTTGAAATTTACGGTGTTACATATATATATATATATATATATATATATATATATATATATATTATTATTATTATTATTATTAAAGGTATTTCAGTGAAAAATGATTAAAGGTATTCCAAGATAGGATTAAAGGTATTCAGAGAAAAATGACTATTGTGGAAAGTATCAAGAAAGCTCATGAAGAAGCTTCAGAGAAAAATGACCGAAAGGAAGAATATTTTGGCAAAACGTTAGTGTTCAGTACAAACAGTCAAGGATTAAAGGTATTCCAAGATAGGATTTGGGTACCTAGGATAGGAGGAGTACGAGATCTTCTCATGGAAGGAGCTCACATAACCATGTACTCGATTTATCCCGATAGCACTAAAATTTATGTGGATCTAAAACCCTACTACTGGTGGCCAACGATGATGTTCGATGTTGCAAAGTATGTGGCCGAGTGTGTAACTTGTGCAAGGGTTAAGGCACAACATCAGAAACTGTATGGGAGTTTAGAACCTTTACCTGTACCCATGGGTAAATGGGAAGACATTACCATGGATTTTGTGACTAAACTGCCCAGGACAAAGAACGGTCACGACATGATTTGGGTAGTCGTGGATCGTTTCACTAAGAGTGCACACTTCATAGCAGCCAACGAGAGGTGGTTGATATATAAGCTCTCAAATGCTTATGTGAAGGAGGTGGTAAGACTTCATGGTGTTCCTTTAACGATTGTATCAGATCATGATAGTCATTTCACATTAAGGTTTTTGAGAAGTCTACAAGAGGAATTGGGTACGAAGTTGTGTTTGAGTATAGCTTACCATCCGCAGACTGATGGACAGAGCGAAAAAACGATTCAAACACTGTAAGATATGCTCAGAGCATGTACCCTAGAATTCCAAGATAACTGGTATGAGCACTTACCTTTGGTTGAGTTTTCCTACAATAACAGTTTCCACTCGAGCATCAAAATGGCACCTTATCAAGCCTTGTACGGATAGAAGTTTCGTACGTCATCTTGTTGGCTTGAGGCTTGAGAAAAGTAGTTTCTGGGCCCCGAGATAGTCCATCAGATTGTTGAAAAGCTGAAGGTGATCAGGGAAAGGATGTTAGCAGCTCATGATCATCAAAAGAGCTATGCTGACAAAAAGAGACGGCCGATTACATTCGAAGTTGGAGATTCAGTTTTGCTTAAAGTCTCACCTTGGAAGGGACTTATAAGATTCGGAAAGATAGGAAAGCTAAGTCCAAGGTTTATTAGACCATTCAAAGTTCTTCAGAGGATTGGAAACCAAGCTTAAAAGCTCGAATACCAAATGGTATTCATAACACTTTTCATGTGTGCTATTTGAGGAAGTTCACGGGTGAAGTTCCCGACATAATTCAAATTTCATAGTTAAGGATGGATGAAAATAAGAGGCTAATCGAAGAGCCTGAGGCAATTGTTGACCGTAAGACAAAAAAGTTACGACAAAAGATGGCCGACTTAGTGCTTGTGCGATGGAAACATACGAATGGGCCGAACCTCACCTAGGAGATAGAGATTGACATAATGAGTCACCATCCATATCTGTTTGCTGATGTGTGATTCCGGGAGGGAATCATCCGAAGGGTGAGAGAATTGTAACGTCCGTGTTTCTAGGCTAAGCATTAATGTGATGATGTAATAGTTAAGATCAAAAATTATAACCTATTTAACATGATAAAGAAGAATTATATGAATATTATGTGTTTCATGATTATTATAATATAATAAAATAGGAAAAATCAGCCGAATCATCTGTAAATCGTAAAAATAAGTGCACCAAAACATATATATATATATATATATATATATATATATATATATATATATATATATATTAACTATTTTGAAAGTACACGTCTTCCTGATCCCGAAAATATAAATTTTTTAAAAATCTGACTCCGTATGAATTAGATATGATTTTTATAAAATATAAAAGTCAGCTGCGCACAATGATTGCGTGACGTAAAAAGCTACGAAGAGAACGGTTGACTTTTAGCTAATGCGACCAAAATGAAAATCGTAGTACTCCTTAAAATAGGAATTTTGAGAAAAATAATGCCAAAAACGGAGTCCGTACGAGAGAGTTATGATTTTATTAAAATCATTTAATTTTATAAAAATAGGGACAAAAATATAAATTCAAAACTAGCCAACGGAGTCTAAACGAAAGTTATAGATCTCGTCGATAGCTACGTGTGGATATAAAGAACGTAAAAAACGGAGCGTATGAACGAGCTATAATTTTTAATAGCACATTTACATATTAAAATACAGTATAAACCATATATATGTTTACATATATATATATATATATATATATATATATATATATATATATATATATATATATATATATATATCATTAGAAAGGTATTGACGATATGGTCGTTATAAGACTAGTGTTGAGTACTTTCGATATTACTTTAGTACAAATATCATCAAATCTATTTAAAATAGTATTATGAAGGAGTATTTAGTCATTTAAGTAAATATAAAGGGTAGTTTCTGAAAATTTCGTTACTATAAATAAGAGCCTCTAGCCTCTCATATTTTTTGCACCATTCTCTTGATTCAAGAGTCTTTCTCTTCTTATCCTCCGAGCATTTCGGTCCCTCGTGATTCGACTTCTCTTTCTGTAGTTTTTAGTATATTACGGTGAGCGCTGAAGTGTGACATCCCCAATTTCACGGCCAGAAAAGACCGATTTGTTTATGCTTTGTTTTATAAAAATCAGAGTAAATCCTTTTGATTTAAAAGAGTTGCGGAATTTGTTCCAAAACAAAATATGATAAAATTTATCAAGATGTCTCTCAAAGAGAACGTATTTTCATTAAATAATAAAACATCGGGATGTCATGTTCTGATACAGACCAAAAGCATAAACAATATAAAATAGACCTTACAACAGTTATTTATAGCTACTGATCTATAATCCAAATTCTCTCGTCAAGACCACCAACTTATACCGTTGTGTCATTACCTGTAATGCAAAGAAAACTGAGAGGGTCAGGCTTGGGAGCCTGGTGAGCATATAGGGTTTTCAACCCACAATAATACATTTATTATATTCAATTATCAAACAATCAATCCAATTACCCACCCCCTATTATCTCCATTTATTTCTTAAATATTTATCCTAAGAACTGACTATCCTTCATTCATTTATTCCTAAGGAATTGGCACGAAATCCATTGCTGCCAAAGTTTATTTATCAAGTACTAAATCCATAGTTATGAGGCGCTAACTCCATAGTCACCAAGGTTCACTTAACAAGCGTTAACTCCATAGTCGCCAAGGTTTACTCAACGTGCGCTAACTCCATAGTCGCCAAGGTTCATCAAATAGGCACGAAGTCACATCGTTGCCAATGTTTATACAATAGGCGCTAACTCCATAGTCACCAACTATCCCATCTACCCAAGTTCTACTCAACATTTTTGTAGATATAAATACTTACACAGTTTAAATCATTTAACACTTGTATAAAACGTCAATTCCACGTCCATCTCAAATAGACAAATAATATATAAACACATAGCACGTATTTCATAGAAAATACTTCATATTTATGTGTTATAAGAAAGATACCACACACTCACCTGATCAGAAGATGATCGGACAGCACTACGGCTTGTAGAAGTAGTATTCTTCGGTGAAACCGGGATCACTTCACACACCGGGTTTCTCGCGGGCAGAGCTTCGGCTCGGAAACTCTTTTCTTCTCGGGATCTTCGGTGCTTCGGGACTTGCTTCGGATCTCGGGGTTGATATCGGGGCTTCGGGGGGTTAAAATAGGGCTTAGAGGGTGTATCGGGAGTGGGAGAGAAGGGATGGAGCAACCATAGTCGTCTGGCCCTTCAAATCTATTTATAGGGCAAATTTGGCCCTTGCCACGTCGTGGGATCCTTTTGCCACGTCGTGGGCTTGATCGTCACTGCATGCGTCATCCTAAGTTGCATCTGGGGGACTCCCGGAGCTGTCAGGAGACTTCCCACGTCGTGGCACTGCTTGCCACGTCGTGGTCTCTGACAGTTTTGGGGTTTCGCGCCCCGAACTTCAGAAATTCATAACTTTTGCATACGAACTCCGTTTTCGACGTTCTTTATATCGACGCGAAGGTGAGATTATGATCTACAACTCTCGTTTAGACTCCATTGGCTAATTTTGACTTTATTTTTAATATATTATAAGTATATTACTTATATATTATCTATAGTAGGCCGGGACAGGAAAACTCTGTTCGAAATTCATAACTCCTTCATCTGAACTCTGTTTTCGTCTGTCTTTTTATCGTTGGACTACTATCGAAGAAATCTTCAACTCTCGTTTAGATCACTAAGGATAGATATCTATCTACCTTAAATTCACTATTTACGTCGCGCTGGGTCACGCTAGGTCGTGTCGGTTCTGTCACGAAACTTCGACAGGTCATAACTTCTTTGTTATAACTCGGATTTTGGCGTTCTTTATATGCACGGAAACCTTGTGACATATACTACAACTTGGTTAAGATTAATACTTCTAAATAATCTTCCATCAAAAAGTCATTTTTGATGCTTATCGTCTCTAAATTGACTAGCCCGGATCTACGGGCGTTACATGAAGATTATCTATGGAATGGATTTGGATAGCCTTAAGAGAAGATTATCCAATTAGGGTTTAGGTTGAAACCCTTAAGGAGTCTACAAGTATAAATAGACCCTAGTGGTGAGGGAATTCGACACACAACCTAAAGCAAGGAACCTCTGGCCGAATTCCTCCCCTCTCCTCTCTCCTAAATCATCTTGCTTGCTATTGGTGTTTGTAAGCCATTAGAGGAGTGACATTTGTGACTCTAGAAGCTCCAAGACAAACAAGATCAACAAGGAACTCAAAGGTATGATTCTAGATCTGTTTCATCATTGTTATTTAACCTAATTAGCTATTAGAAGTCTTGGATTCAAAGCATGTTTAATTAGAAAGCCTAGATCCGAGCAATAGAGTTTTTCATGCGCACATAGGAAAGTTCTTATGGCTAAAACCCATCAGTGGTATCAGAGCCTAGCTTGGTTTTCTTTAAATTGTTGCTTGATTAACTGAAACAAACCTGCAAAATTCGATTTTTGGGTTTATGAGTCACTGACTCGGCGAGTTCCAAAGTGGACTCGGTGAGTAGGCCTGACTCGGCGAGTCCCCTTGTGACTCGGCGAGTCCAGGCGTCAGGAATGGCCAGATTCGGGATTTTTTCATAATTATCTTATGGAAACTTACCTTAATCATATTAGATCAATCTAAATCCGATTTTTTGATAAATATGACTATTATCTTGATCTAATTAAAGATATTTATCATCTAATAAAATATTTAATTTCCTTATATGATAATGATTAATTATTTTGATAATTCTCTTGAAAGAAATCTTAGATAAATCAAAGAAAGATAATTAGGATATTAATTGTTAATTGGAATTATTTGTTATTTGATCCTCCATGTTTTAAATGTTTAAAACCTACCCTAAAGTTTTGAAATTTATATTTGTGATTAAAAGTTTTAATTTAGACAACTTAAATTTCAAACCCTAGATTTTAAAAGGTTTTAAAATACAACCCTATACTTATATGATATTACTAGAATAATATATATATGTATAACTAAATGCTAGTCTTACCGCTAGTAGGCCTCATTCACGAATCCGATCTATAAGGTGGGTATAAGTTTGCGGCCTATAAAATGGCGCTTAATGGGTGTACACTCACACCCACCGCTTGCTTGATTGGTGGAGGGTCGTTAGCCGAACGGGTAGGATAGGGCAACCTCATCCTCTCATTAAAAGTATAATAAGAAACACAAAGTAACTACACGTTTTTAAAAATTTCCCAATCTTAGTTACTTTAGGAAAAGTGAATTGATGCAATCCCATGAAATTACACTTTGCACCTTGCTAAGAAGTTAGTGGAGCGTGTGTGGTTTACCGGCACACTAATTGGTTCTAAGCGAAGGTGGCAAAGGGTGATTCATTGTTTATCATAGTTCGATGGAGCGTGTGTGGTTTACCGGCACATCGAATAGGTGATCGTTACAATGAAGGCACCATGTGAATTTGCATGGTAATTCACACCCGCTTTGTGATCCTCGGCATCCCAGTCACAAACAAGAGGGGCATATCGAGATTTAAACATGCCATTGAATAGTTCAATGAATCTCATCCGAACCTAGGAATTCTCAAAAACACTTAGGACTAATAGTTTAAGTTTTGTAATGGAGAATTAGTGAATCGTCATTCACTTACCTTCAATTTATTTGCATATTAGATTACGGAATCCCTTTTCTAGTATGTAAATGTTATTGTTGGATCCTAGACCAAAATTTTCTTATTGGGTGATAATTAGGGATTCTTGTTCTAATCTATCTTTGTCCTTTCTATAGATGTCAAACGCAAACAACGCTACTGCTAGTTCTTTCACGTTGATGAGCCTTTGCCAAAAGGTCACCTTCGATGGAACGAACTTTAGCGAATGGATAAGATACATTCGCACCATTGCTCGCTATGAGGATAAAGAGTATGTCCTCGATGAGAAGCTCGAGAAAATCAACCCCGAAGTTGCTACTCCCGCCGAAATCACCGCCTTTGAAACTCATGAGCGAGATGCAACGAAAGTACATTGCATCATGATCGCCACCATGAACTCCGAATTCCAAAAGTCCTACGAGGACATGTATCCATACGAGATGCATCAAGACTTGTTGGAGAGGTATCACCAAAACGTGAGACAAGAGCGTTACGAGATTTTCACTAACATGATCTCCGCTAAGATGGGTCATGGAGAATCTCTTACCGTGCACCTGCAAAAGATGCAAAGGTATGTCGACCGCCTTCGCAAGTTAAATGTTGACTTCGGCGAAGACTTGGCGATCGACATGGTGCTTCACTCTTTGCCTCCGATGTACAACCAATTTAGGATGACCTACCACATGAACAAAGAGGAGGTCACCCTAAGCAAACTCCAAGGTCTCTTGAGGGTTGCTGAGAGAAATTTCAAGGACAAGTCTGTTGCACCAACTCCCAATCCATCCGCTGCTCCTGTCTTGGCTATTGGTCAAGGGAAGGGAAAGAAGAGGAAAGCTTCATCGAATAACTATCGAAAGGTGAAAGCCCGAGATGGTTCCTCTTCTAGTGGGACCAAAGTTGATCCCTCTAAGCCCTGTTCCAACCCAAGGGAGGCAGAGTGCCACCACTGCCACAAGATAGGACATTGGAAGAGAAGCTGCCGGATTACCTGCAAGCCATCAAGGAAGGAAAGATCAAGCCATCTTTCGCAGGTATATACACAATCAAATCTAACGATTCTAATCATGCTATTTCTTGGGTTCTTGATACCGGTTGCGGTTATCACATTTGTTCTAATGTGTAGGGACTAAAAAGAAGTAGGGATGTGGAGCAAGGAAGGATCAATCTAATCATGGGGAACAGAAGATCGTCGCCTGTGACCAAGATTGGAGTGTATTCTTTAGTGCTTAGGAATAGTTTAGTTTTAGATTTGAACAATTGTTGCTATTCGCCAGAAATGGCTAGAAACATCATTTCATTTCATGGTTTATATAGACAAGGATTTAGATTTTCTTTTAATAATGAGAATGGTTCTATTTTGGCTTATCTAAATGGTGTCTTTTACTTTGAAGCTATACCATGTAATGGAATATATGAAATTGTTATGATTGTTGATAACTTAGGAAATGATGTTTTGAATATTGATTCTTCCACTAGTATGGATAAAGCATCCTTGTGGCATTTTCGTCTTGGACATGTCAACAAGAAACGCATAGTCCAACTCCAAAAGGATGGAGTGTTGGAGTCATTCGACCTTAGGGAAGATGACACATGCGAGTCTTGTTTACTTGGAAAGATGACTAAGTCACCCTTCACGAGTACTTGTGAAAGGGGTGAGGGGCTATTGGACCTAATACATACCGATGTATGTGGACCCTTTAGATCAACCACGAAGGATGGGAACCACTTCTATGTGACTTTTACCGATGACTATAGTAGATATGGATATATCTACTTAATCAAGCAAAAGTCAGAAACGTTTAAAAAGTTCAAAGAGTTCAAGAATGAAGTGGAGAATCAATTGGGCAGGAAAATCAAGATGCTTCGATCCGATCGAGGAGGAGAGTACCTAAGTCTTGAATTCCACGATTATCTCAAGGAGTGTGGAATAGTTTCGCAATTGATGCCTCCTAGGACACCGCAGTTGAATGGTGTGGCAGAAAGGCGTAATCGAACCTTATTGGATATGGTTCGCTCTATGATGAGTCGTGCTTCACTACCTATCTTCTTTTGGGGGTATGCCTTAGAGACTGCCGCCCATATCCTTAACCGAGTCCCAACTAAAAAGGTTGCCAAAACACCTCACGAGATGTGGACAGGGAAAGCTCCCTCGTTGGCACATATTAAGGTTTAGGGTTGCGAGGCTTTCGTAAGACGAGATACTCACGACAAGCTTGAACCTCGAAGTGAGCGATGTATTTTCATCGGCTACCCGCAAACTTCCTTTGGATATCTCTTCTATAGGCCGAAAGACAATGTTGTTTTTGTTGCGAGGAGAGGAGTTTTCCGAGAGCGAGAAATCATAAGCCAAGGAGACAGTGGGAGGCAAATCGAACTTGAAGAGATTCAAGAATCGATAGATGAAGGAACCTCTACCGCTGGCATTCAACCCGAGGAGGAAACTCCGGTTGAACCGATTGACGAATCCTTACCTCTTAGACGTTCCGATAGAGTTAGAGTTCATCCCCAGTTTTATGGTTTTCATATTACTATCGAAGGGGACACGTATATTAGTGATGGTACACTAGTAAATCTTGATGAACCTAATAGCTATAAGGAAGCCATGGCAGGCCCGGAGTCTGCGAAATGGAAAGAGGCGATGGATAGCGAGATCCAATCCATGTACGATAACCAAGTTTGGAATTTGGTTGATTATGTGCCCGAACGTAAGACCGTAGGGTGCAAGTGGATCTTCAAGAAGAAGACCGACGTGGATGGGAACGTACACACATATAAGGCGTGATTGGTCGCGAAGGGCTTTACTCAAACTCCCGGAGTTGACTATGATGAGACCTTCTCACCAGTTGCGAAGATTAAATCTATTAGAGTGATGCTAGCAATTGCCGCATTTCATGATTATGAGATTTGGCAAATGGATGTCAAGACCGCTTTCCTTAACGGAAAGTTGGCTGAGGATGTTTACATGGCTCAGCCAGAGGGGTTTGTGGATCCGAAGCATCCGAATAGAGTGTGTAAGCTTGAGAAGTCCATTTATGGACTTAAGCAAGCATCTCGCAGATGGAATCTTTGCTTCGATGAGAAAGTCAAAGAGTTTGGATTTGTACGAAGCGAAGACGAATCTTGTGTATATGTCAAAGCCAGTGGGAGTATAGTAAGCTTTCTCGTTCTATATGTCGATGACATATTACTCATAGGAAACGACATCCCGACTCTGCAGGAGGTTAAGTCCTGGCTCGGGAAGTGCTTCGCTATGAAGGACCTCGGAGAGGCTTCTTACATTTTGGGAATAAGGATAGTAAGAGAAAGAAGTAAGAGACTAATTGGACTTAGTCAGAATACTTACTTAGAGAAGGTACTAAAATGTTTTAGTATGGAAAACTCAAAGAAGGGAGAACTACCGATACAAGGAAATGCCAAGTTGAGTAAGACTCAAAGTCCGAGTACCGAAGCTGAGATAGCAGAAATGAGCCGAGTACTATACGCTTCCGCAGTTGGCTCAATCATGTACGCTATGACTTGTACTCGCCCTGATGTAGCCTTCGCTTTGAGCATGGTTAGCAGATATCAAGGGAACCCTGGCAAAGCACACTGGATTGCGGTGAAGAACATCCTTAAGTACCTTCGGAGGACGAAAGAATGGTTCTTAGTCCTTGGAGGGAGTGATGACTTGAAGGTGCGAGGGTATAGTGACGCCAGCTTTCAGACCGACAGGGACAACTACCGTTCGCAGTCGGGCTGGGTCTTTACCCTAAATGGAGGAGCAGTGACTTGGAAGAGTTCCAAGCAAGAAACCGTAGCTGATTCAACGTCCGAATCAGAGTACATCACAGCGAGCGAAGTGTCGAAGGAGGCAATATGGCTAAAGAACTTCATTGGTGATCTTGGAGTTGTACCGGCCATAAAGGAGCCCATGGAGATTTTCTGTGATAACGAAGGTGCGGTTGCCTTGACCAAGGAACCGAGGGATCATGGTAGATCTCGACATATCGACAGAAAATATCACTTCATTAGACATCGTGTAGAAGAAGGACAACTCGTAGTGAAGAGGATATCATCAGAAGATAACCCAGCAGATCCGCTTACGAAGGGACTGAGTAGGGTTAAGCACTTGCAGCATGCTAGGAGTATTGGGCTGAAGGATGATATTAGTATAGATTAGATAATATTAGAAACGTATAATAGATAAATGTAATTAACATTTGATGATTAAATAAAGGAGTTTTATTTATGAGTAAAGTTACTGTCACATGTTAATTGTTTAACTATTGTTTCACTTTGCATGTTTTGACTTCCAGAATAATTGAGTTTATTAGGAATAATCGAATTATTCAAATGGTCCACAATCGTTCATATGTTGGGAGTAGATATGAATGAAGATTGTCATGAATTGGTGTGTAGAATGTCTAAATGGTGTTAGACATAGCAAGGGTTGCTGCAACGTTCATGAGTGCTTATGAACTGGTTTTGAGCATTGGAATAAACCCGCGCTTGCTGGAATCACCTTATGGAATACGATAAAAAAGGTGATCGCAAGACGATAATATCATATAGTCTTAAAACCTAGATATATGGTTTATTATTTGTTAATTGATTGTGCATTGATAATGCGAAAACGCATCAGTAACTTGATGTTATAAAACGCATTGTTGTGTATTGTTGGTTAATGAATAAGTAAATGCATATAAGTCGAAGTTTATCTGTAAATTTTATCCTAAGAGGATAGAAGAGATATCTTGGCCACTCGATGATTTGATTTGACTTATGTGTCGGGCCCGGTCAGAACTAAATTGATGTGTTCGATTAAGTTCTATGTCGAATAAATCGGAGATCGAGAAATTTAAATGCATGACTAACCATTCCATAGGATTGTCAGCATGATATCTAACAGAGGACTGTACGATCCCTTATCTAAAGGACAAGATTGATTAGATCAGAGTTGACAGCGTCTTTGAGAGCTACGATTGCAAACCGAATTATACTTGTATAGTTAATAGACTTATCCAAGTGGGAGACTGTTGGAATAGTGTCTAAGGCTATAACTATATCCGGTTGTGCATGGTCCTTTTGGGTTGCCTTCACCATAGCAACTTGAAGGATGATTTGTTAAGAGAGAGTAAATATTATAAGGAATAATATATAGCTATTTGATTAATATAAGTCATAAATTAATTGGTATTAATTTGGTGACTTAAATAGATTAATTAAATAAGAGGGTATAAACTGTCAATTGTTTGATAGTTACACTTTAGACTGTAAATCCTTATCCTAGATAGGATGGACGATTTCTAGGGCTTGGATAAGCCAAAATCGTCCATAGGGTTATCTATGGAATGGATTTGGATAGCCTTAAGAGAAGATTATCCAATTAGGGTTTAGGTTGAAACCCTTAAGGAGTCTACAAGTATAAATAGACCCTAGGGGTGAGGGAATTCGACACACAACCTAAAGCAAGGAACCTCTGGCCGAATTCCTCCCCTCTCATCTCTCCTAAATCATCTTGCTTGCTATTGGTGTTTGTAAGCCATTAGAGGAGTGACATTTGTGACTCTAGAAGCTCCAAGACAAACAAGATCAACAAGGAACTCAAAGGTATGATTCTAGATCTGTTTCATCATTGTTATTTAACCTAATTAGCTATTAGAAGTCTTGGATTCAAAGCATGTTTAATTAGAAAGCCTAGATCCGAGCAATAGGGTTTTGCATGCGCACATAGGAAAGTTCTTATGGCTAAAACCCATCAATATTGGGTATACATGATCATATAACTTTTATGTGGATGTTCACGATGCAACTGCCGATTTGCCAAGTTGTTTTTGGTTCCCATAATCCTTTTGACAGGGAGAGCGTATAGTATGGGAACTAGCCATCACATTATGACCTTAATAAAACCAATATGTTATAAGGTATCTGGTACGTTCAGTGTGTCGTTTATAAGACAACTGAGTACTTATATTTTCCCATTACTTTCATAAAGTAACAGTTCCACTTGAAAGTTAATGCAAACTATTTTTGAGTCAAGGTAGTTATAAACTAGGGAAAAACTTACATCTTTTCAAAATGACAAATAGAACAATCAGGTCTAGTACATTGTGACATCCCCATTTTCACGGTCAGAAAAGACCAATTTGTTTATGCTTTATTTTAAAAACTAGAGTAATCTTTTAAAGAAAACAGTTGCGGAATTTGTTCCCAAAACAAAATATGATAAAAAATTATCAAAGCATTTCTTTAAAGAAATGTATTTTCATTATATAACAAAATCTCGGGATGTCATGTTCCGATACAGACACATAAGCATAAACAAAACTTACATTATTTACACTAAAGATTTTACATCTCCTTTAATCTCTTCGTGAAATATATCTTCGTATTGATACCTGTGATACAAATAAAACTGAGTGGGTCAGGCTTGGGAGCCTGGTGAGCATATACGGTTTTCAACCCACAATAATATAATTATTATATTTAATTATCAAACAATTAATTCAATTACCCACCCCCATTATCTCTATTTATTTCTTAAAGATTTATCCTAAGAACCGATTACCCTTCTCCCATTCATTCTTAAGGATTGTCCTAAGGAACCGGCACAAAGTCTAGTGCTGCCAAGGTTCTTAGATTACCTCTGGAGAACACGCAATTCACAATAGTTAATGAGCACCTAGTTCAAGAACACCTAATGAACACTTAGTTCTAATATTACCCAATGAACAACTAGTTCACAAACACTTAATGAACACTTAGTTCAAATATTCCTGATGAACACTAAGTTCAAATATCTAATGAACACTTAGTTCGAATATCCCTGGTGAACCCAATCACCTAAGGAACACAGAGAATGAAAGCTCTTAGTTCAAACAACGTGATAATAAAGTATATCTCGATCCTGTGAAATCACTATTGTTATAAACACATATAAATTATATTTCTAAAACAATATATCCCATATCGTCGATCCCTACATACTGACCCTATACAATGATCTTACGAGATCTAGCCTAAGGAATCGATATAAACCACAAACTGACGAAGCTGCTTCGAAAATTCCCTGGCAGCAAACGAGGATCAATAAAGACATCAAATGAGGGGAATGGAATAAGTTTCACCATGAACCTTCGTTCGTAAAAGAAAGAACCACAAGACAATTAAGTCAGAGGTAGTTATCTATGTAACAATGCCTAGGCGTGATCCGACTATCATGAGGTATTATATCCCCAGACTCTACCTATCCCAGCATCGAACTTTGCCTAGCAGTGGCCTGAATACATGAGGTATTTCACCCCCAGATGCACCCTATCCAGCAATATAACACCAAACATACCTAGCAGTGGTCTATTATCGACATACTTTACTGGACAGTCTACGAAGTTCCCTTAATTACTTCGTGAAAGAAAACGCTGACATATGAAGCTCAGTCGATCACCTCATAAAAGAAACGTTGACTCCAAAGCTCTCTCAAAATAAAAGTACGGGGAAATACTACTAGAGTACTCCCGTATGCTCCCGTAACCAACACACAAAATTGTCAAAAAGACTTTGTACATGATAGTACTTCTAGCACATTATAGTACTCTGGTATGCGAAAGAATCGTACCCGAGACAATAATAGTACCCTGGCACAAGCAGCACCCAAGACACAGAGCTTTGAAAAATACTTCGTACATAAAATGTACTTCTGTACGTAGGACGTACTCCACCGATCAACAATCTCACCCCACACGTACTCTTAATAAGAGACTACCCAAATTCCAATCTTAATTGAACTAACATCCAATTTAAGCCTTAACCCATCACTAGGCAAACCTACAATGTTTATAATCAATTTTTGATACTATCTCCGTTTAGGAAACGCTAACTAGTGTATACTTAACACAAGGTTTTAAGTAATAGTATCATATATTCACATCTTAAGTCATATTGAACCATATATGATTCTCACATTGTATATTATCAAATATATCTATCACATATTTCGGACAATGACAAATACTTCACATACATATGTATATTTCATATTATAATCAATACTCATATTAAAATCTCGTTCCTAAAAGGGACTATACACATGATACCTTATTGAATGAATACGCAGTTCCAAAATACATAATCCGCACTCCCGGATCTTAAATTTGCCTCATTACCTAATCCATATTCCCGGATCTAAAACTAACCTCTTGATCTGATCCATACCTTGGATCTAAAACTAACCTCCTGCTCTAATCCATACTCTTGGATCTAAAACAAGTTTATCTCTTTATCCTTTTATCTCATGGTCCAACCCACCTTTTATCACCTACCAACAACCTCGTCTACTCATGTTCTACCCAACAAATTTTTAGATACAAAATACATATATAGTTTATCTCATTAAAACTTATATAATTCATCCATTCCACAATCATCTCAAATAAACAACAAAAATTTATACACGTAGCATGTATTTCATAGCAAATACTTAATATTTATGTGTTAGAAGAAAGTAACCACACACTCACTTGATTAGAAGATGATCGGAAAGCACTACGGCTTGTAGAAGTAGTATTCTTCGGTAGATCTGGAAAATCTTCACAAAAATCGGCTTCTCGCGGGCAGAGCTTCGGCTCGGGAATCGCACTTCTCGGGATCTTTGGGGCTTCGGGACTTGCTTCGGGTCTCGGGAATGATACCGGGGCTTCGGGATATTTCTTGCATGAAAAACGATGCAAAACCGCGAGAGAAAGGGAAGAAATGAGCAAAGAACTCGGTTGCACTCGACTTCCTTTTATAGGGGGTTGGAAACCCAAATTACGTCGGGCGTAATGTGGATAGGGTCGCTGACCCCCCCCCCCCCCCCTCTTCGGATAATATCGAAATTTATAATTAAATTAAATATCAAAATTATTTAATAAACTTCAAAAATTTCATATCTTCCTCATACGAACTCCGTTTTCGATGTTATTTATATCCCCGCGTAGGTGAGACTACGCTCTACAACTTTCATTTAGACTTTGTCGGCTATTTTTGACTTTATTTTTATTATATTATTTTAGTAGGCCAGGATAGGAAAACTCCGTTATAAATTCATAACTTCTTCATCCGACGTCCGTTTTCGCCTATCTTTTTATCGTTTCACTACAATTAACGATATCTTCGATTCTCGTTTAGATTGTTTAGGCTAAAAACCGCTCGATCTCAGATCGAGTATTCGGGCTACATACTGCTAAGTCGAAACTTAGAAAAATCATAACTTCCTCATACGAAGTCAGATTTGGACGTTCTTTTTATGCACGCTGACGGTTCAATGAACTCTACGAATTTCATTTAGATCGCTAAGGTTAAATATCACTCTAACGTAAATTCACTATTTACGCCGCGCTGTGTCGTGCTGGTTCTGTTGCAAAATTTCGACCAAGGGAATACATCAGGGTTATATACAATAAGGATCTAACAACCAATGGCATGTGTGTCATCCGCCTCATTCCCTGTTCCTTGTTTGGTTGTGGGCTTAGGGCATATACACACAATTGATTGCTTGTTTACTCTGAGTTTTATATAACTTACAACTTACTACATTTCCCAACAACATTTTACAACAAATTCTTATAACCTACTTAGATCACTAAAATCTTATGAACTCACCATCTTAATTCCTGATAAACTCTTTCAAATAACTTGTATTATCAGGAAACTAGTAGACATGTACTCGCGCTGGGAATTCAGAAGATGGAGCAGTATAGCTCTAAGTCTTGTTTTGTTATTTGCTTATGTACTCTATGTTTTGTGAACACACACATTGTAAACACTTTCGTTCTAATGAAATGGTGTTCATTACTTTGCTTAATATGATGCATGTCTTGTGATACTAAACATGACGTCCTCCACCCCTGAACGTTTCCGCTGTTCCGGTTTTGGGGTGTGACAACCTCGATGTTTACGATGATCCAGTCATCTAGCGGAGTATAGATGACGACCACATACTATTCTAGTAAGTTCAGTGGAACGCTAGCAGGATTGCAACCTGTAGGTGTTTGTGAACAATGTATTCACCGGTGTACGGATCCCCCTTATGGTTGCCTTACAGACATTTATTACTGAGGAACCCCCTAGTAGTAGTGTGCATCCCGATGATGATCCTTAAGTTAGGTCCCTTATGATAGGTATTTTAGGGACGTAAAGTGAGGATAATGAGAACGGGTAATTGGGTTGATTGATGTGATAAAACTAATAAACTATTTATTATGGGTTGAAAACCCTATGTGCTCACCAGGCTCCCAAACCTGACCAACTTAGTTTATTATATTACAGGTTGTGGTACAAGAGCATAGTTGAATGACTTGATGAATGATTATGGATTATAAGCCAGTAGATATAAATAAATGTTGTAAGGCTTATAATGTTCTGTTTATGCTTTTGATCTGTATCGAACATGACATCCTGATGTTTTAATATAATGGAATATATTTCTTCATAAATGCTTTGATAAATCTTTATCATATTTTTTTAGGAACAAATTCACAATACTTTTATTTAAAATGTTATTCTGATTTACAAACAAAACATAAACAAATCAGTATTTTTTGACCGTGAAAATGGAGATGTCACACCCATGACCTGCTGAACAGGTTAAAAAAAGATAAAATGAATAAATTAGCCGTTTTTTTGGGTTTTTCTATTAAAATTTCATAGAAGTAGATTTTTTGTTCAAAAAAAAAAATTAGGACTTCATTAAATTTTTTACCAAAATATTAAGATTTTTTTGAAAAATTTCCCTTGAAAGTTATTTCGAATCGTATACAGAAAAAAATTGAATTCAATTTTACCATCATACATAGTTTTATTAATCAAAATTCTTTATCTAAGCAAAGAACATATAGTATTTTATTTACATAACAAAAAATGAATATTAATTTACGTGATTATGTTTTATTAAATTAGTTGTATAAATTACAAGAAGTTCAAATATATCTATTTGACAAACAAAAAGGTTCAATCACGAATCATCCTATATTTTTACCCCCGAAATGAAATTTTTTGTAGAGTAAATTCAAAGAATCATGAATCATCCTATAATTTTTACCCCGAAATGATTTTTTTTTTGTAGAGTAAATTCAAAGGACTGAAATGCTACAAAACTAAAACTTTGAGGTCATTTAATCATAATGTCGACCATTTCCCAAATTACAACCGGCAACCGGCTATACCCGGTAACGCAAACGCCATCACTCCCCGATATAAACAACCAGTCACCCATGTCCTCATGTACACGCCGTGACTCGTTTTAACCCACTTTCTTGAATTTCCGACGAACCCAATGCCGACACTCGTTGACCGAATAGCCGTCGGCCGGTACCAAGATGAGGTACAACACCCCAGCGCCATCAAGGCGTTTGTGGCGGAGTTCATAAGCACCCTCATCTTCGTGTTCGCCGGACAAGGCTCTGGAATGGCCTTCACCAAGCTCACCGATGGTGCTGCAACCACTCCGGCTGGACTAGTTGCAGCGGCACTAGCCCATGCTTTTGGCTTGTTTGTGGCTGTCTCAGTCGGAGCTAATATCTCCGGTGGCCACGTCAACCCCGCAGTTACTTTCGGTGCTTTCGTTGGTGGTAACATCACTTTGCTCCGTGGAATCTTTTACATCATCGCACAGCTCCTCGGCTCCACCGTCGCTTGCTTGCTCCTCCTCTTCTCCACCGGCGGTTTGGTAAGTCACCGGATTTAAAACACACAAGAACGTACTATTATTACTATTATACTATACGAACGAAATTCATGCAAATTAACTATATATTTTATTGAAATCTAAATATATTTTTTATATAAATACAGACAACTGCTGGATTTGCATTGGGGGCTGAAGTATCAGTATGGAACGGATTCGTGTTCGAGATTGTGATGACTTTCGGGCTAGTTTACACGGTGTACGCCACCGCAGTGGACCCTAAGAAGGGAGACATCGGCACAGTAGCACCAATTGCTATCGGTTTCATTGTTGGGGCTAATATTCTTGCCGGTGGTGCGTTCACCGGAGCTTCCATGAACCCCGCCGTTGCATTTGGTCCGGCCGTCGTCAGCTGGGACTGGACCAACCACTGGGTTTACTGGGCAGGACCCATCATCGGCGGTGGTCTTGCTGGTCTTGTTTATGAGCTTCTGTTCATCGGCCGTTCTCACGAGCCAATTCCCGCTTCTGAGTATTAGTTCGAGTCATTGCTAGTGATGGGTCTTGAGTTTCTGTTTGGCAATTGGCATGTAATTTATTTGTTGTTTCTGTCTTTTTTTTTTTTTTTTTTTTTTTCTCTTTTTGAGGTTTGTGTTGTTGTACGCTTGATTTTGTATGAATCATCATAAAAAGATCAAGAGTTTTTCAAATATCGCCATCGTTATATTTGGTATGGTGCTCCAACAAATGATCATTTATCAACAATCATTGATAAGGTTAAGTTTATTTAATCCAAAAGAGAAAGAAACTTTGTGTTATCAATTGAGTTTTTAGGTAAATTTGGTGTCAAAAGTCGGTTTTAACTACCATTGATCATCATTTGCTTTTTTTTTTGGAGGGAAAGTTTTATTATAAATACTTGATTGTTGTTAGCATTTTTGACCTATAAGAACTAGGAACAAACTTATACATGATTTCTAGTGCTTTGCTTCAAAGTTTGTTCCTAAACTTGAAGTGTTATTCTTGGATTATCCCGATGTTAATTTCGTAATACCAAAAATTCATAGGATCCAAAATAACTTATGAAAACGTTAACAAGATCCAACAAGATATCAAAGCTATTGATTACCATATAATCCTAATTCCTAACCATCACAATCTATTGATATAGTCACCACTATAATGGTTGATATGTAACATTCAATATTGAAAGTCCATGGTTCAAACCGGGCCACTACGATTTACCACAACGAGATGGGGCCTTGGGATAGTGTTAGATATGTGTGGTTTACCATTTTTGTACTCAACACTACCCATAAAATACTTAAGTAAAATATGTACATTTAATCCTTGGTTTAAGATCAAACTGAAACTGAAACCTATATCGATCAATATCGTTTTAAATATTCAAAACAACCCTAAAATATATATCAAACAAACTCGTTCATTAAAATAGCCTTGTCAAAACATTGATGTATTCATATCTAGTCAAATATCGTATCATAACAAAATCAATAATTTTTGCGGCTGCAACGGCAGCTATGGTGTTGATATGATAGAGATTTTGTAGGCATTTGTAGAAATAAGAAGATGGTGAAGTGGTTCCAATTAATCAAGATACGACCCACACCGACCATATCCTCTAAGAAAGTGACCAAAGACTAAACCATGATGTGGGCCCCTTAGCCCGACCCATGCGCTACAAAGATGAAAGCGAAAGACATGTGCTCAATTTTTGTATTTCACATGCTTTTGTTTAATTTGGTTTTGGAATCATGTTGTTACAACCAATTTAATGATGGCTCGAGCATTTTTGTTAGGTCCTACAAAATAAACACCACCAAAATATATTTATTCCCTTTAGTCCATTGAATCATAATTATCTTAATAAAAGTATGCTATAAAGAGTCAAATAAGCGAATAAAGAATATAAACCTAACAAAACTATCTTAACCATGTATTTTAGGTTGTTCTCCTTATGGGCCATTTGACCCACGCTGACGTCAACATGGGCCTATTTATCATTGGGCTCATGGCTCATGTCTAAGTCTGTCTAACCAAAATCACAGTGGACGACAATCACGACATATGGGCTATTTTCGTTAACGTAATATTTGTCAAATGGATGGATATTAGTTGCCATAGTCCATATGATTTTTCATCATTCACTAACCAAGGATGCTAAAAGTATACAAGAGAATACGTGTAGAGTACAATTTTTTGTCTTAGCAAAATTAATAAGGTAGAAGTTTGTCATAATTTTAGAGTTACAAAAGTACACACTAAAAAACTATTTTCCCAGTGTATCCTAATTGTTTTCACTGTGGAGCCCATGAGCTTACACAAGGACAAATGGGAACTATCTTACCTGATTATGATATAAGCTATCACTTTTCTTGATTATACATACCTCAATAAAAATGATATCGCCCGCTTGTTATTATCTCATAGTCTCATACACATCTTCCTTATCAGTTTTGGTATGACATTTATGCTATGACATCCTTCTTAAGTAACCATTTGTCATTACAATCTTGATCATATATGGAAAACAATTTTATGTTGCACATGATTACTCTTTGTTGTGTACTTTTGGTTGTCTATGATGTACTTTTCTTGGTCATATTCCCCTTATATATATATAATATCTCCCAAATCCACCGTTTTTCCTTTTTCTTGGATATGCTTCCTACCATCTAGGGTATATATGTTTTGTTTCTCTAACGCGGAGGCTTATCTCTCTAGTCAAGTAGTCATTTTTTTTTTTTTTTTGTAATGAGAATCATTTTCCTAGTTTCATACCCTCTTCATCTCCACGTCATTTTATTATTCCTATTATTCCACTACTACTACTACTACTACCCAACATATCATCTAAACCTTCATCTTCTATGAGACCATCTCTCTCTCTCTCTCTCTCTCTCTCTCTCTCTCTCTCTCTCTCTCTCTCTCTCATGAGAACATACACCATGATGTGTGATTTTATATACTAAAACAAAAATTAATTTATAAAACGGTTTCAACCAAGGTTTTGAAAACCGGACCGGAGACTGAACCAATCGTCTTACTGGTTCGATGCTTCAACTGATCCAACCGGTCTCAAAAATCGGAAAAACCGGATGATATCATAATTATATTATTATTAACTATAAATATATAAAAAAAAATACCAAAAAAAATATTTTTAAAATTCTGGGTTTTATTGGTTCAACCGGACCGGTTTTTTTTCGGTTTTTACCAGTTCACATGAATACCAGTTTTTTTAGCATTTAAGAACCAGATCTGGGACCGGTTTTCGGTTGAACTAAACACCCGAAAACTAAAGTTGGATTAATGCAATATATCTACAAATTACTTCCAATGAGGTGTAAATACATTGCGTAGGATTTTGGGATGTGTTGCATTCTCTTTAGCATCCGCATTGTTATAGAAGTATTTAACTCCGATGTGTACTACTTTCTAGACGCGTTACATTTGTTGGTTTTAGGCTTTATATTTTTTTGGTCTTTATCAACTCTACTCATCTCCTTATTATTCTTAGTTATGAATTTATCTAAATTTAATCAATTCAAAACATATTAAGTAAATTCAAATCATAGTCAAGTTATAAATATATATATATATATATATATATATATATATATATATATATATATATATATATATATATATATATATATACTATCTTATAAAACAAATCCTACTATTTTTAAAAATAAATTAAATAAAATAATAATATTTTTTTAAGATGTCCAAATCATTAAGTTAATTGTACAACTAATCACTAATAAAATAATATTAAAATTTAAACAAACTCCTATAAATCTTCTCTTCCAAGGTTTTGACTAGATCTTTTTTCATCTAAATAAATACTGAACACCTTATAATTTGGTCATTTCATGAATTTTCTTTATTTTTAATATAACATGTTTCTTAAAACAAACTAATGATTGAATTGAAAATAATGATTCTCCATCGAAAAGAAATTAATTGTCGAAACAAACTATTTGTCGTCCGCCGCTTTGCGCGGGTAAACGGCTAATGTATATATATATATATATATATATATATATATATATATATATATATATATATATATATATATAGAGAGAGAGAGAGAGAGAGAGAGAGAGAGAGACAGAGAGAGAGCTAGGTTCAAATGTTCTAGCAACTATTGTGTGCATGAATGCACCAATAAGAATTTAAGAAAAAATAAATCATTAAGCAAACCATTTAAATGTATTATAGTAATCTTTGCATAATTAACAATTCCTGATATCACGCAAGAAGCAAAAATAAATTTAGAACATTAACCTTACATCGAATATATATATATATATATATATATATATATATATATATATATATATATATATATATATATATATATATATATATATATATATATATGTTAAAGCAATCATTACATGATTTGTAACGCAATAGTTGTTTTTCAACGTTATGAGTTAATGTTCTACATTATTATTAGAGTAATATTATATAAATCCTTATCATTGCTACTTAATAGTTGACATTACTCCATGGTGGTATGAACTATGCATGTAGTTTAGACATGTAATTCTTAAACTATTTGTAATATCTATTAAATAATATAGCCTTTTTCTTATAATAAGTTATCTAAATAAATACTATATGATAATGAGTTTAATAGAGATCTGTCAACTTGTCTCATTATACAATGGGCTAAATTCGTACTTAGAGCTTCAAGATTGGTATTTCAAGACCATTTCAACTGGTCATAGTAAGATTCCTTGAAGTATTTTACATGTGTGGGTCCAACTTCTAAATACTCTCCTTTTTATATGTATATATAAAGATTTATATATTTTTATCCGTTTCCTAATACTACAAATAAAATAACATTGTGATAAAAAAAAGACACTACTAAAAACCAAAAAAGAAAATCAATAAAGGTTTCTTAGATAACTAGTGGCAGGATTTATTAAGGTAATTAACTTTTTGATGTGTTCATATTTGGGTAATATTTTTTTACACATCTAGATAACAAACTTGTTGGAAGTGTTCACATATGATAATTATAATTTGTTATAGCAGGTTAAATCCTAGATGTTAATGCTTTCAACAATTTCGTCACCTAGACATGTAAAAAAAAATAGAACAAAAGTAAAAGTAAAAGTAAATTACACGAATGATCCCTATGCTTTGGGGGAATTTGTGTTTTTGGTCTCTAACTTATTTTTTTAACTTGGATGGTCTCTACTGTTTATTTTTGTTGAGCGTTTGGTATATGTCTTACCTAAAAAGACTATTGTGTCATTATTAATTTATTTTTCAATTAATTTTCTAATTTATGTATTTATGTTTTTTACATATTAAAAAATATTAATAGACCCCACATATTTGTATCTCCTCGGATGATCCATACTGTTTTTTTGATTATCTTTTTAACTCGGATGATCCCTACAGTTTAATTTTGTTACGAGCTTGGTCTTTGTCTTATCTAAGAAATCTATTATGCCTTTATTAATTATTTTTTTAATTAATTTTTTATTTATGTATTTATTCTTTATATATTTAAGAAAAATTAGTAGACCCCACATATTTGTATCTCCTCACCATCTCATCTCTCATCCTCCTCAACTTCTATTTATTTTCCATCTTTAGTGATATCGACCTCTTCATCATCCCTTTTTTTTCGGTCATTCAACTCCGCCAAATCAACACCGCAACCCATTAAAGAAGAAGAGACAGTAGGTTGTGGTGTTGGTTTATTAGAGTTGAAGTACCAAAAAAGTAGGATGGTGAAGACGTCGATGTTACTAAAAATGTAAAAGAAATAGAAGTTTGGGAGGATGAGATATGGGATGGTGATCGGTAAGACCCAAATTAAAATTTTCAAATGTGGTTTCAGGTTTACAGTGAAGAGATACAGATATGTGGAGTCAATCAAAATTTTAAATATATAAAAAATAAATACATAAATAAGAAAATTAATTAAAAAATAAATTAATAAGAGCACAATAGTCTTTTTAGGTAATACAGATACCAAATGCGCAACAAAAGTAAATAGTAGGGATCATCCGAATTAAATTTCTAAAATGTGTTTTGACGTTTATGGTGAGTAGATACATAAATGTGGGGTCTATTAATTTTTTTAAATATATAAAAAGTAAATATATAAATAAGAAAATTAATTTAAAAAAATTAATAAGGGCACAATAGTCTTTTTAGGTAAGACAGAGACCAAACGCTTAACAAAAATAAACATTAAGACCATCCGTGTTAAAAAAACAAGTTAGATGCCAAAAACACAAATTCTCCCAAACCATAAGGAGCATTTGTGTAATTTATTTTTACTTTTCGTTTTGTTTATATTTGGGTAATTACTTTTTTGTACACATTTAGGTAACAAACTGGTTGAAAATGTTCACATTTAGGATTTAACTTGTTATAGCAAGTTATAATGGTTATATGTAAACACTTCCAACAAGTTTGTTACCTAGATATGTACAAAAAAAAATAAAAAATAGTTACCTAGATATAAATACACCGAAAAACTAATTACATCAATAAATCATTTTTCCCTAAATAAAATGTACCTTAGAATGCTCTCAAAAACTCATTAGTAACATTTTTTGTTATTTCCGATTCAGCCTTTTAGGGTTCAGCTATTTGGATTTTTTTTTTATGTTTTTAAAAGACCCCTTAATAATTACTTTAACTTTTTTCATAAAATAAGCTAATCATTACCAAATAATTATCTTTTTAATAATTATCATTACATAATATTAGACCCTCATGATTATTTTATATTTTACTTTAAATAAAACTAATCATTACATAATAAAATGGTTCAATATAAAGATTTGTTTATAGAAAAAAAATATTATTTTTATAAAAAAGTATTAAAATAAAAAAATATTTTTTTTCAAATATATAAAATAAAATATTTTAAACAAAAAAATTTAATTTATTTTCGGTTTTTAGTATAATTTATTAAAATCATTTTTATATGAAAGCATAATAATAAGTGACTTCAAATACGATATAATAATAATACTTAGTTTTCATTTAAATATTTCATATCATTTTATTTTTATTTTTTGGTTTATATAAATATTAAAATATAGAAAATATTAAAATATATAGAAAACTTGACATGTTTGTATTATTATTTGATTATAAAAAATAAAATATATAATAAATAAAAAGTTTATACGAATTAAATGATAAGTAAGAGTTTAAAAAAAAATTAACTTTTAGTAATCATAAAAGCTATTGATATTATAAATGCACCGAAAGTTATGTTTAAAAAATCATTAATGAGGGGTCCTCTAAGAAAATCTGGGATCCAATTAGTAGGACCATAACAACTATTTTGTAGTACATATTTCTTGTTTGTAAGAATTAATGCGATTCTAAAATTAATGCTATTTTCAACGACACTATTTAGATATGTTAAAATGTTACATTAGATTTGAAATAAATCAATGAAAACGTAGTTGTGTTGTGATAAAATTATTATTTGCTTGACGTTATCAGTCAGCATCGCTTTAACAAAGGACCAATAAAAGAATGTTCCTAAAAGATGAGTTGATTTTAATTACAGTTACATACTTATATATATATATATATATATATATATATATATATATATATATATATATATATATATATATATATATATATATATATATATATATATATATATATATATATATATATATATATATATATATATGTTCAGGTTCATTTGAGACCATTCTAATTTTGTGAGACCGTGAGACCAAATCTAAAAATAATTTTAAAGTGCAAAATAAAGGGAAAAATCCAAAAATTCTTTTTTTAAATATTATTTTCGGAACTTGAATTAACTAAAAAAAATAAAATAAAATAAAATAAAAAATAAAAAAAATAAAAAAAATTCCTTTTTTTTTTTTTGAAAAATACGTGAAATATTCTAAATAGAATATTACACTGATATATTCTAAAAAATAATTTTAAAATGCAAAATAAATGGAAAAATCTAAAAATTCTTTTTTTAAATATTATTTTCGGAACTTGAATTAACTAAAAAAAATAAAAAAAATTCTATTTTTTTTTAAAATACGTGAAATATTCTAAATAGAATATTACACTGTACATATTCTAAAAATAATTTTAAAATGCAAAATAAATAGAAAAATCAAAAATTTCTTTTTTTAAATATTATTTTCGGAATATGAATTAACTAAAAAAAATAAAAAAATGCGTCTCACGGTCTCACAAAATATAGGTGGTCTCAAATGAACCTAACCCTATATATATATATATATATATATATATATATATATATATATATATATATATATATATATATATATATATATATATATATATATATATATATATATATATATATATATATATATATATATATATATATATATATATATATATATATATATATATATATATATATATATATATACACACACGTGATAAAGAGAACATTATTTTGTGGTTATACCAACAGGAAAATAGTTTTTCGTCGCCTGTAGCCTCAAGAAAAATAAACGATTCTTGTAACGAACTAAAAGAAGTTTATGACCATATAACATATTGTAAGGTTTTAGAAGATAGAACGATATTTAATTCCGTTGCTATACATGGAAAGAGTGACCAAATAAAATTTATACATGAAAGAGATAAAATATTAGAGGGCATAACATCGAAAGAGTGACAACATAAAAACTATAAACAATTTAGATGAGTTTAATAGGTCCTGTTTTTTTCTAGTGGAGGTGATTTCTAGGAGCCTACATGGCATGTGAGACAAAATGACTAATGTCCATTTAAAAGCTTAATATACATTTAAAAAATAATTTTATTCATCTTTGCTATTTTATATTCGTTAATATACTCAACACACATAAATATATACATATAGACATAAATATCAAATAAAGGATCGAATATTGTTAAATATAAGTGAACTATATTTCTAAAACCTTACCGAATACCAACTTATATTATATAATCATCTTTCGACAACAAACAAAAAATAATTATTGTAGAGAACAAGTATTAGAGTTTAAAAAAATTACTTTCTTTTTCTTGTTTAAATTAATATAAATGAATATAAATAAATGAACATAAATAAATCTAAATGAATAAGCAACCATTAAAATTTTTACAACCATAAATTAACGTAAACAAATCAAGATAAACAAATGAATATAACTGAACATAATTAAATTAACAAGACCATTAATTTTGTTTTTTCGTTCAAGCAAACCCACAAAAAAATCAAGTTAATGTTTGGGAAACTTCCATCCAAACAATTTGATGTTCGATACTTCGATTCATTTAAATATCTATCTAGAGCTATATGGTACATAGTACCTACCCAAGATCTAAAATGCATTGGTAGATATACTTATGTTGTAGTGTGATACCTTTTTCCTAGTGGACAAATTCTAGATAACACACTTGTATCGGTCAATAGGAAGAACAATTGATATAAATTGTTCTCAATTCTCAATATGATGCATGCTTTTTTCCTCTAGTGTTTGATCTCCGGTGATATAAATTGTTCTCAGTTCTCAATATGATGCATGCTTTTTTCCTCTAGTGTTTGATCTCCGGTGTTTGATGAGAGTTCACCAATGATAAAAGGATAATATACAAATGGGTGAAGAAACATAGAGCTCGGAAATCCATTCCTAGTTTGTGTTGTATATAGCATGCAAGAAACCGTATACATATAAAAGTTTGCTAACCATTTTGGAATACCATATAAGCATTTAAACGGCTTAAGCACATAATGACAAAAACCATAGGTTTCAATGATACAAGAAACACAACAAAAATTGTTGGAAGACCCTAGATTTAAAAACACTTCCTCAATTTTTGTGGATAAATAGGAAATTTTGATGAGGTAAATTCAACGTTGGCTAAATAAACATTCCATTTTTTCATATAGACATTTTATATGATTTTTAAGATATTTTTGTTGGTTGAATTTGAATTGTTTTTCGAAAAAATAAGTTATAAATAGTTTATTATAGGTTGACTTTTAATAAAAGTGTTCTATTTAGATTAATTTTAAAATGGGATAATGACTTGAAAGGGTAACGAACTTTCGACTTTTTTCACATTTAGTCACTAAACTTTTTTTCGTTATCTATTTGCCATTAAACTATTGAAATTGTTCACATTTTACCCTTATGACCGGCTGTTACCGGTCATAAGGGTAAAATGTGAACAATTTCAATAGTTTAGTGGCAAATAGATAACGAAATAAAGTTTAGTGACTCAATATGAACAAAATCGAAAGTTCGTTTCCCTTTAAAAGTTCAATGACTAAATGTGAACAAACTTTCTCTTGTATTATGGTTTAACAAATTATTTATTTTTGTTAAATTCTAGCAACATTTGTTGATGAAGAAATCTATGAAAAAACAAAACAAAACAAAACCTTGAAAATAAATTTAAAAAAGAAAACAAAAAACCGAAACCGAAATAAAAAACCAATGGTTTGACATTTTCTAAAATAAAAAATCAAAATTCCCAATCTGATTTTGGTTTTACAAAAAAATGAACAATTCTCGCTGATGTGAATTATGACAATTGGTTTAGCATGCGGAATTTGTGACATCCCATGAATACGTAGTTACAATATCATCTGAACTTGTAATTCATAGTAAGGGGTTAGAGTATCATCGCATGAATACGTAGTTATAACATCGCTTGAACTCGTAATTCATCACCTACAGGTTATGGGCCTGCTGGAGTTTCCACTGGATTGTCTAGAATAGTTCGTGGTCGCCATCTATACTCTGGTAGATGACTACATCGCCACATTGCCGGTTAAGGTTATGGTATCTCCTTTCATCCTACATCACATATTCATCATCATCTATTTACCTAATTATCATCACCTTTCTATCATTACCTATCTCTCATCATTTTATTTCATCACACACCAACTATTTCATCTACCCATGTTTCATCCGCAACATATTTGTAGATATAAAATAAATATACCGTTTAAATCTTTTAAAACATGTATAAAATCGTTCATCCAACATAGACAACAAGTATTCAAATAATATGCACACATAACATGTAATTTATATAAAATACTTCATATCTATGTGTAAGATGAAAGTAACTATATATACCATAAAAATCCCATAAATGATTCCTAACTTCAAACCCCAATGTTTACTCTACTAAGGCTTCATATTCTCGGCTCTCTGGACCTAGAAGGGTCCAGATTTCTAACTTCAAACCCCAAGGTTTACTCTACTAAAGCTTCATATTCTCGGCTCTCTGGACCTAGAAGGATCCAGATCTATAACACAAACTTGCAAGAGGGGTTTGAGGCATTCAAAACCCCAAAGATAAAGTGATTCAAACCCTAACCCCAAAATGGAATCTACACAATAGGGAAGGAAATGGGTTCATTTTTGTACCTCATAATGAAGCTCCTTGCTTGAATAACTCAGAACAATAACCTTCCTTGGTCCCTCTTGCTGGAACTCTTCTCCTTTCTTGCAAAATCACACCAAAAAGCTCAAGATAACTCTTCATCTCACTCTACACACTCAAGCCCGCTAGGGTTCTCACTTGTAGGAAAGGTAGTCGCAATTGAAGGCCATAAGTGCCTTTAAATATGGCTTGGGCCCAAAGATTTAAGGTTTCTGCCAACAGCGCGGACTCGTCGAGTCGCCTCACCGACTCGTCGAGTCCATTCATTAATCTGAGTCATTAGTCGCGACCTTACTCGACTCAACTCGTCGAGTCTCTCTTCTTAACTCAAAAGAAAAATACTTAAATTATGATACCTGGAAATCCGGATGTTACATTTTGTTTTTGTTTTTTTTTGTTTTTTTTTTTGTTTTTTTTTTTTTTTTTTTAATTTCATAGATTTCTTCATCAACAAATGTTGCTACAATTAAACAAAAATAAATAATTTGCTAAAACATAATACAATAGAAAGTTTGTTCACATTTAGCCATTGAATTTTTTAGAGGGAAACGAACTTTCGATTTTTTTCACATTTAGTCACTAAACTTTTTTACGTTATCTATTTGCCACTAAACTATTGAAATTGTTCACATTTTACCCTTATGACCGGTAATAGCCGGTCATAAGGGTAAAATGTGAACAATTTCAATAGTTTAATGACAAATAGATAACGAAAAAAAGTTTAGTGACTAAATGTGAACAAAGTTGAAAGTTCGTTACCCTCTCAAGTCATTATCCCTTTTAAAATCCAAAGAGGCTAAATGCCCAATTACGTCCATCAAATGTCTATGAAATATGTAGGTCCAATCAAATGCAATGGTTTGAGTAAGCATATGCCTATTTGGTATAAGTTGCAAACCCTTATTTATTAGAACTATAAGAAATATAAATACATGTTAATCGAAGTTATTTTTGTGTTTGGCATTGGAATTATACAGAAATCCGAAGAAGTGTAATGGTTTGTGTCAAGTGAAATAAATAATTTTACTTTAATTTATATATTTTATGGGCAATATTTAATTGAGTATACATCGTGTATAAGTCATTATATGTCGTGTTTATTAAGTTTTATTTCCATGTCGTATCGTATAGTGACGAAATTTGAACACAAATACAACACAGTACGATATTGATTTTTTTATACATGAAGACACAAACATGAATTCAAATTTCCATTTCGTTTCAATGATTTTTTGTTTATTGTATTTTCATGATGTTGTGTCAATTTTAGCTACACATACAATCATATCTAATGATTGTGTCAATTTTAGCTACACCTAGAATCATATCTAATGACATCGTAATATTTAATTCTATTTTTCTTACTATAAATTATTGTAAAAAATGTGTGCTTCCCTTGTTTAAAATTTCTTGTTCGGCCCTTTGGTATAACGAAACTAATCATTAGGAACAATGTTGTTAGCAAAAATAAAAAAGTTTTTTATGTTTTGGGAAATTACCATTTTGTCTGGAAAGGGAAATTTAGGATTAACTTTATGCCACATTCTAGTAGATTTTATGACGGAAAAGTACATTCTGGAGAGGAAAAAAATTATTTCAGAAAAATCCAAAATCTCATTAAAATTCCATAATTTTAAGAAAATACTTAATTTTTAATCAAATAGAGCAAATTAAAAAAAACATGGTTAATGATAAGTAGATATTATAAAATGATTTAAAATGTATCATTTGATTGAAAACTTATGATATTAAACATTTCAAAATTATCATTTTGGACATGAATAAAGAAAATATATAGATTTTTTTTTGTTTAAATGAGAAAAAATGACGTTAGTCCGGAATGACCCACTCCGAACAAAGTGGTCAATTTCATAAAACATAAAAACTTGGTATTTTTTAAAAACCTCATTTTGAATGGTTAGTTTAATTAATATTCAAAACTATTAATAGTTAATTAATCCATTTTTTTATTTAAAAATTTACACATGTCTAATCAAATATTCATTTTGACATTTTACCTCGAGCCGTAAACAGCTACTCATGATTACGGAAACCATTCACAATGCAACCTTCAATAGAATTGTTGAATGAGAATAAATGTCTTATTTGGCATCCACTTGATTAAACTAAACTAGAGAGATGTCACAATATAATGAATATAGAATTCAATGCCCTTCAATTGTATAAAGAAACTTCTTTAATTTTGAAAATATGTTTATTGAATTTTTGTAGAGTTTAATTTATTATTAAAAAGAATAATAAATTGTCTAAAGAGTGAAATATGTAGGAGGATATTAGACATTTATCATCATCTAAAATAGATAGGAGGATATTAAACATAAAAAGTAGAGGATAATTAATTTCTCTTTTGAATGTATTGTGGGTTATGTTGATCTCTAAACAATATCAATATAGTTTAATAAGAGAGTTAAATGACATGTTTAATTGGCATTCAACAGATTAAATTTTATCATTATATATATCATTGGTATTTAATTAATATGAAGTTTAATAGTCATTAAATTTTTCAATAAAAAAAATCTTTTAAATATTAAATATGCCATAAATTAGATTTTATAAATATTTTTATTAGATTTCGTAAAATTAATGCATTGTATGTATTTTTTTATATAGTTTCATAATTATCATGTGACAACCGTTAAAATTATTTCAATATATTTTGTATGCACTTACCCCAAAGACAAGTCACATATTATTATTCATCTTACAGAATATTCATTTTCTTTCGTCCAACGTGTTATTAATCAATTAAAATACTCAACTTAATCTTTAAAGATGGTAAGAACTGTTTATGCAAACACTACAATTATATATTAAGAGACATCAAAAGTTTTATATGGAAGGACCCTTACAACATCCATTAAACCATCACTTGTCAACAAAACATTACTTCTCTTTATCAAGAAAACACAATACATTTTTATTCCAATCGTGCTATTTGTGCCAGTGTTAAAAAATACTCGCACATAAAAACACCTCAACATTAGGTCGATGGAAATGAGATGAATTCGAACCCTTGGTTAAGAAAAGCCCCGGCAAGCCATAGCTTCAAATTTGGCAAGTTGATATCAAACTCACACACTGCAACCTATAGATTTAAACATATAAACACTTATTATTATACATATTTAAGTCGATAATATTTATATTCTACAACAAAATACAAAGCTAAACTTACGTTTAAGTTAAATGTCAACACAAAAGTGTCACCATCTGTTGCCAAATTAGAGTTTTGGACATGAAAGCTCGTAATTGACTCGAGTGCTTTATGGAGCGAGACTCCAACACCTCGTCCTTTATTGCAAACCAGTCTCACGTAGTATCCTTTTTCCTCTACTTGAAACACGTCCATCTTAAAAAAAGAAAAGTAAAATTAGTGAATAATATATATAGATTGAAGATGTTTTTATACAATAACATTCTTTTTCACAAAACCTTGGATATCTTTTTCAGTATTGGAAACGTGTTTGTAGCATGAATCTTCTTCGAATTTTGAAGTGGCGTTCTTTGGTTTTCAAGTGCTTCGATTGTTTCGATCTCCGCCTTTAAATTCCTAGCTTGTGTTTGAAGTTCTTGAATGTATCTTGCAGCATCTCCAACTATCGAAGCTTTATCCATCTGCATAATAATACATGTTCTTCTAAGAAAAGATTACAACTATTATATAAACTTCGATTATTGTAGTTTATAATTATACCAATAACAACCATTATTGGTAGCTGAAATTACTTATATTAGACGTCAACAGGAGGACTTTACAACGCGCCACGTGTGCATATTATGTTGTTTTTACCGACGATTATAGACAAAGAGCGAACCTTAGTGATATTGGGTACCAACGAACGCAAGGCGTAGAGCTTCTCCTTCATCCCGCTTCTCCTCTTCCGCTCTGAAATCAAAGTCCTTGACCGATCTCCTTTTGCGCCACCGCTACTCCTCCTTGTCGGTGTATCAGGATTACCGGTTGTTGCAGTTTCAGACGAATTATCATCTCCAAAAACCACAGAATCCTTCAAGTCTTGTCCTTCCTGATTCCAAATCAGGTTTGAATGCAGACCCATCGCATCATAACCACCAATGCCACTACCAACACCACCAGTAACGACGGCTTCATACGGCAGCGGCAGCAGCTGAAGATCCGTGCAGGACTCGGTAAGGTGATTACATTCGTAGTCTAAACAGAATTTCTCGATGGGATCAGCAATCTCCCCTCGAAATCCAGATATGAACTTTTCGAATTCTGTTTCTTGCGTGAAATCCACTGGGAACATGTTGAAGCTGCCGCCATTGAAATTACTCATTGGGTTCTCCGACGAGTCTGCTCTCTCGTCCATTTTTGTCTGCCTGATATGATGAAGATGAATCTACAGTCCCATACTGCTATATATATATATATATATATATATATATATATATATATATATATATATATATATATATATATATATATATATATATATATATATATATATATATATATATATATAAAATGTAGTTTGGTTGTCTGAAGTCTGAACGGAATCATCGAGAAAGCATCCGAAATTAGGTTGTTATTAAGAAATTAAGAGGTATTGCGTTGAAATGGACGTCTCATTAGATGAAGATAATAGGGAATATAGGACGCTAGCTTCATGTGCACCAGTTCTGTATGTACATAAATTATTAACAAATACATTGTCACTTATTAGAGTAGCATATTGAATATTTAGCACATGTATTAGATGAAAGGATAAGGAGCATTTAATCCATAGTTTGGATGTTCATTTTATATCGTTAGAAAATTCTCAATGGGCCGAAGCTCCTGACAAATGACTAAAGAGAGTTCGCCAACATGTTTCCAAAATCCTTCATTTAGACCTTCAATTTTAAGTTTCCTTTACATTTGGCTTATTTCCATTTGTATTTTAATATGTTCTAATAATAGAATATTTGATTGTCATGATTTAGGTTTTTCTTTTCAAGTTCATTTACGAGCTTAATCAAAAGAACTTAATGTAGGTTTTAATTTTCAGGAATTTTGCGAAATCTGTCGTATTTAGCTCTCTCTATAAAAAGCATTTGCTAGGCTTTTTGAAATTACTCTAAGAATGGCAATAGGACGAGTATAGGTGATCTCATTGTAATATTTAATTATAAAATCATATCTCAAACTCACTACCTTCTCGTCGGGAACCCTCTTATTAAATACTCATCGGGTTCGTGAGTATGCCCATGAGTAAGTGCTTAAAGTTTTATTTACCTAAAACTCACTCACAGCCTCATCGGAAAATGAGTTTATGCTATTAATAATTCCAATTTCACAACATCAACAATTTTTCATACCTGCGAAATGTTACGGAAAAGATGAGTCGAGTCTCATATGCTTCGACTATAAGATCGATAATGTACACTATGACATGTACTCGTCTTGATGTGACATATGCTTTGAACATGGTGAGTCAATATCAAGGAAATCTGGGAGTGAATCATTGGACCGTTGTTAACAACTGTAACATCCCAAAAATTCATAAGTAAAAATTTTGTTTTAATTCAACCAAAACCATAAATATTCATGTTAAAACATCTTAAGTATGCAATATGGAAACATTTATCAGAGTACAATCCTAAAATCATAAAATATTGGATATGCATGGATGCGCTATGACCAGGCCGGACTATTTCCCTTCGAACCGTAGGTACCTGAAATATAAACTTAAACCATATGCACAAAGCTTAGTGAGTTCCTCAAAATACAACATACACTACATACAATAGGTCCCGCCCGACATCCATTGGGCCCCGCCCGATATAGATGTCTCAATAACATGCGATGGGCCCCACCCAACACATTCATCAGACCCCTCCTGGCATCAGGCCGCACCCATTATACATAAAAACACATACAATATATGCAAGAGTCATAAAGACAACTAGCATCCTATAAACATAAATTAATGAGCCGATATTGGTGCATTCGACCCACCAAACACTACTAGAAAACTCACCTCAGTCCGATGATATGCAATCACACACAAGTTGCAGCTACAATGGCTCTCACACTGAACACATTCAAACCAACCCTAATCACTATTTAGGGTAATAACCTACAAAGAAAAGCCCAAATCATAAACCCTCCTACAAAGGGTGAAATACCCTTTTACCCTTCCTACTATGGGTTCAACTAACCCTGGCCTAAGGCCCAAAATGGCCCAAAATCGTTTTAGGTGAGTACGTCGTGTGTACACCCTACGTATGCCCAACGTATTGGACCTTCACCGAATGGGGACATGGCCTCAGCCCATTACGCCGTATGTACTACGTGGGTATGCCTAACATACTCATCAGAAGTCCATTTCATGCCATTAAGCTATTAATGATTAAATAATTTTTGTCCAACTCAGAGATCTTAACCTAAGGAACATCTTAACTGATAAAGTCGACACGTTGATGCCTTTTCATGGCTCAGTAAGGTACAAATCCAAACCCTAAGTCCAAAGTACACTCTAATGTCCAAAATATCATGCATTGATGGATGGGAGTGTCCAAGCTCCCATTTTTATGACTTTATCAACTAAAAAATGACCAGAAATGACACTCATGACATGTAGAGTAACCCATTCCTCAAAAATCCTGGGACCAAAAGCATAACATAACATGGACCTATTTTATATCAAAAAAAAAACATAAAGGTATAAGCTTTATACCTTCAGAAGCTTAAAACTATGATGAAAGTTTTGGATTTAGGGGCTTTAGCTTCTCCAAGCTTCAACGGTAGATTTCTTCTTCTTTTAAGAGTACCAAAAACCCACAAAAACACTTAATGGTCACAAACTTTCACTAATAGGGACTAGGGTTTCGAATAACAGCTTTGGGGTGAAGGGAACATGAGGAAACCTACAATCCTTTTTTGCACATTATGGTTTTGAAATCTGCATGAGTACGCCCATCGTACATTAGGGTTTTGCACAATAGGGACTAGGGTTTTGAATAACAACTTTGGGGTGAAGGGAACATTAGGGTTTTGCACTCTGCATGAGTATACCCAGCGTACATGAGGAAACCCACGATCCTTTTTTAATTACCTACGCCCAACTTACCTATCATGTACACCCATCATAGGGAACGACTTTGCAAACTTTTTAATGAATCATGCTAAATTTGAAAATACTTGGAACATTGGTGTTACAATTCTCCCCCACTTGAATCAGACTTGATCTCCTTGGGCTCCCATGTCCACTCAGAACCTTTACGGTGCAAACACTTCACCTTCACTACACCTATAACCTTGTTCTGCAAGGTTTTCATCTTCTTGTCTAGAATCGCAATCAGTCTCTCTACGTAGTTTAGTTGCTCGTCCACTTGAATGTCCTCCAATAACACCACTACGGAATCATTGACCGATCACTTCCTCAACTGAGAGATATGAAAAGTGTTGTGGATCTGACTGAGCTCCTCGGTTAGCTCCAAATGATACAAAACCCTTCCCACATGGTATATATCTTGGCCCAACTTGCCCTGCTTTCTGAACCGGATGACACCTTTACAAGGTGACACCTTCAGGAGTACCATATCCCCAACCACAAACTCCAAGTTTGAATGGCGTCTATCAATATAACTCTTCTACCGGCTCTGCGCGGTCTGCAATCTCCCGTGCACATACTAGATCAACTCGGTAGTCCGGAGCACCACCTCCGTGCTACCCATAACTCACCGACGAATCCTACCCCAACAAATCGGGGTCTGAAACTTTCTCATGTAAGGCATCTTAAAAGGAGGTCAATCAATACTGGTGTGGTATGTATTGTTGTAAGAAAACTAAGCCAATGGGAGATATGTTTTCCAGCTACCACCAAAATCTAGCACACATGACTTAAGCATATCCTCCAAGGTCCGGATAGTCTATTCACTCTGACCATCACTTTATGGATGAAAAGTCGTGTTAAAGTGCAGTCACGTACCCAAATTCTCATGAAATCTCTTCCAGAATCTGGAAGTGAAATGAACATCCTGATCAGAAACTACTGAGACTGGGGCCCCATATCGTGCCTCAACCTCCCGGATGTAGACACCCGCCAACTACTCCACAGAGATACTCTCCTGAATGGGGAAGAAATGTGCAATCTTGGCCTATGATCTATTATGACCCAGATAGAAACTACCCCTCGCGTAGTCCATGATAGCTTCATGATGAAATCCATCGTAGTTTCTTCCTATTTCCAAACGATAACACCTAACGATGCCATCTTGCTGTGAGGTCACTGATGCTCGACCTTGACTTTACTGCATGTCAAGCACTTCTCCACATATCAGGCCATATCCCGATTCATGCAGAGCCACCAATAATCAATTCGGAAGTCTCTATCCATCTTCGTCACTCCCGGATAAATAGAAAAGTTCGAATTATATGCCTCCCCCATCAAGATATATCGCGTACCCCCGGAATACTGAACCCAAAATTGTAGCACCTGGTTCCCAGTACGTACTCCTTGCTATTTACTTTCTTAAAATATTGTATTTTTCCTTGGACTCGGCGAGTTGATGCGCCAACTCGTCGAGTAGGAGTGGGACAAGGTACAGGAGTTGGACTTTGGACTCGGCGAGTCGGTCCCCGTACTCGGCGAGTAGGCCCTGGTTGGGCAAAAACCCTAATCTGGGTGTTTGCACCCTATTTAAACACTCTATCTTGGCCTCCTTTATCCCTAACACTTCCAGAGAGCAGTAGAGCGAGACCCTAGCCCCCAATATTGTTCTTAAGAGTGTTTTTGGCTTTGTGAAGGAGGTTAGAGCTTAGAAGAAGAAAGAGGTGGTTGAAGAGTGCAAGGAAAGGAGTAGATTCGAACTCTACTCAGAGAGAAGCTTCTATTCAGGTAGAAAAGTCTCTACCTTGATCTTTAGATCATTAGTTACCATTTTTGTCCCAAATTGGTGGTTTTCAAGCCCTAAAACACCAAACTCCATGTGTGGTGCTTAATGATACGAAAGGACTTCAGATCTGGACTTATTGGATGAATTAGTAGCATAAAGTTCCTGTGGTTGAAGTGATTGAGGTCCCCATTGAGTCTATGACCTCTTGAAGAGTTTGGTTTTGGCCTTTTGAGCTTATAGGGCCATGCATGCACGTAAAGTTTGCAACTTTACGTGATAAGCATGCTCAAGGAACATGGATCTATGGTTTGGAAGCGTTGCATGTTTCAGAATTGGTCTGTATGGGAAATGGGTCATAGGGACTCGACGAGTCCCAAGGAGGAACTCGGCGAGTTCCATGTAGATGACCTTAGACTCGGCGAGTTGGATGAACAACTCGGCGAGTCCTATGAAGATTTCCTGGAACTTGGCGAGTTGATCTTCAAACTCGGCGAGTTGGGTCACGAGTTGGTTCAATCGTCCCAAGTCATGAGTTGGGGGTGATTCAGTGAGTGGGAAGAAGGACTGGTTGAGTAGGACCGGGTTAGTAGGAAAAGGACTCGACGAGTCCATGCCATGACTCGGCGAGTCCAGTCAAAGGGACATTGACTTTGACCAAGGAATTGACCTTGGGCCAAGGGAGGGTCAGTCTTTTGACCTAAGGGTATTTATGGGTGTCTAACCTATGTTTTTGGTTTATAGTCGGACGATTTGCGATCCAGCAGTCAGACGCCCGACAAGCAGACTTCATCAGCTACTTTCGAGGTGAGTTACCTTCTATTAGCGGTGGGTCTAAGGCCACAATGTCGGCCCACCAGTAGGAGACGTATGATAGATGATTGTCTCTATGATATCATCTAGGTTTGCTACTACCTGATATGTTATATGCTAGCATATATGTGATAGTAGTAAGAGTTTGGTCATTAGGACCGGAGGGTAGTCAGACACCCCAGATACGTCTGAAAGTATGCGATGTTATGTTTATATGCTAGCATGACCTGTTATATGAGTTAGAGGTAGTAGGAGGGGAGCAGTCCCCAAGTTCGGTTGTTAGGACCGAAGGGTAGTTTAGGCACCCCAGATATGTTTGATATTATGTTATGTTATGATATATGTGATAGTAACAATAGGGGGTGAAATAGTCCCCGATGATCAGTCGTTAGGGCCGATGGGTAGTCAGCACCCCAGAATGGATTGACATGGGTAGTCAGCACCCCAGAACGGCTTGACACGGGAAGGTCGGCACCCCAGAATCGCCGTACTGGGTAAGTCGGGCACCCCAGAATTGCCCGACAATATGTATGATATGTGATTGTATGGTATGTGGTATGATGGGGGAACTCACTAAGCTTCGTGCTTACAATTTTCAGTTTTGGTTTCAGGTACCTCTTCTCCAAAGGGGAAGGAGCTGGCGCGGTAGCAGCACTTCACACACACGCTTTGTATTCCGCACTATGAGATCTTCCTGGGGATTTATACTCTGACATTGTTATGTTTTATAAACTGGTTTCCAGAGAAGCACATCTTTTATGAAATGATATGATCGATGAATGTTTTATTTCTAATGTTTTGCTAAGTATGTGTTTTAAAAAAATGAAATTTTTGGCTCGTATTTTTGGGATGTTACAAGTTGGTATCAGATCCTTGGTTTGAGGGATTCGGACACACCTTCGGGGGTGTTGGGACTCAAATCGAGGGATTAAAATAATTTGAAAAAGAAAATGTTTTCTAAGAGTTCTTTTTAAGAAGGAACGAAGTGTGTGATGTGTGCGACTGGTCGAGCTCAAGTAAGTATTCCCCAATGTACCCATACAAGTTTATATATGTTTATCAGTTCCAGTAGAACATCATGCTAGAATAGGACTAAGGATCTAGGAATGATGCCTTATGTGCCTGCTTTATGTGCTTCAGTATATGAAAAATTGCATGCTAGGATTGAGTAGACAGTAGTAGGATAGCCTGTTTAGGTTATGCATGATAGCATGAGCTTAGCATTGTATGCTAGTCAGTTTCCCATTATGAGGATGGAATTGCTTGAGTAGTCTCCTATGTCTGAATGTTGCTTGCTTTTTGCTTTGTGGGACTCTAAGTGATGGGAGTTAGCCATTAGGTGAATGCGTCTCGTCACATGCGAACAGGGTTGAATAATCTCAGAGTGCTAGACTTGGCCCTATTGCACAGCTCTTGTCTGATTCTAACCATTGTACGGACGAGTCTTTTACTTGAAGGATTATCTGAGCCTCGCTGCATGTGATGGTATTCAGGTGATGGCTGATTGGCATCACAAGGAGGCTTTCAGCAACTGGGGACTGGATCGGGTATAGTCAGAGGACTCCCTAGGGCAAGCCTAGGATGGGAGTAGCAGAAATTATTAGCAGTAATAATGACTTGGTGGAGTCAAGGCAGTACTTGAGGAAAGTACGAATAGATGTGGAAGGTAGTATGGGCCCGTACTACTGGAAGCAGAGGATCCGTACTCGAATCAAGGAAGGCTGAGATGAGACCAGGAAACTTGTGGTAGTAGTGATCCCTCGAGATATATTAGTGTTCCTGACGTTTTTATGTTGTGTTTCAGAATGGTGGTATTGCGCCCTAGACCAGCAGTTGGAAGTTCAGGAGAGGGATCGGGTTCGGGATCAGGTTCTGAGCTGGTGGATAAGGGGCTACGCGATTTCATCGCGTCAGAGATCACCAGGAGCATCCTTGAGTCGACCCCCATTATCTTCGGGTCGATCAAGGAAGGGATAGTTGAGTTGATGGACGATTGCCTCCGAGCATTCAGGAGCGACATGGCATATGACCAGTCGAGATCCCGCATACTGTCCTTTAAGGACTTCAGGGGTAGTGGTGCGCCGGATTTTCACGAGGTGAAGGACCCCATAGCTTCCAGGCGATGGATTGTAGACATTGAGTCTGCACAGATGATTAGCTTCTGCCCTGAGGGGTCGAATGTGAGGTTTGCGGCAGGGTGTTTACGAGATCGAGCTAGGGATTGGTGGGAGTCCGTGAGTGACTCGTTGGGAGCCTCGGCTGTTGAGGCTATGACCTGGTCGGACTTCGCGACCAAGTTCAGGATAGAGTTTACGCCGGCTGTCGAGCTTCAGCAGCTGGCCAGGGAGTTCTTGGATATGAGGCAAATGGCGGAGATTGTGGCGGAGATCACCGCCAAGTTCCGGGAGAGGGCATTGTTGGTGCCCCAGTATGCGGGTGATGAGGACATGAGGAGGACCCGCTACCATGACATTCTCCGAGCTGATATTCAAGAGCATGTCAGCTTTTTAGCTTACCCTACCTTGGACTCTATGATTGCCAGGGCGAGGGAGAGAGAGATAGATCTGGAGCACAACTGGAAGAGGAATACAGAGGAAGGACAGACAAGAGGGGCTTCAGGGAAGAAGCCCAAGGGATCAGATGGTAGGCCAAAAGGCCAGTCAGGACCGAGCCGCTGCAGGAAATGTGGCAGACCTCATGAGGGGGCATGTAGACTGGGATCGTCGGGCTGCTATAAGTGCGACAAGTCGGGGCATTTCAGCAGGGATTGTACCGCCCCTGCACCTTTGATACAGACGTCTGAGTTGCTGTGTTTCCACTGCAACCAGAGGGGCCACAAGAAGGCCAATCTGCCCTCAGTTGACAGCACCCGCGCCAGTGAAGACGCCAGCTCCAGCGACCCTGCAGATCACTGATGGCCGGTAGGGCAAGGAATAGGCTCCAGTGGTGAGGAGCCGGGCATTTCAGCTGACTACCGAGGAGGCACGCGCCGCACCCGATGTGGTGACGGGTATGATTCTTTCCCTCTATTTCATTTTCATGTTGTTATGTTATTTATATGTGCTCTGTGTATATGCGTTAGGATCGTTCCATGTGAACGGTATCCCTATTTAGGTGTTGTTATTGTATGGTATGTCGTATGATGGGGGAACTCGCTAAGCTTCGTGCTTACAGTTTTCAGTTTTGGTTTCAGGTACCTCTTCTCCGAAGGGGAAGGAGTTGGCGCGGTAGCAGCACATCACACACACGCTTTGTGTTCCGCACTATGAGATCTTTCTGGGGATTTGTACTCTGACATTGTTATGTTTTATAAACTGGTTTCCAGACGCGTACATCTTTTATGAAATGATATGATCGGTGAATGTTTTATTTCTAATGTTTTGCTAATTATGTGTTTTAAAAAAATGAAATTTTTGGCTCGTATTTTTGGGATGTTACAGAACTCCATGAATTTTGTTTAGATCACTAAGGCTAAATATCAATCTAACGTAAATTCACTTTTTACGTCATTCAGCGTCGTGTCGGTTCTGTCACAAAACTTCGATAGTTCATAACTTCTTCGTTATAACTCGGATTTCGGCGTTCTTTATATGCACGGAAACCTTGTGACATATACTAAAACTTAGTTAAGATTATTCATTCTAAATAATCGTCTATCAAAAAGTTTTTTTGACGCTTATCGTCTCTAAATTGACTAGCTCTAATCTACGGGCGTTACACATGCTAGCCTAGGGTTTCCTTTACATGAGATTGACACCATTACTGTAGTTGCTTAGTGTATGCATCATAGTTATACATAATTAAGATCTTATAACCTGAGAATGTTTGATTTGGCCTTATGTTCTGTTCTTGCTTGATTGGGAGCTTAGGGTACGATTGGATATTCGAAAGTCTATGGGGTCCAGCGTTATGTATGGCTTGCATACACTAGAGTTGTAGGGTTGGTGGAAGTTTCATAGATGGGTGGGTTGTGCGAGACTGATAGGTCAGTTGTAAGACAATTAGCCTTTCTCTAGGAGTGAGGATGGAGCACTCGCCATGTTTATGTATATTGTTAGGGTGTTGTGGTGATACTTGAGACAAATATGGGTAGGTGTGGAAGGTAGTATGGGCCCGTACTACTGAAAGCACATGACCCATACGCGTATCAAGGAAGCCACAACCCCTAAGGTTTAGTTGAGAGTTGGTTCCCTGTCATTATATGGGCTATTAGAGATCTTTCTGGTGTGTTATTAGAATGTTGATTGCGAGATGTCTTTAGACCGGATCCGGGTCAGGATTGGGAACTAGCAGCCAGGATAGGCTAGTATTGTCAGAGGATCGTATTAGTGAGATTATTCGGGAGGAGGTGATCGAGATCGTCCGAGGATAGTTACCAGAGATGTTTCGGTGTATTAAGACTGCCTTGATTGAGTATTTCGACGAGCGCTATGCAACCATTGCCGAGACGGTTGTCGTTTTCTAGGGCAAGGATTGTGCCTTTTCAGTTTACGAGCTTAAATCATTGAGTAGGATTGTGACCCTAGGATCAGGTTGTATTCCGACTCGAGGTCAGTTAGTCATCGGGATTGGCAACAATAGTTCAGCGTTGGTGAGTGTAGGTAGGTCAATATGGCAGAAGTATTATGCGAGGTTCGGTTCGCCTTGGATCTATTGAATTGGGCGGTAAGGATTGATTGTACGATCTATTGCACTTATGGGATTGTAGACTCTGTCTTGGGAGTAACTATAACCCGTTTTAGGGTAGGGGTTGTTTCAACGACTGCAGTTCAACTGTGGATGATAGAGCTGGTGAGTGAGTCAGGGTGCGAGACCCTGAATGATATGATTCTAGAGTCGAGAGCGGGAGATTTGTTGGAGGACTTTCGGAAGAAGGGTATTATATGGGAGGTCTGCGGACAGGGTCCTACAAGATGGTTATCCAACATTGTCAGGATTCAGTGGTTTTAGTAACCATTATTGACTGGCGGGGATGCGCCAAAAGAAGTAACTCGTTGCTGAGATGTTAGTTGGAGCATCTACCTTTTGGACTTCAGGATCTGAGTGGGGGATCATTCAAGTATTAGGGATTGTCGGTATCGCCAGGATCCAGGAAGTGTTCAGCTAGTTCTTAGAAGTGTGTGATTACTTGTGATTGGCCAGTAATGGATGTTATGTTGGAATGGTTTAACATAAGGAAATTCTATATATGGAAATTTTAATTGCGTTCTCAAAATTTGATTATGATTACGACATCCCTCTTTATAATTCGAACTATGAGAACGTGGCAAATAGAAAAATTGTAGCAAAAGACTGGTCAAGTATCATGTCTTTATGAATCGTGTCCAATATGCTTCGGGTATAGGATCGATTACATGTGCTATAATATTTATTCGTTCTAAATTTTCCAAATGCCTAGGGAATTAAGAGGGAAAAAGGACAACAACAGGATATGACTAAAGTGGTTAACAACTTTTAAGGACAATCTAAGGTTCTCCAAGGATTGGTCGCTTGTAGTTGGAAGTATAAAAATGGATGGACCATATTGAGATATTATGAAAAGAGGCAACTCTTGTTTAGAAGTGATAGTTAAAATGGAAATATAGAAATGTTTCCATAAGAGGAAGCTATTCTTTAAATCTATGTAAGATTAGAAAACATAATGTAAGAAGGATGTTCAAAGGAATGTACTTTGAATTTGAGACTTCGTTTCCATGGAATTGTTATCCGTTAGAATGCTTTGTAATGTCTGTTGCTAAGTCTCTGTGACTTTTATGTATAGTTATTACAAGATGTTCATTGCATATAAGTTTAGAATCTAACAGATTACAATAAATGTCAAGAATTTGATATTCTTACATTTACGGTAAGGATTTGGAATTGTGAAATGAGCATCATTGAAATGCTGTCAATTGATCTATTTCACAAAGTAAGGATCATAGATAAACATAGTGTGCATGCTTGGAGCGTGGGACAACTATTGTTTTAATTCAAGTATTATGTTGATTATTCGAAACATTATACAATGAATAATGAGTAATTAATATGGCACTCAAAAGTTTTGGGGCTATATATGATTAGTATTTTCTTTTGTTTAACTTTGCATATTTTGACTTCCCAGATAACTAGGTTATTCAAACCATCCACAGTCGATTATACTTTAGAAGTGGGTATTGAGGAAAGACTGTCATGAATGGGTCTGTAGTTTGTCTAGATGTTTTAGACATAGCACAAGTTTGTTGTAGTGTTCATGAGTGCTCGTGGAATAAGATTCGAGTATTGGATTCAACCCATTCTCATCTCAACCACTTCATGGATTTTATCACGAGTGATTATGAGACGATAATATCTTATATTCTTGAAACCAAGACATGTGAGTTGTAGTTTACAAGTCGGTTACACATTGGCATGTGTAAACGCACCAATAACTTGGTGTTATAAAACATATTATTATGTGTGATTTGATAAGTAAGTACAAGCAAGCATCTGAGTCGAAGTTTATCCATTCCTTTTACCCTTAGAGGGACAAAAGTGATATTTGTGGGGCCCCTCGGTGATTTAGTGATGACAACCCTAAGTGCTTGGCCAAGCCTGAACTGATTTGATTTGTTCAATTAGTCAGTCGTCATAAATCGAAAATTGGGAAACAACAAATGGACAAAGAGAATGATTATAATCCATGTCTCATGTCCATATGATATCTAGAATGGAGGAATATATGATCCCTTATCTAATGGATGCATCATTGACTAGGTTAAAGTTAGACAATGACTTTTAAGAACTACGATTGCTAGTCAGGATTTTGGAGTCGTACTTGTAATAATAGTTATTAGACTTATCCAAGTGGCAGACTGTCGGATTAGGTGTCTAAGCCCATAAGTATAATTGGTATGTACTTTACCCGAGAATAGCATGGTCCATTCGAGTTGCATATCACCAGGACAATTTGATAGGATGGATACTTGAGTCAAAGGTTATTTATGATTTATTAATATATTATAAGTTCTAATATATAAATATGAAATCATATTATTTAATTAGTATTGATCAAGAATTAGTTTGGAATCAATTCAATGATAAAAAAAGACTAATTAAATATAAAGGGGATGATTGTGTAAATCAATGATACATATAAGTTGGGCTAATAATCCATGGTGGATTATTAGCGGTGGGCTAAGCTTATGTAAGTTCCATAAGGTGTTAATCCATTACAAGCTCAAGTGTAGGAATTAGGGTTACACATGACTCTTGGATTCGTACACTATAAATATGTAACCCCTTAGCCTAAAATAGTTGAACTTGTTGCAAAAGTTTTGCACAAGTGATCATGGAGATCATAGAGCCGATTTTAGGTGCTAGTATTTCCTCTCTCAAGTTCTCATTTATCCTAGGTGTGTTGTGAACTGTTTGGGGTGCAACATTTGGGGCGCTAAGTTCTTAAAGGCCAAAACTACAAGCTACAACAAAGAGACAACTCTATAACTCAATTCTATGTTGTATATATCAATTGTATGTTAGTTGTAGGCTTAAAGCTTTGGAAACAATATTGCATGTACAATTAGAGAAAACATAGATCCAAAGCTTTTAGGGTTGTATGTGTACCATAGGAAATTGTAGTATACCAAAAGAGATAAAAAAAATTAAGTATTATAAAATATGAATTGAGTTGTGAATCCAAGTTTGCTTTCTTATTTGTTAAAATATTTGCATAAAATATTAAGTTATGAATCCATTGCTATTTAGTTGTGAATCAAACTTTATTTTCCTATTTGTTATAATATATACCTAAAGTATGTATTCAAAACTTATGCTTTACGATTTTTTATTATGAATTGAGTTGTGTTATTATGTTAGTATTTTTTTTAAATGTTAATTTAGGTTTTTTATGTTGTGATTGGGATGTTTTAATGTTCCGGTTATTATTTAGTTATGTTAATGCTAGTTTTCATTGTTATTAATATTAAGCTGGGAATGTATAAATCTTTATAAGTTTTAATTTGTGCATGTATGAATCTTTATAAGTTTTTAATTTCAAATGATTATTTTTATAAGTTTTAAACTATGAATACATTTTTTTTATATAGATACGATTCTTTCAATAAAAGATATAAGTTTAAGCTTTGAATGATGGTTTTTTATAAGTCTTAAGTTGAGAATGCATGGTTTTTTATACATATATGATCGCTTCAATGAAAAACATAAATTTTAAACAGTGAATGTTGTGAATACATGGTTTCTTTTTAAATTTTAAATTTTTTTATATTAGTAGTTTCTCAAATAATGTTAATTTAGGTTTTTTAAATTATGAATCGTAAGGTTATAATGTTTCATTTATTGTTTAGTTGCGTTAATGTTAGTTTTAACTGTTATTAATAAGAAAATATATGTATAAAATTGTGATACATGATCTTTTTTACAAGTTTTAAGCTGTGAACATACATTTTTTTTATATGTTTTAAGTTGTGAACACATGATTTTTATACAAACCGATTGTTTCAGTAAATAAATAAGTTTTTAAGTTGTGAATGCATGAGTTTTTTTTATAAGTTTTAAGTTGCTAATTAGGGCTGTAAATAAACTAAACGTTCAACGAACTGTTCGTGAACCGTTCGGCGGGAGGTTCGTTTATGTTCGTTTATTTAATAAACGAACGAACATGAACACAAATTATTGTTCGTTTAGTTAAACGAACGAACATGAACACTTATCTCGTTCGTTCAATTATGTTCGTGAACGTTCATTTATGTTGTTCGTTTACGTTCGTTTATGTTTATTCATATAAGTTCATTTTATGTTCACATATGATTAATTGTGTTTGATTACATTAGTGTATTATATGTTCATTCATGTTCATATATCTTCAATTATGTTTTTTTTTTTTTTTTTTAATTTTTGTTTGTTTATGTTCGTTTAGAATGTTCACGAACATAAACGAACGAACATGAACAATGTAATTTATTAAACGAACGAACATGAACAAGAAAACTTGTTCGTTTATCCATTCGTGTTCGTTCATTTGTTCGGCCAACTTAAACAAACGAACATGAACAAGCCTCATTCGTATTCGTTCGGTTCGTTTACAGCCCTATTGCTAATACATGATTGTTTACATAGATCAAATTACTTGAATGAAAAACATAAGTTTTAACCATTAATGCATGATTTTAATTCTAAATAAAATATGTAAAATTTAACATGTAAACATTCATGTAAATAAATCTTGAGAGAAAAACTAAAATTTTGAGTTCCTAAACACTCACTCACACACTCTCTCTCTCTCTCTCTCTCTCTCTCTCTCTCTATATATATATATATATATATATATAATATATAATATATATATATATATATATATATATATATATATATATATATATATATATATATATAATTCATTTGATGACTCATCCCAAAACTAATATATTCTGTTACACGTGACATCATGGCTTACGGCTCATGTCTTGTTATAACCATTAACCAAATTATCAGCCAATAGTTTAAAATTGATTAATAATAAAAGCTATTCCTTCGTATATAAATATAAACACAGAAAACTAATTGTTAGGTAATGTCTTGACTTTTTAAATCCACATATTTTTAGTAGATGGCTTACAAAATTTTAATAAGTTGTTCTAAATTTGATTGTTTTATTTACTACATTTGCGGCGTAGCGTGTCATTTTATGGTTTACTTAATTATATCAAAGATTAGCTGATCGATTCAAATCCACCAAAAAGATCTTTGTAGATAAAACCGTGTCTCGACAGCTGTATGATTCATGCTCTTCCGATATTTTAGGAAGCAAATAAAAAGAATATTCCCCTATGCCAACTAGAAGAGGTTTACTTGTTATAATTTGAGTAAATTACACTATTGATTCCTCTTGTTTGTTTAAATTTGTATTTTTGGTCCAATTTTTGAGAACTGTATAGGATGCATCTGTATCGTTTAAACACTTACATTGTCTATTTCTGGCCACAGGATGTTATTCGTTTAAATCCATCAAAAAGAATATTTCTTGTTTGTTTAAATAGCCCCCCTTCACAGGAGGGGCATTTTTGTCAATTCATTACATCTTTCATTTCTAAACGCTTACAATCCATCCCAAGAAACCCTATTATATTACTATGTTCATCATATTCTTCATTACGTTTCCATCTACCGAAGTGAAGTGTAACTTCTAACTAGGTCCAATTTTGTGGAGTATCTGTGGAAGTAATTCTCACACAACGTCAACAAAGTGTATAGTAATGGTTGATCTTTTGTAAAATTTAAATTAAGATTATTCTTTTGTATTTTACATTTTTAATCAAATGTTTACTTTTGGTGATGCAGAAGGTTTGCCATATTTTTTCACAATGCATGTTCACCATGGAAAAATCTTCTCAAATCTCTTGGTAGAAGATACATGTTTAGTAATGTCAACTATGGGAATCCATGTACTACCATTTTTACATTCCTAGTGGTTGTATTGCACACTCCTAACATTAGGAAATAACCAAGATGTCATTAGGTTGTCAATCATATACTTTAAGGGATAAAGAGATTCATGTTTACTCAAAGCATGGGTTAACTACCTTAGGCTATGGGGTGTGGGTGCGGTTTTTACCGCACTTTTTGCCACATAGGTTGGGGAACACCGCCCCCTGACTGCGATTTGGTGCGGTTAAGATCGCAGTGCTGTACTCCCTTGCTGCACTTTCACACTCTCTCTCATCTTTTATTTATTCTTTCTCTTCACTTTTAACCAATCACATTTTTTTCTTTTTTTTCTTTTTCTCTCTCTCTACCATAATCTCACTCCCTTGGTGTGGCATGGAACCACATTTGTATGGTAAAAAATGATGTGGTGCTTATGTGGCGGGGGAGGAAGTGTGGTTTCCATGGCACCTCTCCTTCCGGCCTTGGTACCTTGGATGCCTATTTCATGTCTCCTACAAAAGTGGTCATTGAAAAGATCGAGGAGACCCATTCACATGAGTTAGATAAAAGTATCAAAAAGAGGAAAGATAATGGATCATGTAGTAAGAAGTTGGATTTTGACCTCAATGACCCACATCCATACTCATTGCTATGGGTTGTTTCTAGTGACAAAACTAAGGAATCTATTAAAAAAAATGGCCCCACACTATGGTAATTGATTTGGTCGCACCTTTTATTGGTCCTATCACCATGGAAGAAGAATAAGTCCTAGTTGTCCCTAATTAAACTTTGGCAAATGCTGGTGTCTCACATGAAAGTGTCCTAGCGGAACAAGATGAACCAATAGGTTACTAATATGAAATGGATTCTTTGATCTTGGGACAAAACAAGTAACTGTTTGTATAATAAGCATATTAGTGACTGTTTCTATATTTAATAAACATGTAAGACCCACTGTCAAATATTTCTCAATAACATGGAAATTTTCAATGCGGAAACAATTGATGGTAGAGTAAATTACATAGATGGACCTTGTGGTTTGGGGTAATTTGTACGTTTAGTCTTTAACTTGATTTTTTAACTCGGACAGTACCTATTATAAATTTTTGTTATGTGTTTGGTCTCTGTCATAAGTAAAAAACTATTTTACCCCTAAAAATTTCTTTTTTAATTAATTTTTTATTTATCTTTTAGTTTGTTAATAATTTAAACAGAAAATAATTAATAATTAATTAAAGTACAGTCAGTAAAACCCATGATCTCCTCCCCATCCCCCCTTCTGCATCTTCGACCAGTACCTGCTCATCCCTTACCGTCCCCTTTTTCTTCTCCGACGAGCTAAAGAAAGAATCAAGCCATAAAAATTAGAAAATCGAACCAGATGCAACCACCTCTCTCTCTCTCTCTCTCTCTCTCTCTCTCTCTCTCTGTGGTGCCCTATGAACAATCAATAAGAATCCACGGTTTATTTTAATGTAATACCATTGATCTGGACATTATCTCTTCACTCACTGATTCCATTGTGGTTCTGATTCCTTATTCATAAACACCTATACCCATGGTTGTAGAACTTGCTACTGGGTACTTGCTCGGTCGACGGTCAACTGTCAAGTAGAGAGTACTTGGATTCGATAATTTGTGTAGAAATATTTTTATGAAAATTATATATATATATATATATATATATATATATATATATATATATATATATATATATATATATATATCAAAATCATAAGTTTAAATCATAATTTGATTGAAATATATAACAAAATTATATACATATGAATACATAAAAACTAAAATACACACAACTTTCTCACGTAGTGAATAATTACTGAAAATTTATGATATATGTATTTAGTAATAATCACATGTATATGTTAAATAATAAATCATTAAGTGTATTATACATATTAATCTTGAAATTATTGATTTTTTTTCTCTTTTTAAGATAATTTTGACCATTTGACCGAGTTTGACTTTGTTGACCGAGTAGGCCGAATAAAACCGAGTAATACCGACTAGACCCGAGTTAGAGAGATGTTGATCGATTTTTGACCGAGTTTGACTTAATCCGAGTTTTTTTGCCAAGTTCACATAACTCGCCTTGGTGGAGGGCCGATTCCGAGTACTCGGCCAAGTAGACTGAGTTTTGCAACATTAATTGTACCTCCATCGTGGTTCTGATTCCTTATTCATACACAACCCCTTTCTTTCTAAGTCCTGTGAGAAAAAAAAAAAGGTGCCTTCTTGACCTCTTCACTTAAAGCGTAAATAGGGATCTAGGTACAGACCAAACAATAAAATTCAGAAGATTAAGATCACATGTCTCATTGCCATTAGGCCTGGCAATGGTGTCATGTTCGGGTTGGCGTGTCGCGGGTTGGCGGGTCAAAATATGTCAACCCAAACACGACCCATTTAAATATACAGGTCACGGATTAGCGGGTCACGGGTTGGCGGGTTTAGAACATAAACCCATATATGACCCGCCAACCCATTTATTTATACGGGTTCACAGGTTGGCGGCTTCGTGGGTCAGATTTGGGTTCGTGGGTCCAAATTTTAGATATTTAAGTCTTAAACATCCAAATGAAAATTAAAAACATTTACAGAAACATGTTACAAACTTAGCCTTAGAGGTTACGACTTACGACCTTAGACCATCCACCACAAGTCAAAATGTCAAAATAGTCAAATGGTCTATGAATCAATGGTATATATTATGTAATACTTATTAAATATTAATACTTGATATATAAATACATTTAAAAATAAAATAATTTTTTTATTGAGAATATAAACGGGTTGGCGGGTCAACCAGTTTATTTTTTGAGAAACCTATATATGACCCGTTTAATAAACAGGTTGGCGGGTTGGCGGGTTAGCGGGTTGGTGGGTTGAAAAACTCAACCCAAACCCATTAATTTCGTGTCGTGTTGCGGGTCGTGTCGCGGGTCGTGTCGAGAATTGCCAGCCCTAATTGCCATTTTTCCAATCAACCATCGTAATCTTTTCAATATCAAAAAAGACCCATCCTTCCCACCACCATTCTTCTTTGCTCTTAACCTTCTCTTGTGAAGGATATTGACCATGTCTAATCAATTTCCCCAACGATAACTGCTCCATGAGAGAAGACTCGTTAATGTGAGAAAAAATACACATGGATAGAATAATAAACGTGTAAACAAACCTATTATAAGGCTTACAATAGTGAAATGCCTGTAAATCTAAACAAAATCTGAGACGGAGCAGGTATAAGAAGTGGTTCGGGATCGGAGGTGGTTTGAGGGAAACACCAATTTCGGAGGAAGTATGAGGGTTTTTAATCACATAGGTGCTCGATTTGGTTTAACGGTGTTCCAAAAAAGGTGGTGATGGGGGTAAATAGAATCGAACGATGTAGAAAAGAGATGAGGGGGGAAGAAACAATTGTGCTTGATTTTGAAAATCGATGTCGACTAGGGCAAGGGGTGACTTCCGAACGTCGGTGGCGGTAGAGAGGGTGACGGAAGACAGTGGCATCAGAGAGGATGGTTAACACCGACCGGATTGGAGTTTCAGGGAAGGGAAGTAGGTGATGACGGTCAAGATAGAGAAAGTGCAACGGAAGATGGAAGTAAGAGAGTGGGTTTTGGGTGGTGGGACCCACATGGAATTTTTAATAAATAGTTTTCCTAAATAACAATACTAATATTAAATATGAAAATAAATCTTTAAGGGTGAAATTGTCTTTTTATGTATAGTAGGAACCATTGACACAACAAAAACACATAGTAGGGACGGTCCGAGTTAAAAAATCAAGTCATGGACTAAGCGCGTAAATTACTCCAAACCACTTGGACCTTCCGTGTAATTTAATCTTGATGGTATAAATAAACCCATAACCTCAGCTGTAGAGTTTATTGTTGTAGCTTACTTGATCGATATCAATTAACAATAAACAAAGAGTACAGAAGAACTAACACAAAGGTATTCACTAAGAATATTTTATCACCAAGCGAACAGGCACAAAGCTCTAGGGTTCGATAATCAACCAACGATCAAAACCCTAATATATAAAGAAAAGTAAATACGATATGAATCCCTACAAATCAGGGATATCACCTAATCAACTATAATAATAGAGTATATATGATATCACTAAGATATCTGATCTGCTAAATAACTATGTATTTACTATAGTTACAAGAGATTACATAAGATATACATATCATGCTGACATAGCATAACTTCTCGTTGATGCTTGAGATGTTGGTGTTGATTAAGTCACCGCGACTGTTTTACATCATCAGATTCAAAGGCTTGAACTTACAATCTTCCCCAATCTGATGATGTCAAAACCCAAAGTCTTCATCTTCATAACAACAATAGAAGTCATTAACATCTTCGGCTTTCATTTCTCCCCTTTAGAGTGTTATGTAATTCTTGCATTTCTCCTTCTTTTTGGCATCATCACAAAATTCCCCCTTAGCAGTTAATTGATCAACAGAAAGAGCACTCTATAGGAGTAAAGTGAAAAGAATGACCATCGGTATAACAGAATGGTGAAATGAGTTTGGTGTATCACACTGTTGTGTTATAGCAATACATGAGTTTTGTGAGGTGCCATCAGTGTATGGTTCTATACACTGAATCATTTACCACTTTTATTAGAAGAATAATTTTGGAGAGAATGGTATGATGCGTGTAATATTGGGCTATTTTGTATTTGGATTTATAATTTAGAAATGACCTAAATTTTTTAGGGCGGCTCGAATTTTTTTCCGACGTATCACCGCAACATAAAACAATGTTTTACAAAAAAAATTATACTACCGGATAAAATTTGAGAGACATCTCGGGCTACCCCGAGCTCTTATGTAGATCTGCCAATGTAAATATGTAAATATAGTATGTGAAATATAAATAAAATCGATTAGGGAATAATATAACATGCGCAAATAAGAGTACAAAAATATGTATATACCAAAATTATATATGTCCAAGTAAATCCATATTCTACATATTTGAATATAACATACAGCATAAACAAAATTGCAAAAATGATGCATGAGGTTTTGGTCCAAAAATATTTGGTCGTACGTTAGTGGTCCGATTTTAGATGTTTTGTGGGATTTTATTCCCTATCAGCTTCAAAAGACTATTATGTCCTTTATATTTGTTTTTAAATCTTTGTATATTTGTATTAATGTTTTAATTAATTAAAAAAATGCCTACATGGCATATGGTTTTATGTTAACTTTTACTTTTGTTAGTTAGTTTCTATTATAGGTTGTAATTTGTGTAGAAAGAACCTTGTACCCTTTTTGTGTTAAATAGATGAAAACATTCCCGAAAATCTCAATCTATCACACCCATTAACCCCATCTCTCTATCCCCTACGTATCTTCATCTCTCATACTTAATATCTCTTCTCTATTACTCTCTTATATCAAAATCCTCAGCAACAACCATCACTTGGCACCCACTACCCATCAGTCACCACAACCAAAGAACCGCCACCCGATTGTCATCACCGAATGCTTAACCGGAAAACTGACATCACCGTTAAGATTAGCCGAAACCAGGCCCCAATCGAAACTTAACTCTACTAGAAAGTAGAAACCTCCTGATCGACGCCTTGGCTTCAACTTCTCCGACATTCTACATATGCCTCCTTTGTTACCTTTGCCGGAAACGGAAAGCACTATACCTGCACTTTATTAAAACTCAGCTCACCCTTCCAGTTGAGCGTCAAGTCCACATCAAAGTTGCGCCAGAGCTAGGACCTTCACTTTACGTCATTGTCGTCCGACGATGTAAATCTAAAAACCTTTCATTAAATTTTGTAGATCTGAACCACTAACAAAGGGTGATGCCTGCAGTGGTGGTTTCTGATGAAGCAGTGGAAAGAGAGACATAGAGAAAGAAAGAAAGAACGAAAGATATGGAGAAAATAAAAGATAGAGTCTAGGAAGAGGGGTGTGGGTGGGTGAGGTTTTCAGCTAAACACAAGCAGACTGGCAGTGGTGGTGGCTTCATGGCGGTGGACGTCTGACAGGTGGTGGCATAGTTGGTGGTTGTTTCCGGCGCCAGTACAGAGAGAGAGAGGGTTGGATGAGTTCGTAAGAGGTTGGTGGGTAGAATTTTTTTTACTTTTTTTTAATTAAAATAATAAGAAAATAATTAAAAAAATTACTTAAAGGTATATTCATCATTTTAGATTAAGGACGGACCAAAACTAAAAAAAATAAATAAATAAATAAAATAAAATGACAACCATAAAGACCAAAATCACAACCAAAACTCAAAAAAAAAAATAAATAAATAAAATAAAATGACAACCATAAAGACCAAAATCACAACCAAAACTACAAAAAAAAAAATAATAACCATAAAAACCAAAACCACTTAAGGTGTTCAAAATTTGATCAATGATGCATCATTATTGAGTTTTTTGGAAAATTTGATTACTGATGCACCATTGAGCTTTTTGGACCAAAACCATGGTTTTTTTACAACCACAATAGACTATTTTTGCAATTTTGTCTACATTATATAAAACGGGGAATATCAGAAAAAAAAACACTATATTTTGACAACAAATTAGTTTAAGCATCATATTTTAGTTTTTTACAAAAAAAACCACATTCTTTGAAAAAAAAGTTTTAATGTGACCATAGTGACCTCTTAATGCAGGTTACCATATAAATGTCAAAAAAATTCAATAAAATCACTAAACTTTATCGTTTTTTCTGATTTGATCTACTATAGATATTTAAAAAAAAAAAAAAACATTATTTTTTGTCATAGCGTTAATAAATTTTAGCTTTACAATAATGTAGCGGGTAAACGAATAAAAAGCTACGTTGCTACTCCTTTCTAGATGTTGAAAATAATTCTTTTAAACATCACATCTAGGGCTGTAAACGAACTAAACGTTCGGCGAACCGTTCGTGAACTGTTCGGTGGGAAGTTCGTTTATGTTCGTTTATTTAATAAATGAACGAACATGAACAAAAGTTATCATTCGTTTAGTTAAATGAACGAACATGAACAATGGTCTCGTTCGTTCATTTATGTTCGTGAACGTTCGTTTATGATGTTCATTTACGTTCGTTTATATTCGCTCGTTTAAGTTTATTTATATTCATCTATATTCAATTATTTTTTATTATATTGCTATATTATATGTTCGTTTATGTTCATATATGTTCAATTATGTTTTTTTTTCTTTGTTCGTTTATATTCGTTTAGCATGTTCACGAACATAAATGAACGAACATGAACAAAGTAATTTCTTAAACGAACGAACATGAACAAGAAAATCTCGTTCGTTTATCCGTTCGTATTCATTTGTTGTTCGGATAAATTAAACGAACGAACATGAACAAGACCTTGTTCGTGTTCGTTTGGTTCGTTTACAACCCTAAATTCACATCCCTAGAACTTTGGGGTCATAATAACATTGTGACAACACAAAATTAGTGATAACATTTTCATTTTTCAAAATCATTAATCCCATACATCATATGCCTCAAAAACAACCATGATACAAACTATCCAAAACATCAAAGTAAAAGAAGTCATAATTGCGGAAACATAAGGGGAAGAATGTTGTATCATCACGTTGAGTCCTTGCCTTTTGTATCGGAAATACCTACACACATAAACATAACTGTAAGCATAAAACTTAATGAATTTTCCCAAATACCACATACAACAAACACATAAATATAACAACACACAACTGTTTCGGGTCCATATCAAGCCTATGTAACAGCAAGTAGGTGTGTCAGGTCTGTATCAACCCACGAGTTTGTATCAACCCCGATCCCATAATGACTCCGAGCCCAGATTACCTCCATGCATATAACATATAATCATATCAGTAATAGATGCATAGTCGCATACACTAAAGTCAACCCTAATTAATAATCAGGATTTTAACCCATAATCGAAGGTCTAATTCATCGTTTATCTTACTAAGGGCAAAAGACCATTTTGCCATTCTATACATGACCCAACTAATCAAGGCCCAAAACCCCTAATGACCCAAGGCCCAAAAATAGCCCAATGGGTTTCTGCGAGTATGTCATACGCAATCTCTATTACGCACATCTTACTGCTTGATCTCAAAATGATTATGAGGTAACAACCCACTACACTCAGCGTACTCAAGGGCTACACCCAACATAATCACCTGAAGTCCAAACTCTTTACTAAGGTCTTAATGCTCAAAGACCTAACATCCAAACTTAAGATCTAACCCTAATGAACGTCTAAAAACATAAAGTTGCAACCTTTATTCCTTTTCATGACTACAAGGAGTCCAAAATCCAATCTAAGTCTTATTAATAAACCAAAAGCTTAATAAATCTAGCATGGATGAATGGGAAAGACCAAGATCCCATTTTTATGAATCACAAAGCTCTAAAATGAAGAGAAACATTCCTCATCAGGTTTGGAGTTGCTCAAACTCTCAAGATCCAAGACTATGAGACTAAAATGAATAAACCTTAATAACTAACTAGATCTAAGGAAACATGCATCAAGTCTAGAAGTTTATACCTTTTGGAGATCTACAATTGTTTGAAGCTTCCCAGTGTACTCCAAAGATCTCCTTCCTTTAAGAATGGACACACACAGCACTCAAGAAAACTCAAAATCCCACCAAGGAAAGCTAGGGTTTGCAAAGGGGTCGTTTAGAGGATGGAAGTTGAAGGTAAGGAAAGGCTTAAGGTCATAATATCCTTTAAATATGGTCCAAACCTTAAAATTCAGGGTTTGAGATTTGTGAGAGTACGCCCAACGTACTCAAAAGAATATGTGTTATCTTTTAATGAGTTACGCACGACATACCCATAAGGTATGCCCCTGTAAGGACTGAATTTGCAAAGATTTTATATTTAAAGCCAAATTTGTAAAGTACCTGGAACACGACTGTTACAAACATTATAGTGCATGACTCGTTGAACTTGGGGTCATATCGTTATTTTTTGGTCAAATTCAACAAAAATGGAAACTTGAGAAAAAACCTTCAAAAAAATAGTGCTTTGAATTTTGTTTTTTCTAATTTCTAACACATTTTGTAACAAAAAGAAATTTTAATTAACCAAATAAATTAAAAAATAAATAGTTTATATATCGGCGAACTCAAAAAAAATTTGAGAGAGTTTTACTAATATATAAACCTTTTTGCCTTTTTTGGTTAATTATATTTTTTTACAAAATGTGTTAGAAATTACAAAAAAAAAAAAAAAAACAAAAAAAACAAAAAAACAAAAAAACAAAAACAAAAACAAAAAAAAAACAAAACAAAAACAAAAACAAAATTCAAAACAATTTTTTGTTGAATTTTTTTTCTTAGTTTCCATTTTGTTGTATCTGGCCAAAAAATAACGATACGAAAAAAAAATTAAAAGATGTCAATAGTGGTTAAAGCAAAAAAAATGATAAAGTTTAATGGTTTTGCTCGAAAAAAAATATATGATAATTATATGGTAACTAGGGTTTAACCGTCCGTGCGATGCTGCGGAAGTCCCAATATGTTCAAAACTACAGCTTGACACCATACATATCACAGAGACGATTAAACCATATAAAGTGGAGTATAAAAATATAAAAATAAAACTTAGATACAAATAATTATGTACGGAGGAAGTGGACAAAAATAAAACTTCAAATTGTATCATAAATAAATTGATAAAAAAAAAGATTATTAAAAAAACATGTAAGGGATCAAAGTGTAACTTTAAAATATAATAGGAGATTAAATCGTAATGTATAAAATACCAATAATTTAACTTTAAAATTATAAGGGGTGAAAACTATTAAATAAAAATTAATTGAGGGAAAAGATTATAAATATGAAAATCTTTTATGATCAGAACCTAAATGGTTATTTCCAGAAAACTATTGCTTTACATTTAATAATAAATTCTTGTCAATATATAACATGATTTGGTTTTAGTAAACTTTGGATTTTGAAAATAGAAAAAAAAAAAAATATAAATGGTGGCAACATCATAAACATAAAAAAAAGACACCAAGCATAATCCACAGATAAAAATAAAAGTTGAAATAAATAGTGATACTCCTCCCAAACCAATTTTGATAATATATATATATATATATATATATATATATATATATATATATATATATATATATATATATATATATATATATATATATATATATGGTTTTTTCGTAAAAAACTATATTATATAGTGCTTAAACAAATATAGTGTTTTTTCTTACATTTTCCCTATAAAATAATAATATGGAAATTAAAAAAAGAAGAATACTTTTTATTATGCACACTCAAACTTCTCGTCCACATATCTTTCTACTCACATAAAAAAAAAATTGCAAACATTTTATTTATTAAATAACAAAAATCACCTTACTTATATGATGTCGCTGTTTATATTACCAACTGTTTATAAAATACAAGAATTGTTTCTAAAAGTTAATGTTGATTGAAGTTCATTATCAAGTCTTTTGTCATGAGTTTCTGGTTGGATTACTTTTTTAGCAAAATAATAAAAATCGTTCGACGGTCGACTGTTGTTAAGGGATTAATCGATTTTGACAGGGTTTAATCGCGGATTAATCGGGGACTAAAGATTATTAATAAAATATTAAAATTAATCAAATATTAATATATCTTAAGAAAAACAGTATTTCATAATCAGAAAATAAGAAATTTTGTTATTTGAAATTTTGAAAATACAAAAATATGAACATTTTGGTATAATATTTGAAATTTTGAAAATTTGAAAATTTCAGAGTAAAAAATATTTGATTTTTTTTTTGACTTTTTTTAACTTTCGTTGACTGGTTAATCCCGCCAAACCTGATTAATCTTAAATTTTCGATTAATACCCTAATCCTCGACGGTTGGAGAACGTCTAGCGATTAATCCACGATTAATCGTTGAACCATGGTTTAGAGTAATTATATGATCCTTAGAGCATCTTCAACTCACTCTCGTTCTCTATTTTCCCCCTTCTTCTTCAACGCTCCTTCATTTATTCCCCAATTTTGGGGATATGAATAGTATTACACCATATATAATGTTATACTATTCATTTCTCTCAAAATGTAGATGAACCTTGCATTATCGGTTTTAGTCCCTCTGATTATATATTTATACATTTCTACTTCATTTTTACCTACTAATTATAATTTAAATATAATATTTTATACTTATAATATTTTGTTATATATTAAATTATATTAATTAATTGTAAATATAAAGTTTGTTTTTTGTTCATCAAATTCATATGAAAATTTAAGTACATATTTAAATTTTAAAAAACAATAACGTATTTTACAAAAAAACTTATAATTAAAAGTGTGCATCTCTAATATATATATATATATATATATATATATATATATATATATATATATATATATAAGTATGTATTTGTAATATTTTTCTATAAATGCATGTATAATATTTATGTAACAACATTTTTTTTGAAAATTAAAATACTTTATCTCTTAAACGCTTTTCATAAAAATCTCATTTGTTTAATTTACAATACATAACTCTTTTGTTCAATCAATTAATAAACCAGGATCCTCAAACAAACGCTTCCCCCGGTGTGTACAATCGAGCTGGTGCCGTTCTGTGAACCTGAGAAACCTGAAACACATAACACAAAACACTGTAAGCACGAAACTTAGTGAGTTCCCCAAAATATTACTCTAACACATATTAGCCACTCAAGGCTATAACTCTGTTGACCCTCTGGTCTGTGTGTTTCAGTGGGACCTTCCAGTCCCAACTCTCTGTGGATCCTTTGGTCCTAACTCTATGGACCCAAAGGTCCTAACTCTGATAACTCAAAATCATGCATATCACATATCACAATAAATGTCAGAAAATAAATAGCATACAATTACACTGGCACATAACTCTAAACCTAACTCTGTAGATCCTCTGGTCCTAGCTCTGTGGACCTTCCGGTCCTAACTCTGATATACACACAACATAAATCACATAGAAATAATGCAGTGCCACACATAGCATAGATAGCATACAATAACTCTATTACCACTCTAGGTAAAGTATAGTGAGAAGACTCACCTGCTACTACCGACTGAATAACAAGATCACGCTGCTCCGACCACCGTCACGAACTCCACCACTGAATCACCGAAACCAGTAAATACCAATAACAACCAAAATACCCCTGGAAGTCAACTGGTCAACTCTTGGTCAAAGTCAAAGTCCTCAGTTAAAGCCAACCCTCCTGACTGACTCTACTCGCCGAGTCAACCTGCTGACTCGTCGAGTCCCCATGCTCTGAAACTCCCATAACACGACTCAACTCGCCGAGTCGCCCCAAGACTGTCCGAGTTCCACAACTCCGAGTCAAACCGTACTCAACTCACTGAGTCATCCCTTGACTCACCGATTCTCAGCTTAACCAGAAAACGTTAGGACCTCAAGACCAGACTCACCGAGTCCAAGAACAGACTCGTCGAGTCCAAGGCTATCTTCAACCAACTCGCCGAGTTTCTTCCTATCTTCATGCAACTCGCCAAGTACACCCATGTGACTCGCCAAGTACCACTAGCTCTTAACTCATACAGAGGCTTTCCAAGCCATGCAGGGTCTCCAATCCATACATCTACTCTTATACAAGCCATCCATCACGTAAAGTGGCAAACTTTACGTGAATCCAAGGAGATCTAAGCATAATACACTCTTGGGATAAGGTTTGGGGCTAAAAGACTTCATCAACAGCTCTTGAACAAGGACTTTATGCTCTTTTGGATCATGACTATTCTAGATCTAAGGTAGCAACCTCAGATCTAACCTCCAAACTCAAGATAGCACTAGATATACACCCAAAAATCCCACAAATGATAGATCTAGATGGATAACAACTCAAGCAACGAATCATTACCTCAAAAGAAGGCTCCAACAGAAGAATAAGTCAAAACCTTGAAAAGCCCCTTGCTCCAAGCCTCTTAATCTTCAAAGATCTCTTCAACAAACACTCCTTCAAGATCCAAATGTTCTCTAATTCTCTCACAACGAATATTAGGGTTTCTGGACTTCAAGGGAGAGCAAAGAGGCTAGGGAGTGGGTATTATGTTCTTTATATAGGGCCAAATCCCTGGGATTAGGGTTTTCTCCACACAGCACCAACTCGCCGAGTCCAGCCACCGACTCGCCGAGTTGGCCACTAGACACGCGACCAGAATCGCGACCCTACTCGCCGAGTCTACCCATGGACTCGTCAAGTTGATCATTCACATTTTCACTTTAAACCCTGAACTTTGCACCCCTGAACTCAGTATGTTACAATTCTCCCCCACTTAAATTAGGCTTTGTCCTCGAAGCCTGCGGCAACACAACTCCAGAAACTACTCTCGCAATGCACCACCTGGCATTAACCAAACCAGGTTCCTCAAAACACTACCACCGAAACCCACAACCTAACTCTTCCCCTGCGGTGTCCTGACCACCGCCTCATCCTCTGATACCCACACTTATCAACCGAGTACCACTCCATGATACTTCATTTTCTCCAAAACACAACGATCGCTTGACCCTTACACAGCTAGACATCACCCCGGACCACTGGGTCCTGAACCGGTACCAAAATGCTATCCTTTTCCTTGATTAGCATAACCTTTATCGAATTCACTCCCGGGACTCATCCCGCTTTCAATCCGAATCCAACTCTTTTCTTTCCATGTTGACAGGATGACCCATCCTTCAGCTCCTGAACAACTCTCTCCTGAGCTCTCCTCTGCATTCGCATACACATGTTGAGCCTGTTCTACATCCTCGGGTTGGGAAAAAAAAACCCGACATACTGACGATACCATCAAACATCCCCAGGATGAATTACCACTACATACATAACCTTCTAATCACCACCATACTCAATTCCAAGGCTCTATCCTTGCATTTCTTCCGAACTCCTTTGGTTCTAAACCACCGGAGATTCTTCCGCAATCTCAATAGACACCCAACCCGGATGTGCTTCCATACCACTGGCACAGACACAGTGTTCAACCACCCTACTCTTAATCATCCATTTTCACTACTGCCTTCACTTCCGTGAACCAACACTCCTCCCGGAGTTACCTACCTTTCTCTTTCCTTACCCAAGAAAATCTACTTGTCAACCTTGCCACTTCAGACAAGTGCCATGCTCACACCTCACTCTACACTATCCCTCGTAGAATAAACGCTACTCCATGTATTGTACATGTTCTGAATCTGCTCACAAGGACTCTCGGGTCCATGCACCACCTCTTCCAAGCAAATGGGGGTCCGACACCTCCTCATATACAACAGCTCAAAGGGTGGCATACCAATGCTCGAATGATGGTTGTTGTATAGGAAAACTCATCCAAGAGTAATTGCGTGTCCCAAATCCCTCCTAAATCTAATACACATGCCCGAAGCATGTCCTCGAGCGTCTTAATCGTCCGCTCGCCCTGAAGTGTCCTCAGACATCACCATGATAAACTCTAGCTCATTTCTGTAACAGCCCGGATCCCCAGGTATCTTCATTTCTTATATTTTGACATTCTGTGAGGGGACTCGGCGAGTTTGTGGTCGAACTCGCCGAGTCGGGTCGCGGTTTTTAGCGGGGGTTCGCGTCCGGACTCGGCGAGTCCAAGGGATGGACTCGGCGAGTCCGCGCTGTTTAATGAAACCCTAATTTCCCGGTCCTAAGCCCTATTTAAAGGACCTTATGGCCCTCATTTGCGGCCACCTTGAACCCTAAGAGCCTCCATACGTCTGTAAGCCCTTGTGAGTGTGTTTGAAGGCCATTTGTTCATCATTTTGTGGGATTTTGCAAGGAAAGGAGGGAGAGGAGCAAGCTTGAAGTGTTGGGGAGCTTAGATCTGTTGCTATTTCATCAAGGGAGTCTTCTTGAGGTAATTTTCAGAGCCAAACTTCGTGTTTTGTGTTGATGTGCCAAATCTAGGGTTTCTTCTTGCATTTATTGGCTTGAATAAGAAGTATGAGAGGTCCCATGGGGATATGGGACCTAGATCTGGACTTTAGCAGGTCCAAGAGACCCCTTATGACAAGCTTTATGTCCATCCTTTTGAGTTAGAAGTTAAACTTGCCATATTAAAGGTTGTTTCTTCAAAATAAGCCTTGTATGCATTGCATGGCAACCAAGACTGAGACTTTACGTGACAAATAAGCTTGGGAAGGCCAGATCTATGTATTTATGGAACGGATCTGACCGCAAAAGCCAGTTTTAGCTGGTGCATGGCATGGACTCGCCGAGTCTGAAGAACAGACTCGACGAGTCGCTTGAAGATTGTCCTTGAGACCATCCTGAAGAACAGACTCGACGATTCGCCTGAAGAACAGACTCGACGAGTCGCTTGAAGTTTTACTAAGCTTTAGTAAATCATGACGAATATCTTTGTCACTTTTGTGGTGGACTTGATCAACACACAACCTAGTGTACTTGATCTCCTAGTCCTTCAATTGACACTTTGTCAAAGAATTAATCTAAGTTTCCCAAACGTGAAAGTTTTTCATTCATCATACAATACACATTGCATGATTCCAAGTTTCTGCCAATTGAAACTTGGGTGATGAGAAACTCTCCCTATTTGGTAAACTTTTGATATTTCCACAAATAATATAATTAAGAATCAAATCCATTATTGCTAATAATAGAAACCTTCAAACATCAATTTTTCATACATGCCATTGCAAGGATAAATAAATAAGATAAAATCAAAATTCATTTTATTGCGGAAAAAATTTTGTCCTTACAATGCAATTCAATTGAAAAAACTATGTTATTACATATTTCTTAACAATCTATTCTAACTCCAAGTAGTAGCTCAAGAATCCATTCTTCAAGTAATGCGATCGAAATTCATTTCTTCATGATTAGATTCAGCTCACTTCTTTTCTCAAGCTTCCTCTCTTTTCTTCGATCCTACAAAACATCAAAATGTAATCTTATCACATCATGTATTAAGAATCTAGAATAGGAACTCAAAAGAGTTAGATAATGGATTTTACCTGTAGTAGAGCCATACGTATTGACTCTCCCATCTCTTAGATCTTTCAGGTAGTTAGGGCAGCTTCGTCTCCAATGCCCCTTCTCTTGGCAATAAAAGCAAATGGACTCCTTGGCACAGCACATCGGACAATCACAAACTTAGTTCTTTCTAGACTTCCAATGTTTCCAGTGTCCATTAAAGTTTGGGAGTCTGATTCACTAGACAAATTTGCTTGACCAGCACGCCAAATCATTGCTGATTCAGCAGCTAGAAGCAAATAGGTGAGATCAATTAGGGTCACGTCGTGGTCCATCATATAGTACTCTCTAACGAACTCACTATATGATTTAGGAAGTGACTGAAGAACCCAATCAACAGCCAACTCACTTGAAATCTCGACACCCAACATGTTTAACCTATCAATGTATGACTTCATCTCTAAGACGTGCGCACACACAGGTTTCCCATCTTCGTGTTTACTTGCCAAAAGGGCTTGAGTGAGCTTGAACTTTTCAAGCCTTTGAACTTGTGGGTCAGGGAGAATAATTGGAGGAGGTGGAGGAAGTGAAGCATGACTCTCATTTCCTTGATCGTATCTCAGAACGTCATCTTCATTTGGAAAGCTTGTTCCAAAGGATTTGGGAAGACCATTGTAAGATTCAGACATCTACAAAACGGGAGAAAATTCAAGTTAAGTTGATTAGAATTATTGATGCAACACCCAAATGAAACATCAAGCTAGGATCCAACACAATACTCTACAACCTAGAAGAGGGATGTCGTAATCTAGTTGCAGAATATTTGAAGGTAGGTAAATGACGATTTACCAATTTCCACCATGAAAAACGAAAAAGAAGTTTAAGTTTTAAATGAATTGAAACTCCTAGATCTTTTGAGACTCATTGAACTCTTCAATGGCATGTTTAATCTCGATTATGCCCTACTATTCGTGACTGGGATGCCGAGGATCACAAACAAGGTGTGAATAACCATATGAATCACGTGGTGCACCCAATGCTACTATCACCTAATCAATGTGCCGGTTAGCCACACACGCTCCATTGATCTATGATAAGCATCGAGCCACCCTTTGCCACCAATGTCATCCCCAAATTAGTGTGCCGGTTAACCACACACGCTCCACTAACGTTTGACAAGGGTACGAAGTGTAATTCCATGGGTTAGCATACAATTTCACATTTTGCCTAAAGTAACTATGATTTGGGAATTTGAAAAAGCATTTAGTTACTTTGTACTTCATTATACTTATAATGGAAGGTTTCTGTCCTATCCTACCCGTTCGGCTAACGACCCTCCACTAGTCAAGAGTGCGGTGGGTAAGAGTGGATACCCATTCAATCGCCATTTTATAGGCAATTTCCTTAAACACCCCTTATAGACTAGCTTCGTGAATGAGGCCTACTAACGGTAAGACTGAATTTTTAGTTATACATATATAATATTAAACTTTTAATGTTATATATAGTATAAGGGTGTATTTTACACTTTTAAAATACTAGGTGGTTTAAATTATACTTTTAATTAACCAAAATCATTATGGATTTATTAAATCTCTTTTAATTATACACTTAATTAATTTAATAAAACCATAAGGGTTTAATTTGAACTTTTCAAAATCAGGGTTTTGGAATTTAGACTTTCAAAATTAACTTTTAATCAACAATTTAAATTCCAAAACTTGAGGGCAAGTTTTGAAACTCTTCAAAACAATTAGGTTTTAATCACACTTAAAATTTTCGAATTTAAGACATTTAAATTAAAATTTTAAATATTAAAACTCTTGATTTAATAATTACCATAAATTAAACAATTAATTTAAATTATTAAATCACAAGGGATTATCTAGATCATGAAGATAATTAACAATTATACATCTAAGATATCCTAATCCCTTGAATCCCTCTCTAAATCTCGAAAATAAGGGATGGGATAATTCAAGATCTTTAATTACCATATTTAACAATTAAAAGATAATTACAAGATATGGGATTATCCAAATCCCTAAAATTTAGGATCTAACCTTAGGGAAGGAGGTAATTTCGAAATCCAAGGGTTGGATAACCCTAGATTTCAAAATCTTGGAGGCTAAGGAAAGGATTTGGGAAACCCTAGCAAAATTCGCCATCTAGGGTTTTGCAACCCTAATTGCGAAAATTACCTAGCCTTTAGGGTTCATTAGCCATAAACCCTAATATGTCAAGTTCATAAATTTGAATAAAAGCTAATTGAAAACTAAAACCAATGGCTCTGATACCACTGTTGGGTCTTATACAAACAATCCTATGTGTGCATGCAACCCTAGTATTGGATCTATGTTTTCACTATTAGTTATACAACTTTATGAACACAAAATTAATTCTGGCATGCTACTATAATTTTCGAAATTCATATATAAAGCTAGAATACATACCTTTTGTTGTTATATAGCAATAACAACTAGTTCCTTGAATTTCCTTAGCTCTTGAAAGCAAGCACCACAAATGTAGTACCTCTAATGGAGTCACAAACACCATATGCAACTTGGATGAAGAGTAGAAGAAAAAGAGGCACCAAAAACGGCTGGAAACCCTAATGGAAGTGTTTTCCACGTTTTTGGGGCTTAAGGGTCCCTTTTATACATGTAGGCTATTAGGGTTTACAACTAGGAAACCCTAATCTGACTGCTTAGGCCCTAAGCAGCCCATGGACTCCTTAAACATATCCCTTGGACGATTTCTAATGGGCTTCCCATGGAATTCGTTCAACCTATATATTATTAGGTGATCCATAGCCCAATTATAATTATCTTATAATTACAACTTCAGTCCCCTAAGTTTAATTAATCTCTTTTAGCCACAAAATTAATTCTTAATTAATTCTTGACCAATATTAATTAAACAATATGATTTCTCCTTTAATATATTATTCTCATAATATATTAATAAATCATATTTAAACCTTTCTCTTCTTAAATCATCCTACATATTGCTATAGTGAAGGCAACCCAAAAGGACCATGCTCATAATCGGGTCAAGTACATACCAAAACAGTTATGGACTTAGACACTAATCCAACACCTTTTGGCACCTAAAATCGGTTACTCCTTCCTTGAAGAAACCCTAGGGCTGATTTTTTTCATACCCTAGCCTCTCTCCTTCAAGTTTCCTTATTGCTAGCTTTTGGGTGTGACTCCATTAGAGGCATTACATTTGTGGTGCTCAGCTTCCAAGAAGATCAAGATCAAAAGGATTACCAATTGTTTGCTATAACAATTGAAAGGTGTGTAACTCTTAAACCCTAATTGGTTAATTTCGAAAATAGCCTCTCTCCTGAGGGTTCTTGTTTTTCAATTCAAAGTTATATGTTCAATAGTTAAAACATAGATCCAAAGTAGCATGTGAACTTAGGAATTGTTTTTCTAGTTTATTTGTTTTACCTAAAACCCATCAGTTCTTTATGCCGAAAAGCTATGTCCATATGGTATACATCCATATGGATACAAATGAAAAGGAAAGGTGTTGCACGCCAACAACCATCATCGTTAGACAATCTTTCAGAACCTACCATACACACTCTATATAAAGAACGAGATGTTTTGTTTCTGTTTTATTGTCGTTTTATCACCGTTATACCGACAATTGAGTTTTGGACACACTTATATGTGGATACTCATGCGAGCTGGTTGTAATGTGATGTAAGTTATATAATTATGTGATCATTATGTACTACACTTCTGATAACAATACTTACTTTATTATAAAGTTTTTGATTGGCAATACATCATGACGAGGATCTCATTGTTGATAGAACGTAGACGAGATGATGCTCAGTGGGCAGTTGTACCGTCAGCTTTCAAACCTATCGTGTAGCTTTACATCCCTATCAATATACAACGTGCTCACTAGTTTTTGGGTGTTTTTGATTTGAAGACATTCAAAATGACTATATACGATAGTTATTTGGTGAGCGGTTATTGCTCATAAGATAAGTCTTTGTTTATAGTTATGCGAGCTCACATCCATCAAGTGTTATTGGGTATCAACTACTGGGGTACCAAACCAACTGATGCAATCCTTGTTGAGAGTGTCAAATGACTTGTGAAAATGCTCCATACGTACCACAACAGATTGCCAGTAGAGGGGACGATGGGGTATTTTTGTGTTGGTTCCTGTAGATGTTGATCACAAGAAAATGGTATTTGATTGAGGGTGAAAGCAATACATGGACCATGTCATATCGTAAACGATTGGTGGAATTTTTTTCGGGTACAAGGACAAAGTCCATTTGAACATTGTACTATTATGTAAAACATATTTAAGTTTATGTATTTATTACTTTTTTTTGTAGATTTTAAGATTCCATGCAGTATTCATTTTGCAATATATATTTTATAAAAACTAATAATATACATAAACAAAAACACAAAAAAGAAAAAATAATAACACCAACACATATTATAGAAAAAAAGACTATTCTGGAACGCTTGTCCGGAATCCTACTCTGGTGTATTCCGAAAATCACTCTAGAACGTAATCCGGACAAAGTGGTTATTTTTAAAGACTTCATTTATATGGTTAGAGTACCCCAATTCCCCATAAAATATAGTAAATAAAATTTCCCATAAAATATAATAAATAAGGATAACATGTTGGACCAAAGTCGAAACAAACCCAAACCATATGCACCTTACCATATCCTCCTTAATAAATGAAGGTTTTTTTGCCACTTGTCCTCTTCTTATTCATTTGGACACATGTCATTTTCTAGATTTTTTAAATTTTCTATTTTCCACTTGTCATTTTATTGTATTTTTCATTTTAGTAAATTAAAATTGCACATTTAATGTGTAAGGTAATATATATGTAAAGTATTTATTAGAAAAAGTTTGTATATGTAATGTATTTAATACATTAAAGTCTCATTAATTTTAATAATTCAAATTTTTCTCATCTTTCTTATAAATTCAAAATTTTCAAACTGTTAAAATTTTATATTTCTTTTTTTTTTAATTAAACCAATGTAATACATGGGTTTCACACCTAGTATAATTGATAAAAAAAGGTAACAAACTAAACATACAAACTGTCCCAAACCATACAAATGATTGTTGTTAAAATCATGATACTGATCGTAGGATCGTACGATCATACGATCTCACCTAGGTAAATCGATCCCGGTCTTAGTTGGATCGTTTTTGGTAGGGTCGCAGTAGATTCATATGATCGGATCGTAAGATCGTAGGATTGTTAATATATATTTTTAAAAAAATTCAAATATTTTTTTTTGGAATAACTATGTAGAATACCCTTTTTAAATTGTTTATCGTTAAATGATATATTAGAAATGTGTTTTTTATGTTTTAAGATATTTATTATTAACTGGATGGTTAACCGGATGAATATGTATTTTTTTTGTTTTAAAATATTATTGGTAGGATCTTACGACCCGATTCGATATTACAATCACGATCTTGCAAGGTAGAGAACGATCCTATAAGATCTCGATCTTAATAACCTTGATATAACCAATTTATGGAATTACATTATATATATATATATATATATATATATATATATATATATATATATATATATATATATATATATATATATATATATATATATATTTTGAATTGCTAACACGTATCCATTAAATTGTGTTCCTAAATTACTTCATTATCCATAATGAAACTTGAACCTCCAACCCCTGAAAGACCCACACTTTCATATGATTGAGAGAACCGTTTTCATTAAATTTTAAAATTACATCATATTACTTCAAAACATACTACATGCATATTCATAAATAATATTTTACATTGATAATTTGATTATAAAAGACTTGATACAAACCGACTAAGTTTTTATATATTACAAAACTACCCAGTATATTATAATTTTATACATACACAATCACTAAATACAAAAGTAATAATATAAACTATTCTAACTCTTCTAACAGTATATGACTATACTTGATCCTTATTACCTGCAACAGTTAAACAATGAGAGGGATAAGCGGTGACGCTTAGTGAGTTCAATAATAGATACAATATAACGTTTTGCCATATATATACTTTAATATGGCAGAAGCAAACAGGAATAAGGAACAATAAAGGCATATGTGAATCATGTGACAAGCTTTCCATATCAATCAATGATTTGATTCAAAGATATACAATCAATGAGACATAACAATTTCAATACTTGATTACATCAATAAAGCTTTAGCCCAAATGGCATAGAAGACATGCACTTTCTGATTAAACATTTTGGTAGATTTCAGGCTTTTGGCCTTATCTAACCTTCTATCAATGCCATAGGGGTAGAAGTCATTCTTTTACGAGACATGCTCTACACGGCCAAAGGCTATATACCAATACCATCGAGAATCTAAGTCTTTTCACTGATCACCTGGTCAGAGGTATAGCTTTGCTACCATAATAGCATGAAATAATAACATGGAAAATCACATAGCACATATAACATACAATTGTTCCTATATATTGATCTTGCCGTGAATTAACTGGAGGTTAAAATAGTAATTTGGGCAGCACTTCATTACTATAATTAGCTTTCTTTGATGAAAACCGGGCCTTGCGAGGGTTGAGCTTCAAACCAAAAAGATAAATTTCTCGATATCTTCAGGCACTTCGAAACATATTTCGGGTGGTGATTATGATCCTGGGGCTTCGGGGGATGTTAAGTAGCTTAAAAGAGGGTTTATGAGTGAAAAATGTGAGAAGTTCCAACCAAAACCGGGAGATCTTGCACCTTACTATTTATAAGGGTGAGGCTCGGATCTTCGGCCGAAGGGGGGAGAAGCACGTGACAGCAGTGAAGGTAGGTGGCGGATGCGAGGAAGGGACACACGGCGAGACCGAGACCGAGACAGGTGCACACGTCGGATTTTTATTGGACCGAGACTTCGGTGCAAGGAGGGTGCAACACGGGTCGGACACGGGGAACCTGCATGCAAGGGTGACGTGGCCGAACCCTGGCCATGCGAAATTCCTCGGTTTTAGTGATTTTCTCGAATTTTGTGTCCCGAACTTCAAAAATCCATAACTTTCGCATAAAAGCTCCGTTTTCGACATTCTTTATATGCACGCGTAGATGATATTATACTCTTCAACTTTCGTTTAGACTCCATCGGCTAATTTCGAATTTATTATTGATATTATTATTTTTAACAAACCAGGACAGAAAAATCCGTTAAAAATTCATAACTTCTTCATCCGATGACCGTTTTTGTCTGTATTTTTACAGTTGTAATACTATTGATGAAACCTTCGATTCTCGTTTAGGTTGAGTTGGCTAAAAATCACTCGATCTTTATTTCGAGTTTTTAGCTGTCTACTGCTATTCCGAAACTTAGAAAAATCATAACTTTCTCATACGAAGTCAGATTTGGACGTTCTTTTTATGAAAATTCTCGGTTTAACGAGTACTACGACTTTTATTTAGATCACTAAGGCTAAAAAGTAGTTTTTCAAAAACTCATTTTTTACGCTAAATATTGTTTGTCGGTTTTGTCGCAGATCTTCGTTTGGTCATAATTTTTTCGTTATAACTCGAATTTTGATTAGGTTTTTACCTAAATGTTTCTAACAAAATTCTTTAAAACTTTCAATAATAAACTTTTACTTATTTCAAATTTTATATTTTCGTGAACTTTCAATATTTGACATTTGATTGGAATCTCGTAAGACTTCTAATATTTTCTGAGTGATTCTAAACACAATTTACTTTATTTCTAGTAAAAACTATCTGTTAGAACTCAATTTTCAAATTTTATATAATATTTCATAATATTATTCATTACAAAACACGATAACTAAACGTGTAATGTTATAACCCCTTAAATGAGAGGCATATTTCCAACTCTTTAGTACCACTAGACTAAAAACTCTTTGGTTACACTATAGTTTACAGTAGATCTTTATTTTGATTTTAGTCGCTATTTTCCATTTATTGAACTTCTACTAGCCATGTTTGTTAGAATTTTATATGTGTGATTATATTTTTTCGATTTTAACAGTTAGTTAGTTAATTATGTAGTAAATATTTTTTAGTGTAATTATACAAACAAACTATATAGTAGAACAAAATAGGTAGTTTTTGTCCAAGTTTACTTGTAGTTAGAACGATGGTCCATGTGGTTTCCTTTTGGTTAACATCATTAGGAATATGGAGTTAAGTCTTTTCAAATTACTCTTACGGTTTTACATTTAAATTGTTTTTTATCATGGTACATCCACCACTATCCACCACTTCTATGACCATTGTCATCCACTCCGCAACCACTATCACTATAGCAGATGTTGAGGGTTTCCAGTTGAGTATTCTGATTGATTGCTCTCAAATCAATTGTCGGTGAAAGAAGTGTTAACCTAAATCAATGGATTCTCAAGGATAAAATGAATGACAATAAATGAACCCTTTGTTTCAATACATTAACATATAGCCTCATATACTGACTCAATTCATGATTAATAATTGATGGGTGTGACCATGGTTCTACCTCATTTTCATCCTCTGTGCAAATATGTTAAGATATTGAAGAATGAAGTTGCACTTCAAGTTTCTATCTTATCGAGAATTACAACACACTTGATTCATATCCAGTTACAACAACTGAACAAGGCCCATGATATTAAATTCGTAGGCCACCATCCGTAAATGGAAGATTCCAATTCATTCTTGAAATCCTTTAAAGCCTTTGAATCATTCGAATTGCAATGTTAGGTTTTGTAAAATCACAAGAACTTGAAAATTTCCATTTGCAAAAGATAAACATCAAAACTACCATCCCGGTAAACATAAAATTAAAATGAGAAAGGTAAAAAAATGAATTTTTGTGAGGGTTTAGGATTTAATGAGAAATCACATTTGTATAATTGAGATTTTTTTATTTTTTTTTATTTTGGTTTCCTTGGATCAATTGTTTTCCTACTCGAAATTGATGCACTTACCAGCAAATAGCTAAATCTAGAGTTGTCGGAGCAGAAGTAAAGATCACAAACAGACAATTGGATTTAACAACATATGGACCAAATTCGCATGAAAATGACACCACGAAAACTAGCCTTGTAACGAAAAAAATAGTTTGGACTAAAGTTATCTATTTTATTATATCACGGGGGCTGTTTATGTAATTTACTCTATATTTAAGTTCAAAAAGATATGTTCGACTAGCTTTTTAGTTTTTAGAAACTGATGATGTGGTGCCACGACGATTGGCTTATCGAAACTGTGGACGCTAAATACATCCAACGGGAATTCAAGCCCCACTTGCAATCAATATCTCCCCTTCTCAACCATACCCACGCGCTCTGTACAAATTTAAAATTGTTAAGTTTTTATGTTTGCGTTTTATTTTAAATTTTTTAATAGCACAGATATATACATATAAATAAATTCAATAAAATCATCAGCAAACTGACAAAATACAAACAACTAAAACATAAAACAGAAACGAAGCACACAATAAGCCACAATAAGCACACAATAAGCCACACACATATTTTCAAATTGAGATAAAGCCACTATAGGAAAATGTGGAGAGCACCAAAATTAGGTAGTCCATCATCTTGGCTGCATCAAGGGTCTAATTTCACAACTTGGACTTGAATTTTTATATCGATTAGACCGAAGAAAGTGTAACGCTCTTAGCATATGGCAATTTTTTTTTATGGTTTATTATTATTTGGTTAAATGATCAAGATAACTAAACATCATTAGAATGTATGATTTTTTTGTTTATTTTTATTGATCATTCAATATATATTGAGTGGTCACTCAATATATATTGAATGGTCAATATAATTTAATAGTTTGAACAATCAACTTTTTTTTTAATAATATTTCATTTTATCCCCTTTAATATATTTTTAAGTATTTATTGTTTATCTGAAATTTACTGATAAACAAATATATAATATATAAATATAAGTTATAGTAATACGTAAACCGTGAATAAATGTTTATATTAAAATATTATATGTTTAAAAAACAATTAGTTAAATCAGAGGATTTTATATACCATTTTAAATCGATAAGGATAAAATAGTTAAATTAAAAAAAAATCATAAAAAAGTTTAACTATTGGAGAAACGATTTAATTAGAAGTCAATAAAAATAAAATAATTAAGTGACAATATTTTTGACCTATGATATAGGTTTACCATTTGAGATGCTCTAAGTTTAGCATATTTATATTGAAAAAATGCAAGAGTAGTAGTGCGTGGTTTTAAATATGTTTTATTTTGAAAAGTAAATAAATAAATAAAATAGACAGTCAATTATAACTCACCCTCACCATTTTCTCTCTCATCTCTCCTCTTGTTAAGCCCTTAGCAAGACATAGAGAGCGGTGTTTGGCTTGTGCTAACAAGGGTCTTAGACTCTTAGTAGGGTTGTACATGGATCAGTTTGGATCAGTTTTGATCTAAAACTGAACCTAAACTGAAAATGATCGGTTTCTGAAAATTGAAACCCAAACCAATGGGTTCGGTTTATCGGTTTTAAACTTCATTTCACAGTTTGGTTTCGGTTTTATAATTCAAACCAGATCTTAAACTTATTTCTTAATCCCACCTCAACCATCAACTATATAATGGAGAGGTCAAGAGATATTTAGATATCCCAAGCGATGTGGGACTCAATCAAAGTTAGAGATAATAAAAAGAAAAAGGGTGACGAGCTTATATAGAAGAGAATATTGGCTGAGTTTAGTAATGGGGTGATGTTAACTCATTGCCAAAATAAATTGAGAAAAATGACGTTGGAAAGATTTGAACTTGTGCCGTTTCAAATAATCGCCCAACGTGTTAACCAGTGGGGCAATGCTTCAGTTTGTGTTTATAACCCAAGAACTACATATATATACATATATAACTCACAGAATACATATAATATATGAAATTCGGTTCGGTTTCTTTCGGTTTTACCAAACCCAAAAACCGAACCCAAACCAAAAATTTCATTTTTTGAAAATTCTAAACCCAAACCGTCGGTTTATGCTTCGGTTTCAGTTTTGTTGGTTTTTCGGTTTCCGGGTTCGTTTTTGCTCACCCTTAACTCTTAGTAACCACACTCCTAAAAGCCTTATGAACAATATCAACAACAATGTAACGCCCCGACTCCCACGTATTCATTTTTTACAACTTTATTTTCATATTGGAAGGTCTACTCGACGAGTAGGAACTTTTGGGGCCATGTGTTTTAAATGACCAACTCGCCGAGTCGGGGATATGACTCGATGAGTTGGAGCTGGAGGATGAAACCCTAATTTACGGGGTTTTGCACCATATTTAAAGGGTCGTTAGCCTCCTTTACAGCCCCTTGTGAGTCAAAAAACCCTAAATCGTCGTTTTCCTTCTCTTTGTGTGATATTAAGTTTGTGGTGGATTGTAGAAGGAAGATCTTGAAGTACTCAAGCTTGGAATAAGAAGAAGGCTGTAGATCCGAGTTCTTTTTCATCTTAGCATCGTTTTGAGGTAACAAGTTGTTACCTTGACCTTCTTCTATCAAGATTTATCCATATATGAGATTAGGGCCACTTTGGCCATGTTTTGAAGTTGTAACTTCAGATCTAGGCTTATCTTGGCCTATAAGATCATAAAGTTCCAGCCTTTAGTGAAGTAATACCCTCTTCATCCCTTAGAACCTTTCTTTAGCTTGATTTGGGCCATTATCACCTTGCATGTACGTAAAGTTTGCAACTTTACGTAAGAAGTATGCTTTATGAGCTTAGATATGCATTATGGAGCTTTTAAGTGGCTTAAAAATCACCTGGATTGAGAAAGGACTGAAGGGACTCGACGAGTTGCATAGCCAACTCGGTGAGTCCAATGAAGATTGTTGTGCAAGGACTTCTGCATGAACTCGGTGAGTCAGTAGGGTGACTCGGCGAAGCGAGTCAGCTAGGGTTTCCCCGACATTTAGACATGTATGAACTCGGCGAGTTTTAGGGAAACTCAACGAGTCAACTGGGGATTTCACGACTTCTCGAGTTCATGAAGGATTTGACGAGTCAACGAACTACACTCAATGAGTCGGGTCAAAATGGACTGTTGACCTTGACCATTGACTTGGACTTTGACCAAGAGTTGACTAGTTGACTTCTAGGGTATTATGGTAAATTGGAAATTTATGGAAAAGGTTTTATGGTAAATATAGGTGGTGGAGTTCATAGCCATGGTTCGAGACTTTGAGTTATCATTTCGATTCGACAGTTGAGAGGTGGATTGTCCTCACTATACTATCAGGGTCGAAGGCACTAATGTCGACCCTTTACGGATTTGTATCTGGGTTATTGCATGATATGCTTACTGATTTACATCTTGATAGTTAGGATTGTGATATGCTTAGTGACCTGGTTAGGTCGGTATCCTGGTATATAGGATGATGCTATGTTAGTGACCGGTTAGGTCTGTATCCTGGTCATAGGATGTTGTTATGATTATTGATCTATTAGATCGGTTTGACTCTTATATATGTTAGCGTATGATATGTATGTACACATGTTTGTTTGATTAGGGGTTGGGTTGAGGCGGTCCTGCTTTGTGTTGAAGGCTAAAATACCCAGGGTGGTCCATATAAATTGAAGGCCCTGCAAAGCAAGACCGCCACAACCCAACCCAACCAGTTCGAGACTTTGAGTTATCATTTCGATTCGACGGTTGAGAGGTGGTTTGTCCTCACTATACAATCAGGGTCGAAGGCACCAATGTCGACCCTTTACGGATTTGTATCTGGGTTATTGCATGATATGCTTACTGATTTACATCTTGATAGTTAGGATGGTGATATGCTTAGTGACCTGGTTAGGTCGGTATCCTGGTATATAGGATGATGCTATGTTAGTGACCGGTTAGGTCTGTATCCTGGTTATAGGATGTTGTTATGATTATTGATCTGTTAGATCGGTTTGACTGTTATATATGCCAGCATATGATATGTATGTGCATATGTTTGTTTGATTAGGGGTTGGGTTAAGGCGGTCCTGCTTTGTGTTGAAGGCCTACATACCTAGGGTGGTCCATATAAACTGAAGGCCTGCAAAGTGATTCAGTCAGGCCAAAGGCCCCGCGAGTGGTCCGGATAGGTTGTAGGCCCTGCGAGGCGGTCCAGACGTGCCGCAAGCTCAGAGAGCGATCCAAATATGCTGAAGGCCTACGAGGCGGTCCAGTCAGGCTAAAGGCTCATTATGTATGATGTTCGCTTATATGTTTAAATGATATGGTTATATATGTATGGTGTTGGTTTTTGGGGTAACTCACTAAGTCTTCGAGCTTACATTTATCGATTATTGTTTTAGGTACTTCGGATGATCGCGGGAAGGCGAAGGCGTGGCCGTACACTTCCTCGATTTATGAGTTTGATTTCTAGGAACTCTGATATGATACTATTTTGGAAAACGAATTGTAATAACCTAATGATTTTTAAATGTTTTAAAAAGTTCAAATTTGACATGATTTTTATAGATATTACAAACAAAATAAAAACTTAAGAGCAATATTGAAATAATTTGAGATTTTGAATTGAATTTGTAATTTTTTTGGAAAAATAAGGATCAAATTTGTGATTGATTCGTATGTTTTATTAACTTTTTTTTCAAAATAAATAAATAAAATAACTTCGACAAATCTTATTTTTTAGGGTTTATGTTATTTTTGGTTATTTAACTATTGACTTTGCGCTAATTTGGTTACTTAACTCATTTTAAGTTTTAAAATGTTATCAAACTTTTGTTTTTATGTTCATTTAGGTAGTGTTTGTTTTTTGTCTGCAGATCTGCGAGACGTCTTCTGTCTGCGCCGCGCAGACATTAGTCTTCGCAGACTGTTTGTTTTTTTGAAGACTGCAGACCTAAAAATGTCTGCGCGCCCTCTTCTTGGCGCAAATGTGGACCAGAGTCTTCTAACATCTTCAGACATCTTCTAGCTTAAAAAAACATATATATCTTTATTTTTTTAAAGTTTTTTTTTTAATTTATATTTTTTCCAACTTTATTAATGATAAACAATATGAAAAAAAAAATTACAAAACTTAAAAAAAAAACATTTGACGATACAAACATGATATTTTTAACAAATTTATAAATAAAAATTTATTATAATAATATTCGTTGAAGTTGTTTATATAAATATGAAAAAAAAATCATAATATATTCTTATATTTTTTTGCCAAAATTTTGTAAAACTTTATTTAATAGAGTATCATCAATTTCTCGAGAAAATATTTATCGTACGTTTTTAATAGATTTATTTGAAAAAATCGAAGTTTATTTCCATCTATTTATGTATCAAATTCTTTGATCACTAATTATAATGTTTAGTTATAACTTTGCAATCAAAGTTGTTGGTTTTTATCAAATATGTATATGAATTAATACCATTTTTATTTTTATTTTTTATATAATAATACATAAAAGTTTATCTAGATTCGTTGTATATTTATAATAAAGTCGTAAAAATATATAAAAAATTCGCTTTGAAGTTTTAAAAAATCAGTTTATTTTAATAGCCCGCAGATGTTAAAAAAACAAACAGTCTTCTTTTTTCAGACTGCAGACGTTTGGTCCACCTCTTCTACTGCAGAGGTCTACAGATGTGGTCCGCAGACTGCAGACATTTTGCCTCAGAAAAAACAAATAGCACCTTAGTCACCTAACTTTTAGTTTAGTCACTTAACTTTTGGCTATGTGCTCATTTAGTTACTAAACTTTTAAAATAAAGTTATAAAAATGAACACAATTTTAAAAGTTAGGTGACTAAATGAGCACAAAACCAATTTAAATAATCAATCCAAAAGTTAGGTAACTTTTGGCTATGTGCTCATTTAGTTAACTGACTAAATAAGCACAAAACTATAAGTTTAGTAACCAAAAATGATCTAAATGCATAGTATTAATGCATTTAGTAAACAGTTTCCAAAATTACCCAAACTTTTTATTTAATTGTTATTATACATAAATAGGCTGGGAAAAATATAAAATATATTTTTCAGCTTGGAAATCCATTTTTATAATTTTCCCAGCTTAGTGTTGTGTATTAACAGTTAAATAAAAAGTTTGAGAATTTTTATCCCTCGAATACTATTTTTCGTGAATTTATGTTGTTATTGAGACTTAAAATTTGGAAAATTAACCTTCCAAGGTTGTAATTAATCGCACGACTTGTAAAATTTCAATACATCAGAAAAAGTGTAACAAAATGATATAAATCCAATACTAAAACATAAATTGGCATTTCCCTATATGTAGAGTTTAGTATATTAGCATTAGATATCGACATGGAAACTCACTAGTGCGTGTGTTTGGTGTCGTAGGATCCCGGTAGTAAGACGTTGGTGCATCCCGAAGTACCGCTTGTGTCTACACAAAACATCGTGAGTATTCACGCACTCCCCTATTTTCAGTTTTATGTTTTGGGGTGGAAAAGCATGTCCAGAAAAACTATTGTTTGCATGTTGTACTTAAATTGAATTGTATCAAACATGATTGCTATTGTATTGCTATGTTTCTTTATGTATGTCTATGCAACACGGAACATGAGAACTTATCGTACAAAGGCCCTTCCCTTATCTCTAACCATTAACTCTTTGAGCCAATGGTCGTTATGGATAGCGCTATTAGGAATTGACAACTCCTCACTCGCCCGAATCGCTGGAGTGCATGATACCATATTCATCTATGGAACGATAAGCATAGATCTCGATAGGGCTTCAGTCATAGGTTTGGTTGAGACTCATTGTTTGCTCATACACATACAAACGCGTTTCTCGTTATAGCAATAAACTTGTATTCATTAATAGCAATCAACTTGTTTATCATTGAAGCAATGTACTTGTATTTACGAAAAGCCTTATTGTACGCTCGATTTTATAAACTTGTGATACTCACCAACTATTTTCATAGTTGACGCTCGTTTTACATGCTTTTTCAGGAAATAATTAGTAAGTGGATGTAAAGATTCATCATCATAGAGCATGCTGCATCGTGTTGAAGCTATTATGAAGCTATATTTTGAACAATGTTATTTTGAAAAACTTGTATTTTGTTCTTTTGAAGCTATGGGTTGTAAACTTTTAAATACTGCTATGGTGATGTATCTTTATCTTTTGCAATGAAACCGTTATCGCTGTCATACCTTGCGTTTCCGCTTTAGCGGGGTGTGACAGAAGTGGTATCAGAGCCAGGTTAATGCCCTATCTTGGAATAGGCAAGATGCATACTCAACTTTGTTGCGCTCGAGGCATTTGCTAATATGAAGGACCGACTCCATGCTGTCAATCCATTTCAGTAACCCAACCGCACCTTCCTTTCCATGGAACTCCTTAGGTTTACAGGCCATAAAGGACTTGTAGTTGCATTCTCTTTCATTGTTTCCCCGGTTTCCTCCACTACTTCCTTGGTTAGCATTAAGTCCTGCAGTTACTTGAGTGACAATGTTTGGGATTGCTTGCATGAGTTGTTGTGCTACCATTTGAGCAACATCGGGCGTTTCGTTCTGTGGGCGCCCGCGATTAGGCCTTCCTGACATGGTTCTATGACACAGGAGAAGAAATACGTATAAATACATAAAATAATGTATAATGTGTATTTCACTACCATTTTGAAAACCGTAAGTGTTGTCAAATTAATGGGTTGCATTAATACTATGCATATAGATTTGAGAAAGGAGAGAAAAGAAAAATCTCTTTTATTCAACCATTTACCAAATAAATTTTAGGGTTTGACCTCATAGTAAAAGTTTTCAAACATAAAATAAAAATTTTCATTACCATTTGAAATAATCTTAAAGCCAAACCAATACGTCAATCTCAAAATAAAGTTTTAAATATTTTTCCCAAAATGATCTAAACCATATTTTTTTTATAGCAAGCGAGACTTAAACTATTGATTTATTGGTTACTAAGACATTTTTTAACGTGATGCATATGTTATTTTTTTTATTAAGTATTATGATCATAAAATGCACTCACTCATCACAGAGTATATAAACAACACTCTATGTTTTACTATATCTTTTATGATAAAATTCCAAATTTATCACTTCGAATACGATTTAAAAAGGAATATTTGTTGTAAAATTAGTTTTATGGCCTTATTTTGTTTAGTTTTAGGAAATAAAGATTAAATCACTTAGGACATTTTCGGCACGAAGTGTTTGGAAGTATTTGAAAGCTTTTAACTTCTAGCGTTAACAAAACGTTATGTTTTAAACAGAAATAATCGTTTGACATTACAAGCTTCTAGCGTTTAGTTTAAACAAAATGTTCCAAATCCAATATTATTTCGCATAGCTTTTAACAAAACGCTACCAATTAGAAGCTACTCACTACTCGCTACAAACTACCCGCTATCAACTTTTTTGCTGAACACGCCCTTAATGTATCAATTAAATTGTTAAATTTATAAAATTGTTATTTTTTCTGTTGTTTTATTTTATCGAATTATATTATGTTTGGAGCTTCGACTCCTGTATCCCTAGAATAGAGTATCAAAGGGAGTTTTATATCATGATGATCATTTAAGTTCAATTTTTGTATTGATATTTCTATCGTATATTTGAGCGAAAAATTTAATGTGCAGTATTCCTCAAGGGCATTTTCAGATTTATGTACAACATGAAAACAACGTTACGAGGGAGTATGTGAAATATTTAAGACCTTCAAAGTTTCTAAAAGTTGTGATTTACGAGTATCTATAGTATACTCATACATCCAAAAATATGATCAAATAGACGAAAATAACAGTTTTTTGCAGTTAAATCGGTTTCTGAAAATAACGTCAGACAACTCGAACTGCCTTAAAGAATCGTCCAAAAAGTTCTACGTCATCATTGCTTCCAAGTGCCAGACAGCTCGAGATGCCAAGTAACATAAGTTGTTCGTGACCAAACCCTAATCATATCATATCCCCTTATTCCTTAACTATATGTCTTTTCCTAACAAGACTCAAAGACAATCCAAAATAAGTGTATCAGCAACCGCGAGCTCTACCTCTTAAACCCTGACACGAGCCATCTTGAACGACGTCTTTTGTTATATTTAAGATCGAATCCGTCTTATATTTAAATATATACTCCATAGTTCATACCGCTTAACTTGTATTATATAACGATTTAAATCTCAATTTGCACCAATATTAATTCCATTTAGGTAATAAATCTAAAAAATCAAATACATAGATACAATTAACCCTACAAAAATATAGGGCGTGTAAACACAACCAAAAAATAAACGAGTGGGATTTCAAAGCCAAACATTCGATCATGTGATGGGACTAGAGATTTTTTTTTGTATATATATTATTTTTCTTTATCAAACGCAATCATGCACTTTTCCATTCGGTCTATCTTTCCGATTTAAATTCCATTCACTAAAACATAACTTCAACAAGCAACAGATCGCCGCTTCTTCTTTCGCTTATCGCTTATCGCTTCCATTTCTTCTAAATCAGGTATGTAACCGCGTACATTCATCAATGCTTAGAAATTTCCAGCTTTATAATGATCATTTACATTCATCGATTACACACATCAAACACCTAATTTCGAGCTGTATATCACCCGATTTACTTAGTTTACATATCTTCAAACATCGATATTGCAACATCTAATTCTATCTGTATTACTCGATTCAGCTTTCGTGTTTTTGAGGTAAATGTTTTTAACATAAATCAAAGCTGTTTCTACACTTGTTCGTGTGGTTCTGTGTTAAGATCTGAACATCGTGTAATTATCGACTGTGAGTTTTGTTTAGGGATTGTGAATTCGCCTTGAAATTCAAATTTTATTGAATTTTTTTTGTTAATTTTGTGATTAGTAAGCTTTTTCGTAGTGAATTAGTCATCTGTTTTGAAATTTGAAGCAAAAAATGAATTTATACATGTAAAAACATGTAGAGTTGAAAGAGAAGAAGAAAAGGAACTCTGAAATGGAGTCTCAAGCGTCTTTGATGGAGGTTGAAGGAGGCAATTTCGGGTATGTTAATATGTAATATGTTTCTGCTTTCACTTTCATTCAAATTTTAAACAAAACAAAAAAAGCAAACAAAAATTCATTAGGATCCATGTATTTTTTTCTTTTTTTTTTGTTTAGTTGCTCACATTACATGAAGAAATGCAAGCTCAAAGCACCATGTTGTGATGAAATTTTCAATTGTCGCCATTGCCATAACGAATCCAAGGTATATTTTTCATGATTTGATTGTACATAATTTAGATAATCATGAATTTAATTAGTTGCTAACTTCTATTTCATTTGATAAACCAGAATTCCATTGACATTGATCCAGTTCTTCGCCATGATCTTCCTCGACATGAAGTTAAGAAGGTAAGTTTTTTTGTTTTGAGTTTTCATTCAAAGATTTATCATCTTACAATTCTAATCCAAATTTTCATTTTATTGTTTTTAGGTTATATGTTCTCTATGTGAAACCGAACAAGATGTAAGTCTTTCTTATAAACTATGAACACCAATTCATCACAATAACAAAAAAAAAATTATGTTTTAACATCAAAAAGAATTTCAGGTTCAACAAAATTGCATCAATTGCGGAGTATGCATGGGGAAATACTTCTGTGAGAAATGTAAATTCTTCGATGATGACGTAAGCTTCAAGATTGTTTTCCAAATATGGATTTATCATTTATAGTTCTTTATTTATCTAATTTGCTACATCAAACATATTTGTATTCAAATTTTCAGGTTTCCAAGAATCAATACCATTGTGATCAATGTGGCATATGTAGAACAGGCGGACAGGAGAATTTCTTTCATTGTGACAAATGTGGTAAGTAAATAAATAAATATCATGAAAACCTTATTTTTTGTGTTCATAAAAATTTGATGAAATCTTATGATAAATATTTGTAGGATGTTGTTATTCAAAAGTGATTAAAGACACACACGTGTGTGTTGAAAGGGCAATGCACCACGATTGTCCGATTTGCTCTGAGGTATAAGTATAACTTAATTGTAATCAAAGTTAGAAACTTTTTCTTGATTTTGACTTTTGAGAGTGAAAAGTTTGACTTTTTTATTTTTTCTATGCAGTTCTTGTTTGATACATTGAGGGATCTTACAATTTTACCATGTGGGCATACAATGCATTTGGATTGCTTAAAAGAAATGGAACAACATCATCGATATTCTTGCCCTGTTTGCTCAAAATCCGTATGTGATTTATCGGATGTTTGGAGAAAGCTTGATCATGAGGTAGCCTTTTTTTTCTTACCATTTTTAGAAACTAAAAAAAGATTAAAGAAAAAAATATAACGTTTTTTACTCTTAATTAGGTTGAAGTGACACCTATGCCCCAGTCGTATAGAAACAAAATGGTAAGTACATTCATTTAGATCAAAAAACAAGAATAAAAAACTAAAATTGAAATGGGGTGTTGTGGTTGTTTATGAAATAGGTGTGGATATTATGCAATGATTGTGAGAAGATATCAAGAGTGCAATTTCACATAGTGGGGCATAAATGTGAAAAGTGTAATTGTTATAATACACGACAAATAAGAGGAGCTCCTTCGTCTGAATTCACATCTTCGGCTTCTGAGGAGGATTGTAATTAGTCAAATATAAGGGTTTAAAAGGTGGTGTTATATAATAAAATGTTAAAGAGTTTTTTTTTTTTTTTTTTTTTTTTTAAAGCAAAAAAGGCAAACATGTGTAAGAAGTACAAAATAATTAGGATGGTTTATTCCCTTGTCACACCCCACATAGTACAAGTTGAATTTAGTCTAAAGTACACACATAGTCATTACTCATTAGTCAATGCTACTTCATAGGAAAAAGTACTATTCAAGTTCCTTTATGTTATTTGATTTGATATGTCGTAAAATATCACATATATTAAAAATGGATCATATCCCATAATGGAACAAAACTCATTTTATTCCATTGTGGTAAAATGCAAAGAAAGACCCAAAAACAGAGGTGACCCTATTTGTCTACATGAACCCATCACTGAAGTGTACTTTGGCTTTTCAAATATGAAGAACCAATTTACCAAAATACCCTCACTAAAAACCAAAACAATTATTCCATCTTGAATAATAGCCATACAATTACTAACCTTTGTTGAATTAAAACAATTTCAAGTTTATGAAGTTATGATGACTCGAGCTCCTGAAGCAAGCCTGTAAGAAAGAAATCAAATACAAATTCAAGTCTTCAACAACATGAAACATAGTTTTTGTTGAATTAAAACAAAAAATTAGAACTTAACTTTCTTCGATTTTGTTGACATTCTCTTTATTCTCTCTGAATGATTCCATTCTCTTGGATTGTTTCTTGCATTTTGTCCTTGTTAGAAATGAATCTCTCTTATTGATCCTGAATTCCAAAACTTGTGTAAAAATGGAGAAGGATTTGATAAAAGTAATGGGTGCACAAGACATACCTGTTAGCAGCGTAGGAAGAAGATCGTTTTAGGCAACCCATGGCTTCTTTCTTGAGCAATAAGTAATCCTTATTTTCTGATGAACACTCGAGTTCCCCCAACATTACAGATGATGAGAGTAAACCAGATCGATATTTTGAATCTAATGACCTCGATCTGAAAGATGAGATTCTGCTAAAGTTGTCGTCTTCTGATGAAAGTGTCCCACAGGAGATTAGTTGCAGGAGCTTATTCGAAGCTCTAAGCTTTGTGTTGACCGGGATTTGACTCTGTTGTTCTTCTTCAAGTTTGACGGAGCTGTAAAGCTTATTTACATCGGCTCTGATCAGAGATTCCAAGGTGTCGGCCTTTCCGGCAGATGAACAGGAAGAAGATGGAGGAGATGAATGTGTCTGAATATGTTTAAGAGGAGAATCATTGGTTGATGACTCTATGCTTCTTGTGAAAATTTCTTGAGGTTTTTGAACTTTTACGAATTCATCTGTTTGAGTTGAAGCATCAGTAAGATCATTACTCTTGTAGATCTTGTATTTTGTTGAAGATGAACAGTCATCTTGTTTTGAATTCTGCAATTTAGGAGCAAAACGACCTGGGAACGATATATGATTTCAACGTTAGTGTTATTGAAATGTATGATCGATTAATTGATTAACAAACGAATGTCGAACTATTTTTCACCTGGATTGTTTTCTTCCCTGATAAGTTCGGAGCCTTTGAGAACGTATTCGTTACCATGAGCGGGAAAAATCAAGTCATCTTCACTAAGATCATTCCACACAAATGCATTCTTGTAGTTTCTGCATCATCAAGAAGAACATGATCTATCCAGCTACACGAATATGATAAGGAATCGCGAATTTTACAAGCAGGATAACATGATTTAACCTTTTGGAAGACCATGAATACATTGAAGACATGCCTTTCCCTCTCAGAGCATCGAATTTTTCAATCACGTCTGCAACAGAAAATTTACGAAAACAAATCGTGATGAAGTTGTTTGATGTGCAGAATGCTGATTCAAACTGTAAGATAGTATGCGTACCTCTCAAGTAAAGGCCATTTGGTGAAACGAGAGGGACTTCGATGAAGTGAGGATGCTCAAGTTGTCGATTTCGGCAGAGATAGTAAATCACCGGAACTTTCCGACTCTTTGGCTCCATCTCCGGCTCAGGCCGCCGCAGCTGATACATATGATCACACCTCTCCTTCCAAACTTCAGCTGTATCAGTACTCGATTGCAGCTGCTGTTGCATTTGCATATACTTCTACATTCGTAGCTTCATGTAAACCCTAGCTTATGGTCCACAATAATCGTTTCTCGGATCACAATTTGCCAAATTTACGTTGGAATATTCATATTGCAATCGAATCTCAGGTCCAAATTGATACGATTCTACCAACAGTATACGAAATCAATTAAGCGCGCCAATCAGATCTAAAAGTATGGTAGTTTTGATTGGACGAGTCAAAACATCAAATCAGTTTGATGTGTACAAGAAAGGAGAAGGAATGATACTGTGACGAATAATGAGTGAATGGCAAGCAAATTCAAAAAGAAAAGAGTTCAAATGATGACAAAAAACAAACGAAATCTGTGTTTGTTTGTTTGTGTGAGAAGGGGGTTTTACTCTACCTCCATTAATGGCCATGTTCGATTATAATGATTGCGCTCTCTACAGTATTCAAATTGAGCGGATTTATGGTGGGAGGGGATTCTTTTTTAAAAATCGTAGTTTATTATTCTAGTTAATTATTTTGGAGTTAGGGCTTCTAGTGTTTTTCTTTTTAAAGATCTAGTTTTATTGTGGATATAGATGAAATTAGGTGTTAGTTTATGTGTAAAATATATATATTTGTATTTACCGGTTCAAAAAACAAATTATTTTGGAGTTATTGACCTATTAATTTGAGTTATCCAATAAAATATGGGTTATTGTGCTCACCCTCCAAACTTTTAAGTTTGGTTTTAAAAGGTCACCATTCATTTTTTAAAGTGTTATAGAATATAGATCCTTAAAATTTTCAAATAATGGATTAAATAAGAGGGTTATCGATTATAAAGAATACATGGCATGCAAATTAGCAATTATGAGTCCACGTGTTAAATGAAGTTTGTATGAGAGTTAAAATCGATTTCCCTTTCAGAGTACTCATTTACACATATTGATTCGCATCTAGGGTTTTATCTGAAGCAAAAAAATGATTCACTTACCCACTTTCAAATAGATTTGATTACACTTTGACGGGTAATTTATTCGATGTTCGTTCAAGTATGCTAAAGGCAAGAAATTCGTATTTACCGACCACAATTTTGTTGGTATGAATTACATTGAGTGTTACTTTACTTGAACGTTTCTTAGATGAGTGTTTTGCAAAAATATACTACTGTCTCCCTGACAAACCCTTTCATTTTTGTATTCGACATATACAATGTGATGTGGACTATGTCAAGTGCATAGATATTTCACACGGTGTCGGAGTAGGTACTTCACCATTCATTGACCGTTTTGGTGACCATTTATGGGGTTGGTTAGAATCTAGTGAAGATGAAATAGTTAGTCCTGATAAGGTAGAATCAAGTACTCGTGGTCCGACAAAAGAGGACATAAACATATACAAATTTTCATTTGACTTGGATGAAGGAAACTATGAAATAAACAAGACTATGAATGATGTTTTTTTTAGTAAGTTATTTATGGATAAAGAAGTTGAAGTAGAAGCTAATACACATAATGTAAGTAGCTGGTGATATTTGCATTGATGAGGGATGTGAGAATAACCCTGTGGGTAAGGTACATTCCACATTTAATAAGGAAATGTCATGGAAAAAATAGAAATTTTTTTATGGGAATAAAATCTAAGAATCCAAAGCAATTGAATCGCGTGTTATGTAACTATATATTACTAGTGGATGTTAGTTTTATTTTAAGAAAAATGATATTTGATGGAGATTGTTCATTCAAACTCTGGTAACTTGGATGTATGATGAATAATCTTTCCAAATTAAATCATTGAGGTATGATCATAATTGTGCTATGAATTTGAAGATTGGGGTCAATTGTAACCTATGCCTGGATTAGATGTCATTTCACAAAGCATATTATGCATAGGTAGAAACTGAGTCATAAATAACTTAAAATTGATGTTATGAAATAGTTTGGAATAGAGGTTAGTGTTGGGCAATGCAAACAGGCAAAGAACCATGCTTTGACTCTAATTGAAGGTGATATTATGGAACACTATGTTAGGTTGTGGTCTTATACAGAGGAGATAAGAATATCAAACCTTGGTTCAACTGTCAAAATAGATGTTAAGCCAATGTCAGATGGTACCAATTACTTCAGTAAACTCTAAGTATATTGTGTTGGTCTGAAAAAGGGTTGGATTAATGGTTGCAAAAGAGTAATAGGAATAGATGGATGTTTTCTCAAAGGAATTGGTAACCTGGAATTACTTGTTGTTATAGGGAGGGTTGAAAATTATATGGTATGTTGTTTTTGTAGAAAACAAATAGAACTGGAAATGGTTTTTGGATTAACTAAATGGTGATCTTTATCTAGGAAATGAACAAGGATTAACACTAATGTGTGATCAAGTCAAGGTAATATGTTACTTGTTTTGTTATTAATACAGTATAATTGTTATTAACTTCATGTTGGTACTACAGAGACCAATGGGGGTTGTCAAGCACTTACTGCCTCATTCTGAGCACATGTAGTCTGTAAGACACATCTTTTCCAACTTTAGTACAAGATTTTGTTAGATTAGGCGTCTAATCCAATAAATAAATCGGTATATATATGAACTATTAGCAAAGTCCTTTTGGATTGCCCTCAAACCTAGTAATTGAATAATATGACTTTTAGAGAGGGACACTAATTTATTGATTTAATATATGATTAATAAATAGCAATAAATGATTTATTAATATATTATGTGAATAATATATTAATTAGAAATAGTGTTATTTAATTAAGAATTAATCATAAATTAATTAGGATTAATTATATTAATTAAAAGTACAAGGACCTAAATTGTAATTGTTCAATAGTTGAACAAAATGGGTTACAAAACCTTCCCAAGGTGGTGGACAGTTTTGGAGATATATTTTAGGGTTTCTAGAATATCCCTTGAAGATAATTAAGAGATTGGATAATTACCTAATTCGAAATAATAGTATTAAATTTAAATTAGGGTTAACTAGGGTTTTCCTATCAGCTATAAATATGGTCCTTTAGCTCCTAATTTCGACCACTTGTACCTTTAGAATGACAACCAAAATTTCTATCACATTTCCTCTCTATTCAAGTTTCATTAGTTGCTAGGGTTTAGGTTTGAACCATCAAATGCACGAGATTTTTAGTTCTTGCTTCCAAGAGCTTTTGAAGAAGGATTTGATTGGTTATTTACAAGAATAACCAAAAGGTATGTAAACCCTAACTGTAACGCCCTGTTCTTAATCGTTTCTTAATGCGAGGTGGTGACCCGAAGACCGAGTATCCTCAGGCTTAGGGCCTTTTAGAAAAAGAAATTTAGACCCATTTGGGTGTGGGTAAGGTAAATTGGATGATCCGAGAGTTCGTTTTGTGTTTCAGGGTCTATGGGTATTTCAGGAAAGTGTCAGTTTGGGATTTTATGGAATTTGGATTTTTTTTCGGGAAGTTTTAAGGCAAGTATGAGTTGATAGAAGTGTAGAGCTTCTCATTACCTTTTCGTGGATATAAGGATCGTCGGAAACGAACTTATAACGAAGAAGTTATGGCCTTCAAAAGATTCCTTGTTTTAGGGTTAAAGCATGTACGTGGGGCATACACATGTGTAGGCATGGCGTACTAGTGATGAGGTTAGTACGAAGGGTTTACAATGGTGTACGCTAGGCATACTAAGCAATTTGATCGTGTGTGCTCTAAGGAGTACGCTAGGCGTACCAGAAGTACAATGGGCATACTCCAATCAGACCCAAACCCTAATTTAGGGTCTTGGACCCTATTTAAGCTCCTTAAGTCACTACCAAACCCTATCATCTTCAGCCTCTAAACCCTATAAACGAAACCCTAGCCCCTATTTGAGTGGTTTTTGAGATTTTTGTGGTATTTCATGCTTTTTGGTGTTCATAAAGGAAGAAGAACCTTCTTGGAGAAGTGTGAGATTGCTTGAAGCTTTTGGACCCAAGCTTGTTGCATCTTGATCTACATTTTGGAGGTATAAAGTTTATATCTTGATGACTTTGGGTGTTAGATATATTTTAAGGAGTATTTTGGGTTCATTTTTGTCCTTAGAGTCATCCTTGTGAGTATGAGCTACTCCAAGAGCTTAGAATGTCGGATCTTGTCCTTTAGGAGGTCCCTTGATCATAAAAATAGCATCTTAAAGAGTTATTGTGGTGCATGCATGACTTTGGGTGATTATTACGGATTACAATAAGGTTTTGGTCCCATTAAGCCTTGTAAAGGAGTAGAGTTTCCAACTTTACGTGTTAAGACATCTCATTAGGGTCATATCCAACTTTACGTGCATGCATGACTTTGGGTGATTATTACGGATTACAATAAGGTTTTGGTCCCATTAAGCCTTGTAAAGGAGTAAAGTTTCCAACTTTACGTGTTAAGACATCTCATTAGGGTCATATCCAAGTTTGGAAGTCATTGTCTTATCCATTAAGAGCTTATTTTGGATTTTGGGCCCTGGAGGAGTACACTGGGCGTACACAAGTGTACGCTCAACGTAATGTTGATTTTGTGCATCAGGGACTTATACTCTGTGCTTCGGGGTGAGTACACTACGCGTACCATTCTGATATGCGGGGCGTACTCCCCAGTTTACCATTTTGGGCTTTTTGAGACTTGGGCCATTGGACTTTGGACTTTGGACTTTAGGCCATGGATGGACTTTAGGTTTTCTTGGAAGTAGGTCCATGATGGTTTTGGGGCCCAATCGGGTTATTGGGCCACAATGGGCTTTTATTGCTTTTTATTTGGGCTTTGGGTTGCCATTTTGGGCTTTTGTACATTTGGGCTGGACCTTGGTTATGAAACAAGTAAGAAAATGGTAAAATGGTATTTTACCCTTTATGAAGTTGGTTTAACTCAAAGTTTACTTTCATGATCAATCAAGTAAGGAACAACCAGGTAGGATCATATCGAATGTAGGGTTCGTTTAGTATACGAAGTATACTGTTTGGAAATCCCACTTTAAACACCTCACTAAATCACAACCTAGACATCATCCTTATAAGTAGATAAATCAGAATAATGACTTAGAATAACTAATAAATCTTGTTTATAGGTTCATAATAATGATAATGAACTTAAACATAAGTTATACTTAAAGTACGGAAAGCATAACTCAACTTACAAGGGGTTTAGTGAGGAACCGGACTCTGTGGGGGTAGAACTTCCGAGCCGAAAAGCTATTTTTCTTAGATCCTTCGAGCACTCCGGGGCTTTCCTCTAGCACCTTGAGGTTACTAGGGCTTTGGGAGGGTTTTGGGAGGCTTATAGAGAAGTTAGAGAGAGAAGTGAAGGGGTTTTAGTGTGAAAAATGAAGGCACTCTCGCATGGTATTTATAGGATGTAATTAGGTCAAACTCGTCAATTTTTGGCCTCCAAATCGTCGAGTTGGGGCCACATGTCAGCATCTGGTGGCAAGGCGTGTGGAGAAAGCAATGGCTCAGATCGCGCCACGTCACCCACTTCGCAGCAGCACCCTTCCGACTTCTAAACTCCGTAACTTCCGCATACGAGATCCGTTTTCAACGCTCTTTATATCCACGCATAGGTATTGACAATATCTACCACTCTACTTTTGACTCCATCAACTAATTCACGACCGATTTTAAATTTAAAAGTATGAGAAGATTACACTGTTAATGACCGTGTAAAATTCATAACTTCTACATACGAACTTCGTTTTCGACTGTCTTTTTATCGTTGACCTCCTATTAATGAGATATTCAATTCTCATTTAGGTTGTGTTGGCTAAAAATCGATCTATCTGAAATTTGAATTTCAGGTTGTGCATTGTTATGCTAAATCTTAGAAAAATCATAACTTCCTCATACGAAGTCAGATTTGGACGTTCCTTTATGCACGTTCTCGGTTTAACGTATACTAAGACTTTTGTTTAGATCACTAAGGTTAAAAATTAATTTATCAAAAATTCACTTTTTACGTTACGCGGTGTCATGCCGGTTTTGCCGTAAAACTTCGACGGGTCATAACTTCTTCGTTATACCTCGGATTTCGACGTTCTTTATATGTACGGAACCCTTTTGACATATAATATAACTTGGTTAAGATTATTCATTCTAAATAATCTTTCATCAAAAAGTAATTTTTGACGTTTATTGTCCCTAAATTGACTAGCTCGAATCTACGGGCGTTATACGGGGCTCGATCCTAGGCAGGGCCTGATGACTGACATATTGTTTTACCGAGCGAAGCTCGATGCCGGATGGGGTCCAATGGAGGTTGGGGTCCATTATATGTTTAATATGTATAGTATGTGGTATTTTTGGGATCTTACTAAGGTTTGTGTTTACAGTTTTATGGTTATGGTTTCAGGTACTTCCGGTTCGCAAGGGAAGGGCTTCGGCTTGATCGCAGCGCATCCACCCATGTTTTCGCATCATAGTGATTTTGGAATTGTACTTTCATAAATGTTTTCTTATAAAAGTACTTTTTAATATTTGGATAATCAGATATTGAATGTAGATTTAACGATAACTAATGTTTTGGTTGAATTAAAAATGAAAATTTTACCACATAATTTTTCAGATGTTACACTAACTTATTTATGATTTTTCGAAAATACTAGGGTTTCAATAGGGTTCTTTAATGTTCATAGATTATATCACTAGGTGTAAGACCCATGTATTACATGTGTTCATTTAAAAAAGATATGAAATTCTAAACATTTAAGAGGTTTGAATTTATAAGAAAAATTAGTAAAATATTGAATTAATAAAATCAAAGTGCTCTTTCTCTTTTAAATTTAGACAAAAAATTTAGATAAATAAACAAAGGAAACTAATGACTTTAATTTACAAATTTTGGAATTAAAAAGAAAGTCAATTAATGAAATTAAAATGCATTTATTGTTATCCTTATTGCAATTAATACATTTAATTAAATATTATCTGAAATTTAATAAAAATGAAACAACCACAAATGTCATGCAGAAAAAATTTAATTGAAAATAACCACAAAATGACATGTGGCCAAAGCAATGAAAGTGTGACATGTGGCAAAAAGATTTTCATTTATTAGAGTAGACTAGGCAGGGCTTGATGACTGATATATTTTTTACCGAGCGAGGCTCGATGTCAGATGGGGTCCAATGGAGGGTGGGGCCCATTATATGTTTAATATGTATGGTATGTGATATTTTTGGGATCTTACTAAGGTTTGTGTTTACAGTTTTATGGTTATGGTTTCAGGTACTTCCGGTTCGCAAGGGAATGGTTTCGGCTTGATCGCAGCGCATCCACCCATGTTTTCGCATCATAGTGATTTTGGAATCGTACTTTCATAAATGTTTTCTTATAAAAGTACTTTTTAATATTTGGATAATCAGATATTGAATGTAGATTTAAAGATAATTAATGTTTTGGTTAAATTAAAAATGAAATTTTTACCACATAATTTTTCAGATGTTACACTAACTTATTTATGATTTTCGAAAATACTAGGGTTTCAATAGGGTTCTTTGATGTTCATAGATTATAGCACTTGGTGTAAGATCTATATATTACATGAGTTCATTTAAAAAAAATATGAAATTCTAAACATTTAAGAGGTTTGAATTTATATAAAAAAAAAATTAGAAAAATATTGAATTATTAAAATTAAAGTTTTTTTTCTCTATTAAATTTAGATAAATAAACAAAAGAAACTAATGACTTTAACTTACAAATTTTGGAATTAAAAGGAAAGTAAATTAATGAAATTGAAATACATTTATTATTATCCTTATTGTAATTAATACATTTAATTAAATATTATGTAAAATTAAATAAAAATGAAACAACCACAAATGCCATGTTATCAGAGTAGATCCAATTAGATTGCATGTGAACTTAAGAGTTACCACTTGATTTTTGTAACCTATAAAACCTATTAAATTTATTGTTGCCCACTTTGAGAACGTGTTATGGCAGTAAGTAAAGAAACCACAAAAGTTTCATTTAAAGCAAGTATACAAAAGGTCAATCCTTATGACCCTACCCATGTTCATCTGTCATATTGCAACAAGTTATACAAAAGACATCTTAAAACTATGCAGACACCACCTATAACCATCTGTCAACTACCTACATTACACCATCAAAAAGCATCCAAAAACTATATAAACATAGACTCTACAACCATTCCTAAATTAGGCGATTAACCGTCATCATAAACCCATATCCACAAACAAAACCAAATAACATCTTCCTACGAAGTTTCTTTCCTTGTTCAGTTAGCTTCAAGATATGTTTACAAACATTTGTTGTTCCTCCGACATGTTGATCTACATATATTTCAATTCATCTCCATCCTTTGAAAACAAAAATGTATGTGATCCCTTCTCATTTCATTAAGTATCGTCTTGTAGTGTGCATAATCTCCTTCAAGCTCATGATTAATCCAAAAAAAAGTAACCATATTTTATCATAGTTGTCTGTAAACAAACACAATCTCATTAATTCACCTTTCTATATTAAACATAAACATTTGATCCCAGCTATAATAACCTTATCTAAGATATCTCACCATAAAAAAGGGAAAGTTGAAGAACCTTCAAGCTGGATTAGGCACCATCCACAACATTCTTTTCTTCTCTATTCACCATTCAGGAACCCCAAATAATCAAACCGCTTGCCACCACCCACTAAATTGCATCGCTCTGAATTCCGATGTCTATCACTATTCATCGTTGCCCTGAAGATTCGACGTTTGAATCCTTGCGATGACACCTTCTAGCCTCCGATGAACTTAACGATCATCCACCACGACTGCCTCCCTCATCTAGAAAAAACACACAGAAAGACACATAAGGGTTAAGAAATTAGAAAATGCATAAAATAATCCCACTTCTAAAATCTATTGCATACAAAAATGCATAAATATATCTTTAGATTGAACCAAAAATATGATGAAGTGGAGAGGTTTAACCCATAAAACTTGTAACTAAAAAATGCATAAAATAAACAAATTAAAGGATAACCATTTGAACCTTGAAAACTTGCAACTTAACAAATTTACCATTTGAAAACATATAAACGCTGAAGATGACATGCATGCACCAGTGTTTTGTTTACCTCTGTGCATTTGATCTCCATCCCTTTGATCCCTCCCCCCTCTACCACCTTCCCTCATAGTGTTCCTCTCGCCTCAATAAATTATCAACAATCACTACCTTCTGCTATCGAAAAAAAAAACCTATTGATCAGTAACTGGAATAAAACAAGAAATCACATAATCAATAAAGTGAAAAAAATACCCAGATCGAATGAAGAGGAAGAAAGTGTTGGTGAAGAGGCTCGGTCACCGTTCCTTTGACAGATTCAGGGTCATGGTGGCAGATAATGGGTTTCACAATAAATAAGGGTAGCCAACTATGACAAAATGTTAATGGAGGAGCAAGATGCATAATCAAGGTAGAAGAAAGCTGTGAGATTTTGCTTCGATTACTAGTAGCAGACCCGACGATGGTGGTAGTGGAGTATACTAGCTACTTTCTTTAGTTTTCAGTTGGTATGTGAGAGATGGATAAGGAAAGAGATGGTACTGGATGGTTGGACAAAAATCAGGGACCTATATTTATTAAATATTCTATTTTAATAAGTTAAAAATAATTAAAATAATCAGTAAGGACATATTGATCATTTTACGGTCAATTAGGTACTAAATGGGTAATGAAACAAAATCATAAAGATGATAAAGTTGATGAGTAAATCACTGAAACCGTCCTATGGTTTGGTTAACATTGCACGTTTGGTTCCTGACTATTCTTTTGCATTCGGATTGTTCCTATGGTTTGATTTTGTTGCGTTTTTCGTTCCTTACATACATAAAGTTAGGGACCAAATGTGTAATTTTAACCAAACCATAGGGACGAAAAACGCAACAAAATCAAACCATAGGGACGAATTGAGTGCAAAATAAAAGTTAGAATCCGAATGCAAAAGAAAAATCAGGAACCAAACGTGCAATTTTAATCAAACCATAGGGATGATTTTAGTAATTTACTCTTAAAAATAAATAAAATAATTAAAATAATCAGTGAGGACATATTGGTCAATTAGTTACAAAATGGCTAATGAAAAAAAAATGATTCGAGTTAAAAAAAAATAACAAGTTAGGAACCAGGGATTATTCTTATAATTTACTTAAAATTGAATATGTTTTTGACACTTGAGGGACTAGTCGTAATCGTGCAATTTAGTCTAATTAAAATCTAGATTGATACGGCTACTATCATGAATTACAATAAACATAAAGATTCGTCTCCCTGGTTGAAGAACCGTTGCTGCGCGGCTTGTCTCTCCATCTTTCTCAGGTAACTCCTCCTGTCAATTTGTTTTGCATATTTTTTACTGCGAGTAAAACCTCCATATCAACAATTGAAGCAAACACCAGAGCTATCAAGCCCGTGATTACAACAAGATTAAGGCTTTTCCTTATAATCTTGGAATCTGGTATGAATAAAATTTTGTTTTGTATCGCTATGAAAAGAAATTTCGAAACTTTTTTTTTTTTGGTTTTGAAGAGATTTAAAGGTATTTAACGGTGTGATTCATGGTTGAGTCAACATCATAGGTTAGCGCGACTGAATGAACATCATAAAAGTAACCCGTTTTAGGGTTTTACTGGGTAGCTAAGAGTTTGTTGGATCTGATTATTCAAACTTGATTTGGAGCTGGGTTTTCTAGGATATTCATCGTTGTATATATAGTAAAATCCACTTCTCTTGTTGAAAAATGGATCCGATCCATCGCAACCAACAAACCATCTTGTCTCAAAGAGCTTAACCTCAGATTCCAGCTTTAACAAGATCAACGAGACTCCACCACACATAGACATTGATGATCTAAGAACAAGGCTCCGCTTCCCCCCTGCTAACAACGTGCAACTGTTGGAGTTTTATACATCTGATGATGAATGCATATGGGAACGCTCCCCCTTTTTTGATGCCTTCTTTGAGGTATGCCATCCCAACCGAGTATTAGCAAAGCCAGACGCCTGTTTCAGAGACACCAATCACTTTTGCAAGCTCATGCTCAGGGAGCTCTTGGAGAAGAAGAAGAATAAGGCACACCTCAAACTTGTTCAAATAAGCAATGTTTTAAAACCCGGGTTTTTAGTTGACCCGGTATGATGACCGGTTCACGGGTCAACCGGTTCAACTGGTTGAACCGCCGGGTCAACCCGGTTTATGATCTTTTTCTATTTTTATATATTTTTATTTGCATGTATAATCCATAAACATATAAAATCAATAATTTGATATCCACAAAGTTTAAACATTGAAAAACATTAAAGAAACCGCAAACGGCCCGTTGTTTTGACGTTCGATACTTGTATCAAACTATCCGAACCCTATTAAAACGGGTCAATCCGGTTTTAACCGGTTCGACATAAGCGGTCGAACCGCGGTTTAGGGGAAACCCGGCCGGTTCGATCCGGTTCGTATTTTTACAAAAAACCGGTCTCAGTTGACCCGCCTTTTACACCGGGTCACGGTCCAACCGGTTCAACCGGCCGGGTCGACCCGGGTTTTAAAACATTGCAAATAAGAGGCCATCAAAAATGGGAAACACTAACAAATTCCCACACCCGCTTTCTAGATTGGCCGACTCTGCTCGACATCCACTTCATAATCCACTGGCGTCAACCGTAGTCGGATTTACTTTTTGTTTTATATACTCTTATAGTAGTATTTATGAAGCTTATGTTTTATCTTATGCCTTGCAAAGCATATTTTAATGTATAATCATAAATGCCAAGTTTATTTGAATTAACTCGACTCTTGCATCCCATCCAATATTTTAAAAAAAATCATGCACTCTAAAGTCTAAAGTACTATTATTTTACATTTTTTTAATTTTTATTTTATTTTATTTCAAACATGACTTAAAAACCCTCAACCGCTTACGCCTTTCGGTTATAAGCCTTTTGGTCAGGGCCGATCCATTGTTTTTTACTATCCGGAGCGAGACAACAAATTTATGCCCTTTATATATGTACTATAGATCGAGAAAACAAATATATAGAAAAAATATTTAAAAAATGTAGTAAACTTAATATTCAAATAAGTAATACAAACAAAACCTACAAAAATCACCTACAAATCCATTTTTAACTAGTGACTAATAACATTACAATGAAGTAAATCTATACCTTTCTAGAGGCTAAAATACAAAGCAGTGGATTTGAGAAACCCACAATAAGATTTCAAAATAACAGAAATCAGCCTAACAAGTCCTGATTAACATCACAAAAACAAGTCCTGATCGCGCCTGGACTCGGCGAGTCAGCGTTGTGTAATGAAACCCTAATTTCTCGGGTTTGGGACCTATTTAAAGGGCCTTATGGCCGTCATTTGTGCTCACCAGTCCCTTGAGTGAAACCCTAATCGAGTGTGAGCGTTTGGAGCAACGTAGAAGGCCATTATTGATCTTGGAGGTTTCATTTTTGCAAGGAAGGAGAGAACTAGCTAATGGAAAGCAAGTGGAGCCACTTCTGAGAGTTTGGAGTCCAGAGCATCACTATTGTGGTAATAATTCCGAGTTATCTTCTTCCTTGTTGATGTTTATTTTGATTTAGGGTTTGTTGAACCCTTTTGTGGCAAGATCTAGTGCCCCCTTGGTCCCTTATGTGGTTTAAACCATAGATCTGGACCCTTGGAGGTCCAGAGTGTCCCTTTGCCCAAGCTTTTTGGGAATCAATGGAGGTTTTGGATTGGAATCCTTATGCCTTAGGTCAAAACTCTATTTATGAGCCATGGGGTGTGTTATGGGCACCAAGATAGAAGCTTTACGTGATGAATCAGTCTAGGGAGGCCAGATCTATAGATTGTGGAAGCAGATCTGACCTTAGAAGCAAGTTGGAGTGGTTGCATGGCATGGACTCGCCGAGTCTGTTCATCAGACTCGGCGAGTAGTTTGAAGATTGCCTTGGGTTCGCTCAGTGAGTGGTCCAATCGAGTCATGGGTTGACTCAGTGAGTCAGGGTGAGTTGGAGAGGGACGACAGGTGGACTGAGTCGAACTGGGACTCGCCGAGTTGTTCTTGAGACTCAGCGAGTTGAGTCGGGGTGGCCCCGCGATTCTTCTAGATGGAACTCGTCGAGTGAGGGGGGAATACTCGACGTGTAGGAAGGGGATTTTAGAGAGTTGATGAAAACGTCTAGACTCGCCGAGTCGCCATAGCGCACTCGCCGAGTCCGGTCAAAGTTGACCGTTGACCGAAGTTGACCTGTGTTGACTTCTTAGGGATAGTCAATCTTAGAAGATATAAAGTGTTAACTAGAGACATATGATGTTATAGGAGGATTAGAGCTCGGAGGATCAAGCACGAGGGATTTCCAGGATTCATGAGATACCGAGATACGCGAGGTGAGTCTTCTCACTATACTTACCTTGAGTAGGTAACCAGAGTTATATGATAGAGTATTTGTATGCTATGTATGTTATGTGTTGTACTGCATTATTTCTATGTGATTTATGTGGTGCATGTTTACCAGAGCTAGAACCTGAGGGTTCACAGGGTTTGGGTGCACGGACCCACAAAGTTATAGCCTCGAGTGTCTAATATGTGTTATATGTGGTATTTTGGGGAACTCACTAAGCTTTGTGCTTACAGTGTTTGATGTTATTGTTTCAGGTACTAGTGACAACCGCGGGAAGGCGTCGGCTTGATCCGTACACACACACGGAGTTTTTACATTTGTGATCTTGGGATTTTGTATTGACTTGAATTGGATAATTAATATGGTTGTTTTATGAATATTAATTGAATTATGTTTTATGAAAATTTGAAAATTTTGTTTTGAAATTTACGGTGTTACATGTTCAAAAGGAAAAAAAATCATTTGAAGAAAATGAGAGATTAGAGAACTTACCCTAATCAGTTGAAGAGCAGAAGAGAAATCAGAAACCCTATCTTCTTTCGTTCGTTGTCTCTATGAAAAAAATAAAAAATCCAAGGCAGCAACTCCTATAACAAATCACAATAATCATATTAAGAACTAAGAAGCGATGATTGATGGCAACAAGTTAGAAAAATCGCAGTCAATTGAAGAAAACTAACCCAAAAATCGTGTGAATGAGAATAAAGAATAGAAATTGGCAAATCAGAAATCATTCCCTTCGTTTGTTGTCTCTTGATTTAGGTTGAAAAGGAATCGAAATTAGTATTCATAAATCAGAAAATGGAAGGTTGAAAATATTGATTGAATGTATAGAGAGAATAGAATCATAAATTGAGAGTAAGGAATGGGAATTGCCAGATCAAACTGCACAACAAATAGTTCAATCAATTTGAACGTTCTATCGAGAGGGCAGAGGCGACTCCTCGATCTCCACAGTACGATTTTCAATGATTTTGGATAACTAATTTGACGATTGTGCTTCTTCAACTTGGCTCTCAAGAATTCCGGTGATGCGGTGATGCCCCGAATACGATGCCTGATCGTTGTTTTTCTTGGATTAAGTAATTGGGCTTAATTTTTGGGCCAAAATTATATATGTATATTATTAATTGTTGGATAAAAAATATGCCCCTATTTTTTTTGATGCCCTGGGCTTAAGCCCAACTCGACCATGTGATTGGGTCGGGCCTGCTTTTGGTTTTAATATCTACACTTGTTGTAACTTGGTCGGTGTAATGGTGTATATTGACAAAATTGTAAAGAACACGTTCACCTCGCGATTGTCTCAAACATACGCTACACCAAAACAAAAATCCACAACAATAGAGATCCCAATGCCTAATCCGTTGGTGAGGTCATACCATATAAATTTAGTACACATCTACTTGCGTAGAAACATTGTTTTATCTAATCGAGTCGAGATTAGCAAGGTTCATCTTCTCCCATGATCGATACATGATTTGGAGTGTGATGTCTTAGGGGATGATTGACAAGGGTCTAATCGGGTCCGGTCTAATATGGTGTTTAATGTGAGTATCTTGTGTGTCTGTGAGTATCGTGTGTGTGTCTGACCTGGTCACTCGACCCTGGATTGAAGGAGTGCTGATTGACCTGGATTGAAGGAGTGTTTATTGAGTCTCTTGTGCGTGTTTCTCATGTTTGCCCGTTGCCTTCTCCATCGAACTCACTTCCATCGCCTCCGTTCGGTGAACAGGGGGGGCCACCATCAAAATTTTATATTTTTGGACCTAATATGTATAAAATTAAAGTATAGGGGCCACCACGAAAATTTTATATTTTTTGGTCTAATATGTATAAAATTAAAGTATGAGTGGGGGGGGGGGGGGGACAACCCCTTCGCCGTAATAAAGCTCCGCCCTTGTGTGTGAAAGCACGCAAGTTGCAATTTCTCCTAATAATATTAGCTTATATAAATATTACCTATATAGGTATCATTGATATTTATAGCTATATGTATATAGAATTTAAAGGTGTCCCAACAAAAAAAAATATTACGCAAACAAAAAAATATATATAAGGCCTAAGATTTAGCATAATTATATAGTTAATATGTAATATATATTATATTAAATAAATAGTTAAAAAAATGTTTTCTAGTTTAGTTGGCTAAGAGCGATGTCTTTACTCCCTAATTCTAATCGATCATCGTTTGATTCCCTCATTTAGTAATAAGTTACATGCTTCCTATTTGTTGCTTTTTCCCTTAAACAAACTCCTTCGCCCTAATTAACACGTTTCAGTTTTTCTACCTATCCATATTAATCTATTAGAAGCCATTGGTCTTTAAGTCATTTAGTTCATTAAGGAAACGTCATTTGAGTCCATTATTCCGATTAAATCCAATAACTATGTAAAATTATCTATTATACTTATTTTTTGTTTTAATTATTTGTTTAAAAATTATAAACTTATCATAGTACTAATAAAAAAATTATATTTAAGGCATCATATTACTTTTTTTCATGACCTCAAAATCAATAGACTAACTCTTGGTGTAAGACTGCCTAGATAGGTATTGAACTTATCTGCTGAGATGAGACATTTTATATGTCAAGATAATAGTAAGGAACACGTTCATATGGTCTCAAACATACATTACACCAAAACAAAAATCCACAACAATAGAGATCCCAATGCCCAATCTATTGGCGAGGTAATATCATATAATTTTAGCACACATCTACTTCTATAGAAACATTTTTTAATAAATTCGTTGGTGATGTCATACCATATAAATTTAGTATACATCTACTTCCATAGAAACGTCTTTTATCTAATCTGTTGGTTCTATATGTACCTTTTCACCATGTTACTTTTGATTTTTGATCCATTTTTCATTTTATTACTTGTATATGTATTTTTTCCTTTGTGAAACTCTCCTGATTGTTTCTTCTTTGGGGGCACAACTCCTTCGCCCTAATAAAGCTCCGCCCTTGTGTGTGAAAGCACGCAAGTTCCAATTTCTCCTAATAATATTAGCTTATATAAATATTACCCATATAGGTATCTTTGATATTTATAGCTATATGTATATAAAATTTAAAGGTGTCCCAACTAAAAAAAAATATAGGGCCTAAGATTTAGCATAATTATATAGTTAATATGTAATATATATTATATTAAATAAATAGTTAAAAAAATGTTTTCTAGTTTAGTTGGCTAAGAGCGATGTCTTTACTCCCTAATTCTAATCGATCATCGTTTGATTCCCTCATTTAGTAATCAGTTACATGCTTCCTATTTGTTGCTTTTTCCCTTAAACAAACTCCTTCGCCCTAATTAACACGTTTCAATTTTTCTACCTATCCATATTAATCTATTAGAAGCCATTGGTCTTTAAGTCATTTAGTTCATTAAGGAAACGTCATTTGAGTCCATTATTCCGATTAAATCCAATAACTATGTAAAATTATCTATTATACTTATTTTTTGTTTTAATTATTTGTTTAAAAATTATAAACTTATCATAGTACTAATAAAAAAATTATATTTAAGGCATCATATTACTTTTTTTCATGACCTCAAAATCAATAGACTAACTCTTGGTGTAAGACTGCCTAGATAGGTATTGAACTTAAGACTGCCTAGATGAGACATTTTATATGTCAAGATAATAGTAAGGAACACGTTCATATGGTCTCAAACATACATTACACCAAAACAAAAATCCACAACAATAGAGATCCCAATGCCCAATCTGTTGGCGAGGTAATATCATATAATTTTAGCACACATCTACTTCTATAGAAACATTTTTTAATAAATTCGTTGGTGATGTCATACCATATAAATTTAGTATACATCTACATCCATAGAAACGTCTTTTATCTACTCTGTTGGTTCTATATGTACCTTTTCACCATGTTACTTTTGATTTTTGATCCATTTTTCATTTTATTACTTGTATATGTATTTTTTCCTTTGTGAAACTCTCCTGATTGTTTCTTCTTTGGGGGCACAACTCCTTCGCCCTAATAAAGCTCCGCCCTTGTGTGTGAAAGCACGCAAGTTCCAATTTCTCCTAATAATATTAGCTTATATAAATATTACCCATATAGGTATCTTTGATATTTATAGCTATATGTATATAAAATTTAAAGGTGTCCCAACTAAAAAAAATATAGGGCCTAAGATTTAGCATAACTATATAGTTAATATGTAATATATATTATATTAAATAAATAGTTAAAAAAATGTTTTCTAGTTTAGTTGGCTAAGAGGGATGTCTTTACTCCCTAATTCTAATCGATCATCGTTTGATTCCCTCATTTAGTAATTAGTTACATGCTTCCTATTTGTTGCTTTTTCCCTTAAACAAACTCCTTCGCCCTAATTAACACGTTTCAGTTTTTCTAATTATCTATATTAATCTATTAGAAGCCATTGGTCTTTAAGTCATTTAGTTCATTAAGGAAACGTCATTCGAGTCCATTATTCCGATTAAATCCAATAACTATGTAAAATTATCTATTATACTTATTTTTTGTTTTAATTATTTGTTTAACAATTATAAACTTATCATAGTACTAATAAAAAAATTATATTTAAGGCATCATATTACTTTTTTTCATGACCTCAAAATCAATAGACTAACTCTTGGTGTAAGACTGCCTAGATAGGTATTGAACTTATCTGCTGAGATGAGACATTTTGTATGTTAAGAAAATAGTAAGGAACACGTTCATATGGTCTCAAACATACGTTACACCAAAACAAAAATCCACAACATAAGAGATCCTAATGCCCAATTTGTTGGCGAGGTAATATCATATAATTTTAGTACACATCTACTTCTATAGAAACATTTTTTAATAAATTCGTTGGTGATGTCATACCATATAAATTTAGTATACATCTACTTCCGTAGAAACGTCTTTTATCTAATATGTTGGTTCTATATGTACCTTTTCACCATGTTCCTTTTGATTTTTTATCCATTTTTCATTTTATTACTCGTATATGTATTTTTTCCTTTGTGAAACTCTCCTGATTGTTTCTTCTTTGTGGGTTGGCGTTTCACTTATACATGAATAAATAAAGTGTAGGTAAAAGTTTGTCTCATTGACTATGATTAAAGCAATGAACTACAACATGTTATCTAATACACATTTTATTCTGTAATACTCCTTACAAACACAACACAAAACAAATCGTATTGATTGAAATCAAAATTATTAATCTAAGTAATTGCTACCAATAAGCAAAATAAACTAAGGGGTGATTACAAAAAAGGATAATGACTTGAAAGTGTAACAAACTTTCACCTAGTTCATATTTAGTCACTGAATTTTTTTTCGTGTTTGATTTATGCAAAAACTATTTGAAATCTTCACATTTTACCCTTATGACCGGTTGTAAAATGTGAACAATTTCAGATAATTCAGGGGTAAATCAAGCACGAAAAAAATTTTCTGTGACTAAATGTGAACAAAGTCGAAAGTTCTTTACCCTCTCAAGTCATTATTCCTTTAAAAAAAGAGTACACACTCTAATGTTTAAACTACTAGTATTTCACATTTTTTAAAAATATTTCTTATATGACTTAAAAACAGTCAGCCCTTAACTTACACTGTTGGGTTACAAGCCTTTTTGTGTTAATATATTTACACCTGTTGTAACTTGGTTCGTGTAATGGTGTATATCGACAAAATTGTAAGGAACACGTTCACCTGGTCTCAAACATAGGTTACACCAAAAACAAAAACCGACAACAATAGAGATCCCAATGCCTAATCTATTGGTAAGGTCATACCATATAAATTTAGTGCACATCTACTTCAATAGAAACATCTTTTATCTAATCTGTTGGTGAGGTCATACCATATAAATTTAGTACACATCTACTTCCATAGAAACATCTTTTATCTAATCCATTGGTGAGGTCATACATATATGGAATTTTGTCCCAATCTTCATTGTGAATGAGTAAATTTTACTTATTCTTTCATAGTTTTGTACAACATGCTTGTCTATCTATGGTTATTGATTGATTACACTAGAAATATACGAATTCAAGATACGGTGTATGCAAGCACTGCAAATACATAATCCAACTCTATTTAGAGGATGTTATGAGCCAACAAATTGGCAAAATATCTTCCATGTTACGTATTATTACCGGGGTATCGTATTTGTGAGTGTTTAGATATAATTTTTCATGGGGATCGATAGCTTGGGGTATCATGATCAAATGATATGAAACGAACATATAGGGTGTGTTCGGTAAAATTAACAGGTATCATTTTGTTAAATCGCTTAATTTGGCAGGATTCAAAATTTAAGCATACATGGTTCACCTTTTTTAATCAAATGTTTCCATCTCCTTAAGCATCTTTTGTTAATTCATATATATATATATATATATATATATATATATATATATATATATATATATATATATATAAAATAAGATGAGTACATATATGACTATTTCTTGCATTTTAAGCCTTCAAGTGTGATGTAACTTTATAACCTTATTGCAATCTACAATATGTGTTAACATATGGGAGACCGTGTATATCCGGTTCTATCATCAACATGTGTCTTTCTGTACCTTTGATTGTGTTTAAGTTTTCATCTTGATGAGTATTTACATGCATCTCTTTACATGACGGGTTATATAAAAATGAAAATTTTACCCTTAATTTTTGGGTCGTTACAAGTTGGTATCAGAGCCTTGGTTTGAGGGATTCGAACAGACTTTCGGGTGAGTTTGGACACTAACTGGATATGACGATATCCAGGAGGTGGATGGCTGGCATCATGAGGAGTTCCTCAGCAACTGATGGCAGGGTGAGGTTGGGAACCTAGGAAAGCCTAGGATATGCTCTAATGAGTTAGTGGGGCGGTTCGGTGAGGTTGGGAGCCTATGAGGTGCTTCGGTGGATATTGTGTTGCGGTTTAGCGGATATTCGGTGCATCAATGGGGTAGGTGACTTAGAGGATTCGAGAGGATTATTAAGGAAGGTATGGATAGGTGTGGAAGGTAGTATGGGCCCGTACTACTGGAAGCACAAGATCCATACTCGAATCAGTGAGAGTCTTGGAGAATCTAAAAAGCCTAGGAAAGAGAGATTTTGATTATGATTGAACCGTAGGGATAGCTGATGTGCAGACTATGGATAAGCATGCAGGGAGAAGGACCAGGGTTTGGTCCCGGCTTCGGTGGTGAGCCAGATAGCAGAAGGACTGCCGGGATTTTAAGTTCGCCTTGGATTTCTTGTATCAGGCGGCGATGATTGATTATGCGATCTATTGCATTTTCAGGATTGGAAACCATGTCTTGGGAATAGTTCATAGTTTGGCATAGAGCATAGGTTGCTCCAACGTAGTTCAGCCATTGGTAATTGAATTGGTGAGGGTATCGGGGTGCGAGACCCTGAATGGTATGGATTCCAGAGCCTAAGGGCAGAAGATTGATTAGGAGTACCTCAAGCAAAGAGGTTTAGGTCATGTGAATTTAGTGGAGGATCTCGGGAAGAGATCCCGAAGTTTAGATCAACTTTTGAGATGCCATTAGGGCCGGATTCGGTGCGAAGCTTGCAGAAACTGCACGATGGAGTCTTGCTCCAAGGATTGGATTGTCGTTAGGATCGGAATAAAGTATTACATCATGTCCTCAGGAAGAGGTGGTCAGGATTCCTCCAGATGCTTACGAATATGCTATCTTCGGCCATTCCCGGTGGATATCAGCAATTTGCATTGCTTTGGAATGGTGATAAGTTGGATCTCAGTTCGATTCTCTGCTATTTTCTGGGTTAGCAAGGGTTATCATATACTAGCCAGCATGCCAAGGAATTTTAAGGAATCTTCAGACGGACATATCTCGCGGAGCGGGCCCTACATATACCGTGATTGCTCCGAGTCGTTGTCAGAATTTGTTACGGGTGTAGCAACTTTGGCAACGATAGCAGGGACTGCCCATAGGGGGCAAGACCGTCATATTGTCATTGTGGGCAGGTGGGTGACAAGGAGGCCGACTACCTGACGATCAGAGAGGAGCGGTGAGTGTATCCACTCCGGCTATTTTGAGGATCACCAATGGATGACAGGGTAGAGTCGGAGCCCAGTAGAGAGGGGCCCCACTTTGCAGGATCGGACAGGAGAGATTGGAATTTCGACTGGCAAGGGTGCGAGGTATATATGCCATTTTGCCTCCTAACCAGAGTGTGCAAGCATATCGTTGGTTGTTATCTATGGTTGTGGTTGAGTTATATGTACCTTCAAGAAGAGTTAAATTCCATCTGCATGCCATGATTTTGGGTGGAATAGTACAGGGTCGTCTTCTTGTATATCGCGGATTGTCCAGTGTTTGAGTATCATTTTAGGAATGGTTGGGTTTGGTTCAAGGGTTGGTACGAGGGAATTATGTCTAGGTTACAGTCATCTTAGCTATTGTAACGCCTGTGTTTCTGGGCTTGCCATTTTTAGCAATGTAATGGTCTAGGTTAACCTTTGTAACCCATTTTGAAATAATAGAAGTGTATTATTTGAGTATTATGTGTTTTGTGCTTAATTGCTTAATTATGTGGTTTGATTAATTAAGAATAAAAATAATCGTCAAAATTTAAGTGTAAAATAAACTCGATATCTTTAGATAATGTTGTATTAGTTGAAACAAGGTTTCCGAAGATATAAAGAATGCCGAAATCCGAGTTATAACGAAGAAGTTATGACCTGTCGAAGACCGGCACGACCCAGCGCGACCCAGCACAATGTAAATAGTGAATTTAAGGTAGATAGATATCTATCCTTAGTGATCTAAATGAGAATTGAAGATCTCATCGATAGTAGTGCAACGACGGAAAGACGGACGGAATCGGAGTTCAGATGAAGGAGTTATGAATTTCGAACGGAGTTTTCCTGTCCCAGCCTACTAAAAATAATATATAAGTAATATACTTATAATATATTAAAAATAAAGTCAAAATTAGCCAATGGAGTCTAAACTAGAGTTGTAGATCATGATCTCACCTTCGCGGCGATATAAAGAACGTCGAAAACGGAGTTCGTATGCGAAAGTTATGAATTTCTGAAGTTCGGGGCGCGAAACCCCAAAACTGTCGGAGACCACGACGTGGCAAGCAGTGCCACGACGTGGCAAATGTCCTGACACCTCCGGGAGTACCCCAGATGCAACTTGGGATGACACATGCAGTGACGACCAAGCCCACGACGTGGAAAAAGGTTGCCACGACGTGGCAAGGGCCAAATTTGCCCTATAAATAGATTTGAAGGGCCAGCCATTTAGGGTTGATATTTTCTCTCTTCTCTCTCCCGTTTTACCTCGATTTGCGTGCCAGAAGTACCCCAAAGCCCCGGTAATATCCCCGAGTCCCGAAGCAAGTCCCGAGATCCCGAAGATCCCGAGAAGTGCGGTTTCCGAGCTGAAGCTCTGCCCGCGAGAAGTTCGACTTTTGTAGAGATCTTCCAGATCTGCTGAGGATTACTACTTCTGCAAGCCATAGTGTTGTCCGATCATCTTCTGATCAAGTGAGTGTGTAGTTACTTTATCCCCCTCATGGTTGCCTTTAGGATATCTATTGTTGAGGAAACCCCTTAGCAGTAATGTCCGTCCCGATGAAAATCCTATATTAGGTCCCTTGAGATAGATGTTGTTTTAGGGACGTAAAGTGAGGATAACGGGAATGTGTAATCGGGATAGTGATTGGTTCGTGAATTTAAATATAATTTATTTATTGTGGGTTGAAAACCCTATATGCTCACCAGGCTCCCAAGCCTGACCCACTCAGTTTTATTTGTATTACAGGAAGTGACACAAGGGCGTAAGATGGACGAACCATCAAGTTGTTTTGTTTACAAGTCTGTATATGTATATATTTGTTGAATGACTTGTAATGTTATTGTTTATGCTTAATGGTCTGTATCGGAACATGACACCCCGAGTTTTAATTATATAATGAAAATGCATCTCTTGATGAAATGCTTTGATAAATATTATTTTATCATGTTTTGTTTTGGGAACAAATTCCGCAACTCTTTCTAATCAAAAGGATTTACTCTGAATTTATTTTAAAAGCATAAATGAAAATCGGTCTTTTCTGGCCGTGATTTTGGGGATGTCACAGCTATTATGTTTGGAAAAGCTTTCGGGGTTGTCAAAGGAAGAGAGAGTTGTTGCTGAAGTTTTGATTGGAGCATCCGACATTTGGACTTTCGAGATCTGAGTGTGATATCAGTCTGGGCAGCTAGAGTCATCGACATTGCGGGATTCAAGAAGTGTTAGCTGGTTTTTAAGATTCGTGTTGTTTGGGAAGAGTTATCCATGGTGTTCAAGCTTTGCTAAGCACCGGACGTCAGCAGATTGATCATTGGAATGAGAGATAGTTTGGGAATCCTTCAATTCTCATATACTGACCGGACTTAGTTGAATATAATTGGGGGAGAACCATTCAGATACCCAGGTGGAAGCGAGTGTGAAACGAGGATGCGTTTCACATCCCCATTAGGGAAGGAAAGGCGGCCTTAGGGGCCGATTGAATATAGGATATCGTGGAATGGGTTGCGAGCCACAAACTCTGGCAAGAAAATACCCCCAGCACGACAACCCACAAGATGGCAGGTGGCGGCCGGAGGGCACCATCGTTACGAAGCGGCCGCGTGACGACGATGACAACAACCGGACATGACGGACTTACGAAGCAGGTGGAATGGGGATTGTGTCGTCGACGGGGAAGGGTATTGAAGCTCCACTGGTCAATTAGAATAATGGTGTTCGTCGGTTCTGGCGATGTTAAGAGGTGACAGCTGGAAGTTAGGGGTTATAAGGGTGGCGTCTGTTGTAATGGTTAGGGTTAGGGTTATGAGAGCATGGGTGACGGGTTATATACCCCCGTCACATTTCAAACCTTTTGCGATAACGACACTTTCAGTCCCTCATTCTTCTTCTTCTTTCAACTTAAATCCATAATTTACCATTTAGCCCCTAACTTCTTAAATCCTTTTCAATTTAAATACATAACTTACCAAATTAACCTTCAAAATTTCTTACAAACTAGCCCGAAAATTTTACTCTTAACCCCCAAAGTCTCAATTATGACTCTTTAGCCCCGAAAACCAACACATTGCTAATTTATTCCGCATTTAGGGCTACTATTCATTTATATATATTTATTTAATAAACGAATTGTTACACACTACCACCACCGAATCACCGCCACACCACACCAACCACTATCATCCTATTCTCAATCTCCTAATCATATTCACTTCTACATATATAAAAATTTATAAATAGTACTATTTATTTAAATGAAAAATCAATTTCATAAATACATTTCAACAAAATAAAATCAAAATAATCAATATCATGTAATGTTGACTTATAATAGAATACTGTTTTAAAATTTATAAATACTAGAGATAATGACTTATATATGTAACTAATTGTAGTTTTTGTGCATATTTAATCACTAAATCTACTTTTGTGATTGAAATACCGTTAAACTTTTTGGAATTGTTTAAAAAAAAAACTAATATAACAAGATATAGTGGTTTTTGCCAATTTCATGCATCTTTTCCGTTAGAATATTAGTTTTCCAGCTGATCATGGATTTTCCGGTCACCTTTACTAGCCAAGCATGAATTTTCCAACGATATGTGTGTTGTTGAAAATGAATTTGTGTATTCGTTTTTTTAAACCCATAAGCATGTTCTCATTTCTCCCTACTTATTCTCTTTTCAAATGCAACAACTCAAGAACATATAGTCTTCTTTCTTATCTTTTCAAACCAATAATGATTCAAAGTTCATTATTTATGATTATATACACAAGCATCAACAACACATAATGTTCATCGTCTTCATTAGATCTAATTTCTTGTATGTTTCTAGAAGCTCGTATTTCTTGCATGTATTCTCCGAAGTTTACGAAATTAAGCTTAAGATTGAGTACCCTTTACACATCTCGATTTATTAACACATGGAACTCGAATTTCTCGAACCCTAAAAGTCAATTTTTTTAATTTCTTGAAATTACTTTTTAAAGTTTTTCAGGTTCATCTCGGTTATTCTAAAATTCTAACTGATATGAAATTCATAAGATACGAGTTCATCTTAAATTTCTTCTTATTGAATTCATAAAAACATACACAAACACACGTATCCTTTTAAAAAGCAATTTTTGTGTACTCTTTAAAAATTGGGATGAACACCCAAATGTTTGTGTTCGATTTTGACTGAACACCAAAAAATTCAAAATCTGTTAGGGAAGGTTAACGGAAAATTCATGTTTAACTTGAGAAAGATAAAAAAAAACAGACAAAACAACTATATCTATCGATATTAATATTTTTTAAACAATTATGTATTACAAGTTCAACAAGATGTCAAAATAACAAAAATAAATTTAATAATTAAATTATACAAAACCTAAACTCATTTATCCAAATCATTATCTACCAGCAACATATGTAAAAACTTGTTTAATTGGGGAAAAAGAAAAAACAAAACGATCCGCTGGAGATTGCAAATCTCCGGCGACACCAATAATCACAAACGATACCCTTTTTTTCCCGCCAAGTCTGCAGCTTTCGCCCAACGCTTTCTCTTTTCCCTCTCAAAACACTGAAATAAACCCCCACCGGCCGCCGCCACAACCACCACGAGGGACAGCTGGTTGATGTTATCGCTCCGGTCGTGCTGTTATAGTGTGACTCACACCAACACCATAACCACCGCATTCTCTCGCCCTATTAGAAATTATCTTGTTAATTTTTCGTACTCATCATCCCTAACATTTCCTCTCTTCTTTCTTTCGAACAAAATGTCATCATCTCGTCCCTCCGCCTTCGATGCACTCATGTCCAATGCTCGTGCGGCTGCCGCGAAGAAGAAAACCACGGAATCTTCCGCTTCCCCTAAGAAACGCAAAACCCTAGATTCAAAACCCTCAATCAGTTCGACTCCAATTAGCGAAGCTAAAGTTGCAGAAGACTCACCAAAGCCGGATAAACCAGTGGATACGAACGCAAAGAAGAAAACCCAGGTGTCTTCCTCGTCCCCCAAGAAACGCAAAACCCTAGATTCAAAACCCCCAATTAGTTCAACCCCAGTCACCGAAGCTAAAGTTGCAGAAGTCTCACCAAAACCCGAGAAAACATCGGACACGAATCAAAGTAAAGACGAAACTGTCTCAAATGGGATTATAGAAGCTAAGCCAAACCTTGATGTTGTTCCATCAAAGGAAGAAAATGCATCTAAAAAACCACCGGCGATTGATGTTGATGAGAGTATGATTCAATTGAAGAAGAAACCGGCAAACTTCAAACCCGAAAAGGCTGCGTTCTGGGGCGAAGGAGAAAGGGTGCCATTCCTATTTCTTTGTCGGGTTTTTGACGCAATCTCCAAAGAATCTGGTCGGATTCTGATTACAGAAATCGTCTGTAACATGCTGAGAACTGTAATCAAGACAACACCTGACGATTTAGTTGCAGTTGTATACCTCTTGGCCAATAGAATCGCCCCAGCTCACGAAGGATTAGAGCTTGGAATCGGTGATGCTTCCATCATCAAAGCACTCGCTGAAGCTTGTGGTGCAAAAGAAGCACACATCAAAAAGCAATACAAGGCATGTTTCCATCTTCTCTAACTCAAGTCTCTTTCAAATTCGAAATAAAACGTCATGTTCATAAAAAAAGCTAAAATTTTATATCTTTCGATGACAGGAACTGGGAGACTTGGGCCTTGTTGCCAAAGCAAGCCGCTCTTCCCAACCTCTGATGCGTAAACCTCAACCTTTGACAGTTTCTAAAGTTTTTGATACATTCAGGGTTATTGCCAAGGTAAGAAACTATTAAATCTGTTTAATTCATTCTGAACATCTTTTAACCTGTTTAAATCTTGATAGGAATCTGGGAAGGATAGTCAAGATAAGAAGAAGAATCATATCAAGGGACTTCTTGTTGCAGCAACTGACTGTGAACCTCAATATTTGATACGATTACTTCAGGTTAGTATATGTTCATCTTAAAAGACGATTGAGTTGGACTTTTTGCTTCATTTCTGTTCTAATTACTTTGGTTTTTGTTTTTGAAGACAAAATTGCGAATTGGTTTAGCTGAACAAACACTCTTGACTGCATTGGGGTATGCTATTGTGTACACTGAAAATGGTCAATCACCTTCAAAGCACTCAGATTCACCCTTAGAAGAGGTCAGTTTATACTCAATTATAACAGAAGAAAGTTTCTTTAATGATTAACTCTTTGCATATACAATGAAGTATCAGAATATCTAATAGTTTGTTCTATAATATGTCCTCAGGCTGCAAAGATTGTGAAACAAGTGTACTCTGTAATTCCTGTATATGACAAAATTGTCCCTGCTCTTCTCTCTGATACTGTATGGAATCTACCAAAAACATGTTGCTTTTCACCTGGTGTTCCAGTGGGACCCATGCTTGCTAAACCTACTAAAGGAGTATCTGAAATTTTGGATAAATTTCAAGATATGGAGTTCACTTGTGAGTACAAATATGATGGAGAACGGGCCCAGGTGACATCATCAGCTTTATAAACTTTTTTAAAAAAAAAAAAAAAAAATACACACCTGAAATATTATTATTTATTAGCACTTAACAAATTTTACATTCAACAGATACATTATTTGGAAGATGGCACAGTTCAAATATACAGCAGAAATGCTGAAAGAAATACTGAAAAGTTCCCTGATGTTGTGGTTGCTGCTTCAAGGTATTTTATTTTTTAAATTAAATTTACATTTTTGGTCCCTGAGTATAACTGATTCTTTTCAATTTAGGTCCCAAAAGTTTTCTCATGCAGTTTGGTGCTTGTATGAGGTTTTTGTTACGTGTTTGGTATCTGTTTCAATTGAAATGACTATTTTTGGGATCAAAATTGCAAAAGTCACAGGGACCTTAATTAGTCATTTTACTTGGAACAGGGACCAAAAATGTTACAACTTACAAAAACCTTAAATAAGGACCAAATTTGCAAGATTTTTTTGGGATCATTTTACTGAAACAGGGACCAAAAACATTACAAAAACCTTTAAAAAGGACCAAATTTGCACAAAGGATAAAAAATAGTCATTTTACTTGAAAAAGGACAAAAAAACATTATAAAAACCTCAAATAAGTACCAAATTTGCAAGAAAATTGTTTTGGGTCCAAAAATAGTCATTTTATTTGAAACAGAGACTAAATACGTTACGAAAACCTCAAATAAGCCTTTTAAAAATGCTCAAAATTGCAAACAGGATAAAAAATAGTCATTTTACTTTAAAAAGGACCAAAAAACATGACAAAAACCTCTAATAAGGACCAAATTTGCAAGAAAAGACCAAAAGTAGTCATTTTTATGGAATATAGACAAAAAAATATTGCAAAACCCTCAAATAAAGACCAAATTTGTAAGAAAAATCTTGTTGGGTCAAAATTCATATTTGTTCCCAAAAAAACAAATCTAACATTTTAAAATTTTCTACAGAGTTAAAAAACCAAGCGTGACATCATTCGTTTTGGACTGTGAAATCGTTGCATATGATCGCAAGAAACAAAAAATTCTCCCATTCCAGGTGACTTTTATAATTTATATACCATCATCATCATCATCATCATCATCATCATATACTTTATATAAATAAATTTATTTATTTTTATTGTTTTTTTTAATAGATTTTAAGCACACGTGCTCGAAAAAACGTTGTAATGAGTGACATCAAAGTGGATGTATGCATTTACGCATTTGATTTGTTGTATTTGAATGGACAACAACTTCTACAAGAACAACTCAGTATTCGTAGAGAGGTCAGATTTCTCTCTCTACTTTTTCTATTTTTCATTTTTATTTTTATTAAATTTGAATTTTCTTTTTTTTTTCAGCGTCTATATGAATCTTTCAATGAAGAACCTGGATTTTTCCAGCTTGCTACAGCCATAACTTCAAATGATCTCGAAAAAATTCAAACCTTTTTAGACGCTGCTGTCAATGGCAGGTACTAAATAGATAAATAATTATATAATTAGTTCATGGGTATTTTTTTTTTTAATTATTATTATTTTTTTTGTAGTTGTGAGGGATTGATTATCAAAACGTTAAATAAAGATGCGACATATGAGCCTGCAAAACGATCAAATAACTGGCTCAAGTTAAAGAAAGACTACATGGACAGGTATTTTGATAAATAAATTTAATATTTATTTTTTATATATATAAATAAGTAATTAAATATAATATTTTTTTGTAGTATTGGTGACTCATTGGATTTAGTGCCAATTGCTGCTTTTCATGGGAGAGGAAAACGTGTAGGTGTATATGGTGCTTTTCTTCTTGCGTGTTATGACAACAATAAGGATGAATATCAAACCATTTGCAAAATTGGTAATTAAAAAAAATTCCATTTTTTATTTATTTTTAAACATTCTTGAATCTTGATGCTTATGAATGTAGAAATATATACATATGTTTTTTTTTTTTTTTTTTTTTTTATAGGGACTGGTTTTTCAGAAGCCATGCTTGAAGAAAGGTCAACAAGTCTTCGTTCTAAAGTCATCCCAAAACCCAAGGTTTGAACTTTTTTTTTTTTTAAATTATTTTTATTATATTTTTATAAAGAAATGAAAGTACATTGCTATTTCTTGCATTTAGCCTGTTTATAATTTTCATATTCATTTGTTTTGGCATATAGTCATACTACCGATATGCAGATTCTATAAATCCAGATGTGTGGTTTGAGGCAACTGAGGTAATAATAAATTAATAAATTAATAATTAATAATCATTACATTTTTATATTTTTATTAAAAAATCTTTCCACAAACATTATGGTTTACAGGTTTGGGAGGTCAAAGCTGCAGATTTGACCATCAGCCCTGTTTATTGTGCTGCAATTGGTGCAGTTGACCCTAATAAGGTTTAATTTTATTTACATGAACTCATTGTATATTTAGTTATTTACATGCATATTGATATTTTCTATTTTTCTTATTGTTTTATTTTAAATTGAAAAAAAAAGGGTATTTCACTGAGATTCCCACGTTTACTTCGTGTTAGAGAAGACAAGGGTCCAGAGGATGCTTCATCTTCAGATATGGTGAGAAAGAGCAACCATTTATTTATGTAATTATTTTTTGGTATCAAATAAATAATGATTTTTTTTTTTTTTTTTAAATATTTGGTTTGTGTAATTATTTTTCAGGTTGCTGATATGTATAATGCTCAGAAACACACACAAGGCAACAATCAAGATGATAACGATGATGAGTGAAAGATGCTTAGATGCAAGTTTTGTGTAATCTTTTATTAGGTAGATCATAGATGGTGAATTATGACTATTTAATTATTGTGCAATTTGTGTAAATTCTAGAGAATGTAATTGTACTATGGAACTAAAGGTTTTCATAAAGTTTCTACCATATTTGTCTTTGACAAAATTGCCAAAATGGTCCCTGTGGTTGGCAAATTTATGTGTTTTTGGTCCAAAACGAAATGTTGGTACACCACTGGTCCAATTTTAGATACATTGTGTGGTCCCTATGGTTGTATTTTCTTGTGTTTTTGGTCCACATCCCACCTAAAATGACTAATATGCCCCTTAAATAATTATATTTTAATTTCTTTTATTTATTTTCTTATTCTTATAATAAAATGAAAAACAAAAATAAAATAAACCCACCACTCTCACACACACAAACACACACACACACTCTCTCTCTCTCTCTCTCTCTTTCTCTCTCTGATCCTCCCGATCAAAAAGAAACCCAACTCGTTCTTGAACGTGTTCTCTACCGGATCAATATTGCAGGCTTCATCGTCCCATGCTTCTCCTTCGCACCACCAATAACCACCCTTCACATCTGTTTCTTCAACGACCATCGTCCCACCGTTACATCTGAACACCTGTAACAAAAAACCCCAAATCTCCACAGTTTTTTATTCTAAAGAAGAAGGAGACGAACATGAAGGGTCGGGGTTTGGAAATTATCTCAAAATATGAAGACAAAGAAGGTGATCAGAGAGGTTGGGTTTTTTCTTGCCCTATATTACCTTGGTTCACCCCACATCTCTAGTTTTTCACAATTGATCGACACCTACCTCCCATTTCTTTTTCTTTGTTCTAAATAGAGACGTTAAGTCAAATTTATGGTGGTGATCGGTGGCTAATTTTGGAGGTGATTGGTGGTTATTTTCGTGTGATCAAGAAAGGGGTGGAGGAGTGTTTATGGTAGTGATTGTTGGCTAATTTGGGAGGCTGTTGGATGCGCCGCCACCATCGACCTCATATGTTCCCTTCAATCCACCTTCTTCCACATTGACTATTCGATAAGAAAATCAACATCAAGCCACATTCAACACTCACCTTCTTCTTTAAATACATCGATTTTTTGATTTTTCGGGTCTTTGTGGATGGTGAGAAGTTAGCAGAGCATGACCAAGCTTTTGGTTTGATTTTTCTGGCAAGATCTGGGGGTGGTTTGGTGGTTAGTGGTGAAAGCTTATCAGGTTAAGGAAGGAGAGGTGGGGGTGGGGGAGATAGAGGTGGTTGGCGGTGAATGGTGTTGGGGAATGGAGATAGTGGCAGGAGAGAGATAAAGAAAAATTTTTGGTGTGTTCTTAAGCGAATGGTGGAAAACAACGACGGTGGCAGGCGGATGGTGGTGGTAAATGGCGATGATGGCAGACAAATGGTGGTGGTGAACGTCGTTGGTAGCAGATGGATCTTGGTGGTGAACGATGGTGGGATATGTTGGGAGTTCTTGAGAGGGTGGCATCTGGTGGGTATTCTTGAGAGAGAGAGAGAGAGAGAGAGAGAGAGAGAGAGAGAGAGAGAGAGAGAGAGAGAGAGAGAGACTTTTTGTATCTTTAATTATTTAAAAACATTAAAAAAAATAGAAAATACAAATCTAAAGGGCATAATAGTCATTTTAAGTGTATAGGGACCAAAAACACTAAAAATATCCAAAATTGGACCATTGATGCACCACCAAACTTTTTTGGACCAAAACTGCAGAATTTTGCCAACCACAGGGACCATTTTTGCAATTTTGTCTTTGTCTTTTGTGACACTTGGGTACTAATACCTTTTTTCTCCCCAATTGAGTTTCTATATGGGTAAATGGGTAATGTTGTATCTCTGTTTGAATGAAGTCATAAAGTGTTGTCTAATATTTTTTTTTGAATGGGACTAAATGACCGCTATATTTTTATATTTTAAAAAACAATATTTCACAAGGTTCATTGACATTTCACATTTGTTAATTTTAACTTTAGAGGAGTTGAAAGGAAAAAGAGGGGAAATAGGTAAATATTTAGGTTGCGTTTAGCTATGAAAAAACAGTTTTCATTTTCTTTTTTCGTTTTTCCTTTTCAGTTTTCGTTTTTTGTTTTCAGTTTTCATTGAAAAATTTTTAAAATATGTTTGGTTAAAATTTATGTATTTTAACTTTTAGAAAATAAGAGAACACATTTAGATGTGTATATTTCTATCGGTTTTCATTTTTAGAAATCGGTAGCGATAGTATATGATGGGGATGGGGCAGGTGTGTGTGTGTGCATGTATGTGTTTGTGGGGGTGAGCTTAGGAGTGGACATGTGTGGGTAGGTAGGGGTGTGGTGGGTTGGAGATGTAGAGGTGGGGTAGGTAGAGATAGGAGTGAATATGTGTTTATAGTTTAGAAAAATTTTGGAATTAGAAAAATATGGTAAACAATAATTATTGGTTTTCCAAAAATTTCAAACTTATTTTTAATTTTAGAAAACGGAAACTTTTCATTTCGGTGAAAAAATTAGAAAAACAGACGAACTAAACGCGTTTTCAAAATTTTCATTTTTCTTTGAAATTTTTTCTAGAAAAATGTCAATTTTTCCGCAACTAAACGCACCTCTAGTATTTTCTATTAACTTTCAAATAAAAATGAAAATGTTAAAAACGCGTTTGGTTGATTTAGTTTTCAAAAAAATTCCAAGAAAATAAAAAATTTATGTTTTTCAAATGTATGTAAATTAGAAAAATATTTTTTTTATAGTTTTCCAAAGTTTTCTAAGTTTATAAATTGGAAAATAAAAACTACGTCGGTTTCAACCAAACGCATATTAATTTTTTTTGAAACTGAAAATGAATATTAAACTTTATTTTCTCAAAATGTTTTATGAAAAATTATAATAAATTTCCACAAACAAACACACATTAAAGTCTTAACTTATTAAGTCGGGTTTTTGTTTATCCCATTAAATATCTTGTGCATATAAAATGAAAAAGAATCATCTATGGTTGGTCACATTAAGTTCTATCAAATCAAAATCATGTACAAGTAAAATGATTGAATGAGTATGGATGTTATATGGTGTGTTATATATATATATATATATATATATATATATATATATATATATATATATATATATATATATATATATATATATATATATATATATATATGTGTGTGTGTGTGTGTGTGTTTGACATGTTAGTTGAAAAAACTAGTATTTAATTTGTAAACTAATCGTAAACTATTTTTATACTCTCATTAAATATTAACTTGCAATCAGATCAAAAAAATAAGCTAGTTTATGAGCACTAAACGCAATCAAATATAAATCATCAGAAAAAAATAAATAATAATAACCATTTTGTCTTTATACTAAAAAAAGATAAATTGTTAGTGTCTTTACTTTAACCCATCAAGTCAAGTTCATTTTCTTTAATTCATTAAGTTATTATATATACGAACAACATACAATCATATATAAATGTTTATTAAATTCATTAATTAAAAAAACAAACTTTTTAATAGTGCAAATTTTGGGTTGGTTAGAGTTTGTCTCTAAAGCCTAACGTGGGTTGATTATATAGAAGCAAAGCTTGAAGTTGAATAGAAATTTGTCAAAGTAATAAACCTTTAGAATCTAAAAAAGGAACACAACATAACAACTAGTTTGAAATATGGGGAACAACTTTTCTTAAGTAGGTTGGTAGGTAGATGCTTTACCACCGTTAACAAAAAGTAAAAATCCAACATCATTCTAAAGTTACCAGAAATTTTATGTGTATTTTATAATAGTTTTTAATTTATTTTATAAAACTATAGTTTATAATATAGAATGTAATAATTCTGTCACAGATTTATGGGTAAAATAGTGTCATGGGAAGTAAATGGAAGCAAAAGACTTTATATTAGATCTTTGATTCTGATTTGTGGGCCCAACAATTCTCACCTTCCGGTGGTTGGCCCATAACAAATCTTGTCATTTCCCACATTAGCATCCAAAGCTTAATTTAATTCATTGCTTAATGCCAATAGCAATCATTAATATTATATTAAACCAGGCATACATCATGCATAGTTATGAATAGATACACGTGGACGTGGATGTATATAAAACCTATGGTTATGGTATCGTGTGTTAAAAGAAAATATTAAAACATATATCAAAGTATTATCACCTTTACGTTATTTTTTTTGTAAATACATGCATATATGATATATGTCAACCAATTATTGGAAACCTTTATTATGAGATTTCAATGAAAATATTTGGGTACTTGCATAAGACATGTTTTAGTAAGTAATGAATAATTGGATGTGCCAAAGAACATGTACTTTTAAGTATTAAATTATGAAATTTCAAGTGATGAAGTTGTCAATTATAGTTTGAGTTGCTATTTTAACGTTTTGTATTAATGTTGAATAGTGTAATAATTGTTGTATTATTATTTCAAAAGAAATTATATTAAAATACGTGATAAAGAAGGTTGTGATGTAGACATTTATATGTAATTTTTTTCTTTGAGTTAGATTTTTAATAAAAAAAATTAGAAAACATAACATCAATTTTAGCATTGCAAAAATCAGTTTAGAAGAGCGATTAGTCAGCATCTAGCTACCAGGTTGCTTGACGGTCTCTCCCGTCTATAAATAGTGCAATAGGTTGTAGCAGGTGAGCTAGGTTAAAATGATAAAATCCGTCATTAATCACTTTAGGTGGTCAAAACTAGTCAAAAAAATCAAACTTATCAAAATATATAATGCCCAGGTTTTACCGTAGTATTCAAAAAAATCAAACTTATCAAAATACATCAGGCTATATTGATCTTAAATACGATTAGATAATTGCCTAGGTTTGACCGCAATATTCAACCTTTAAATACTTATGTTCTGTTCTTCTTGTGATACTTGTTCTAATATGTATACATGTATAAGCAAGTAGGTATATTTTTATAACTTATTGTTATATTCTTAAAATATATTATTATCCAGAGCACTTCGGTCCCATTATATTTATAGTTGTATATCTTTTATTGGTTGATATACTTAATTCACTATAAACAATGCTCTGATACCAATCTGTCACACCCCAAAACCAGAACGGCGAAAACGTTTGGGGGCGGAGGACGTTATGTTTAGTATCACAATACATGCATCATAGTAATCAAAGTAATAAACAAGCATTTTATTAGAAAGAAAGTGTTTACAAAGTGTGTGTAAACAAAACATAGAATGCATATGCAAATAGCAAAATAAGATATGAAGCTATACTGCTCCATCTTTTGAATTCCCAACGCGAGTACTTGTCTACTAGTTTCTTGAGAATACAAGTTATTTTGAAAGAGTTGATCAACAATTAAGCTGGTGAGTTCATAAGATTTTAGTGATGTGAGTTGTAGAAAGCTTAGTAAGTTGTAAGTTTTGTTTAGAAAAGTTCGCTTGTTCCTCTAGAAAATCCTATATTTCCTGCTTTGATGAAAGATAAGTAAAAATGACTCTAGAATCCTTTCTATGCGTACTAAATGGATACAAGTTATATAAAACCCAGAGTAAACAAACAATCGATTGTGTGTATCTGTCCTAAGCCCACAACCAAACAAGGAACAGAGAATGAGGCGGATGACACACATCCTATTGGTTGTTAGATCATCGTTGTATATAACCCTGGTGTATTTACTTGGTACTCACGGAGTTAATTGCAATAGTTCCTTTATATTTGATGAAAAGATCCTTTAAGAAAACTCTTATTTCTTTTAGTAAAAATGGTAACCATAGTGGTTCCTCCTATAATCTCTTAGGTTATACTAGCTATATATAATCTAATATCGAATATATAGTTAATTGTATGAATCTGCCCTAAGCCCACAACCAAACAAGGAACATGAAATGAGGCGGAAGACACACATCTAACTATCTATCGGGTATTAATTACATATAACCCTGATGTATAAACTAAGGTATTATAGAATTAATCACCTAAGGTCCTTTAAGTTATATTGGTTTAATAAAATGGATTAAACCCTTTACTGGTAAGTTTCTAGTTTTGTATACCAAATGTTGTATTTGAAAAATATGTTTTGTACTAGAAAAATGTGGTTGAATTAGTGTCCTATGACCTGACCCATACCTGGTACCCCTTATGATGACTTAATCTATACGGAACATATATATATATATATATACATATATATATATATATATATATATATATATATATATATATATATATATATACATACTAAGATCGAATGGATAATAAGTTGGGTGAATCCGCTCTAAGCCCACAACCAAACAAGGAATAGTAAATGAAGCGGAAAACACACATCCTATTACCTGTCGGATCCTATTAATATATATATATATATATATATATATATATATATATATATATATATATATATATATATATATATCCCTTGATGTATACATTAAGAAATCATAAGGTTAACATTATGGTCCCTTTCTACTGAATGTACTAGACCGGACTATTCTGTTTGTCGTTTTGAAAAGATGTAAGTTTTCCCTAGTTTATAACTATTTTAACTCGAAAATAGCTTGCATTAACTTTCAAGTGGAACTATCACTTTATGAAAGTAATGGGAAAATGAAAGTACTCAGTTGTCTTTTGAATTAACATCCCGACGTACTGATTACCTTAAAACATATTTGTTTAATTAAGGTCATAACTTCACATTAAAGTTATGTGACCATGTATACCCAATTTAACTATCACCTTTTGTTTAGAACAATGAGTTAGTGATTTATTGGTATAATTAGATCATGTAGTTGTTCCATGCTATAGCATCTTAGTGTGTTCGTTCTGTTATAGTATCTTAGTATGTTCTTTCTGTTATCGTGTATTGTATCTTCCTCCCTGTTTCTCTTTATTGTGTGTTCTCTTATGTTATCATGTATTGTATCTACCTCCCTGTTTCTCTTTATAGTATGTCTTAGTATTTAGTATGAACTGAACCCCTAAACTATACCCCTTATAGTTTACTAGTGTTTTACTTGAACTGTTATTGAAAAGACTCATTTTACTATGAAGTTATGCTTGTACTTTAAAAACGGAGTTTTGTGAAACTATAAAGTAACATAACTTTAAAAGAGTTTTTGAAATGTTTTGATCACTTATAATTGACATAAGAAATCTTTTGAAAGATGTTTATAACAAACATTTACACAATTATCATTGTGTTCAACTTGTTTTCCCCCCTTAAAAGCATTTAAAATAGTATAAAAGATTCATTACGGGGTATGAACTCACCTTATGTGGGTGATTCAAACGAATATGCGCGTAAGGATGAGATGTTCCACAAACGAAGTCCCGTGACTTAACAGTCCTAAATGACATATAATGACATATATTGACATAAATATAGTGTTTAGAAGCAACCAAATGCAAGGAAACACCTCACGGGACTAGGAAACACTTTGACCAAGTGTTGGAGTCACATGTGATTCAACTAAGGGGAGTGTACGACCAATACGAAGAGTGTGCGGCCATGGGTGTACGGCCAAGGAGTGTACAGCCGTACACTCATGGTACTAAGTGCACAAAAACAATTTCCAAGGGTAGGAAGGCTTGTGGCACTACAAGAAAAAGACCCTTTTACGACGCGCAAAACACGACGCTCATTGATTTATGTTACGTAAGAGAGAGTGACATTAAAAAAGTGTCATCTCTTCAAAAAATTTAAGTATTTATGTCGCACATTATTGAGTGCCCTTAAAATTAGTGTCTAGTGTAAAAAGCTTAAAAACACGGAGGGCACTTAACATAAAATGTGCGCCGTCTCAATAAATGTCGCATTATAATTTTAATGAAAGGAGTGCATCTTGGAACAATAATCGAGGTTACTAATAAAATATCTAGCACTCACTAATCATCAGTCACTTCACTCTCTTCGATCGATCGACTCTGAGACCTCGACTCGCCTCCCCTTGCAGACAACGTCTCCTCCTCCTACGTTAGGTTACTTCTCCTCTGGCTGATTTCGCCTCGCCGACGACCGTGGGCTCAACTGACATCATTGGAGACTGCTCAAATTTACGTGCCTTAGGTCCAATTAAGGTGTTCCTGTTGAAACAATTTAGGCCAAGTGAACTTCCCGATTGGCCAGAGAACCCTGTAACAGAAGAGAAAGAGCAGAAGAAAGTCGACACAAAGGGAAGAAGCGCCTGGTAGCCATGAATCTCATGCTAAGTTGAACACATTCAAGGGTTTCTCACCTACTGAAGCTTCTCAAGTTGAACACAAGGTAAAATCTCAAGCTTCTCAAGTTATATGTAATGTTTTTATCCCCTTCTTTCATCTTGCGAACATTTGCTCTGCTTTTTATCCCAAACTTTCACCTTGTCCTTAAGGTGAAGAAAGGATTGGCTAACCGTGTATGTATAATGTCAGTGGCCTAAGAAAAGAGATGAAAAATCCCTCAAAATTCTCTTTATCAAACTCCCCTGTGAGATGTTTCTCTTCAGATTCTTCAAACTTTGGTTCTTCTTTGGTGCTTAAAACAAGAGTCTTCCCCTCAAGTTCTTTCAACTATCCAACATCATCTCTAAGCAATCTAACGAGGTTAGTCTTGTTTACTTGGCCAGATTTATCCATTTCATTCATGTCAAGCTCTACATCCATAGCCTCAAGTTGCTCATTTCTTTCAACTGATTTCACCTTCCGTTTGTTGACCTTCTTTTCTCTACTTCCAGTTTCATCAACAACTTTATCATTCCTTAAGGCTCCATCATAATATAACATAGGGTTTTTTCTATAGCGTCACCCAAATCCTTCACTTCATCCATCAACAAATTAATTATTACAAGCTCACTTGCTTCCCTCTTCATAAGTTGGGAATATTTCTTAGCAGTCAACCTTGTGTATCTGCTTGTGTTGTAAGATATGTGTACAGTAGTAGTCATCCTTGTTGCAGTGTCTTGGTGAGTTGATTTAGTCACCAAAGTCTCAAAATCTTCACCCTCAATTTTGAGACTCAACCTTCCTCTAAATCCATTTAAAACAAGAGCCTGAGATATTTCTATGAGTATGAGTTTCCAAGCATCACTATCCATTTTGGGGGAATCTGATGGGATCCAATTCCATCCATTTTGTCAACCAAATGTGTTTTCATTTATGATAATACCTTAGTTTCTTATTCTTTAGCCTTGAATTTTGTTATTGATACAATGTTGAGTCTTCTGCACCTTGATGATTCTCCAGCTGAAGTTCCTCTAAAGATTTGGTTGCCAATTAAGTAAAACAAGCCCCTCATGAAGCAAAAAAAAGTATTTATCTTTTTTGACATTTTTGCCCTTTTTTTAAGTAAAACAAGCCCCTCATAAAATATCAGCTTCATGAAGCATCTCTGTCTAAGTTACAAATTGTATATATTTATAATGTAGTTTTATACTCCCAGAATTGGTCATTTGACCATTTTGGTTAATTTTGACATTCCCCCCCCCCCCCCCCCCCCCCCCCTTTTTTTTTAATCAAATCTGTCAAGTTGACCATTTGGGTCTCCTTTTCAATTTATGAACTTCTTCACAAACTTCTCATATGTAAAAAAATTTGGTTGAATTCTCTCAAACTAGAATTTCTAGTCATTTGAGCATTTTGGTCAATTTTGACAGTTTTGGTCTTTTTCACCAAATCTGTCATTTTGACCTTTTGGCTTCCTT